>NC_079516.1:8047163-8081339 GCF_000801105.2 Raphanus sativus
ATTAATAGGTTTTTGTTCACACGATCTATTGCAGTGAATGCTGTCAATTTTTTTTTTGTAACAATCGTGTAGGATACTTTAAGTTTTTGGTTCACACGACCTATTATTTGTGGGTCTGATTGCTAAATCTGCACAATTTTCCCTTCATTTATGGTTGCAAGATGCCATGGAAGACCCTACTCACATTTCAGCTCTTCTAGATGTTGCTAATATGGTAGCGGCAGAATTTTTCTTATAGCTCGTCTTCTTCCTATTTTTATAGTTGTCTGTTTTACAATGTATATAATATCTATGATATATATAATACCATTATTCTTAGGAGCCATTTTAGCTATTGCTCAAAAAGCTATTAAGAGAGGTTTAGCATATTCCACAATGTATCAAGTGGGCTATATGATGTTAGTTCGAGGTATGCGTATTATATATCCGCTTTATTTCATTTGATTACCCATGGTAATTCGAAAGACTTGTTGTTTTTGGATCTGGATCCATTATTCATTCAATGGAAGCTGTAGTTGGATATTCTCTAAACAAAAGTCAGAATGTGATTCTTATGAGTGGTTTGAAAAAATATGTCCGATTACAAAAAGTAAATTTTCCTAGGAACATTCTTGATTTGTGGAACCCCCCTCCAATGAAATTATTAATGATAGTTTGTTATTTTTTCCAAGTTTTGCAATAATAGCTTCTTCGAAAGCAGAATTAACCGCATTTTATATGTTAAGGATTTATTTACTTACTTTTGAAGGAATTTTAAGAACTTATTTTTAAAATTACAGAGGAAAAATCGCTCATTCTATACAATCTCTTTGTGGGGTAAATAATAAGATAAAAAAACTTAATAGAAAATTTGGGTTAGTACCACAATGAATAATACGAAAAGAGTTCATTTTGCAACAAAACATATAAAATAAGTAATAATGTAAGAAATCAAAATTTAATTACTATTGAAAATTTTGAACTTAATACTAGAACTTTATATTATCTTAATAAATCAGACAATACTATATATTCCATGTGTTTGTATTGATTTATTTACTTTGTTTATTGGAGCCGTAGGAATTTCTTTTAATCAGGAAGGGATTGACTTCGATATATTATCAAAATTATTAATTCCGTCGATAAACCATTTGCATACCAATTCAAAAACATTTGTAGATTGTATGTATTTTTGAAAAATGCAAATTTTCAGCCGGTATAGCATTGTTTGGATATTTAATAGCATACTGTTTATAGACGCTTTTTTTATTAGTCTAAACTAAATTTAACCTTACTGAATTCATTTCAAAAGTGTAACTCTATAAGAATTAGGTTGTAAGGATTAACCAATATTTTATATATTTGGTTATATAATCGTGGTTACATAGATGACTTTTTAAAATAAAATATTTAATTGGAAGTATAAAAAAAACTAGCAAAATAAAAAAAATTGATAAATGAATCATCGAAGGAAATGGAATAGGTATATTACAAGTTTCTTTGTAGTAGAAGTTACAAAATATATAGGTGGAAGTCTACATCTCTTATCAGTTTTGTATTTATGCTATGTATTGATTTGTTTTAATAATCCCTTTTTGAAAATTTCATGAATAAATGTGACAAATTAACCAACAAAAAAAAACTATTTGTTACAAATAACATCTTGTTGTTGCATTGAAACATATAAATGTTGACTAATCTTGCTAACACGAAACTTGCTAACACGAAATGGTTGAAAATTTGAAAAAATGAAATTATTGAAGAATGTGCATTGAATGCGAAGACTACACATTTCATTTCTGGTAGTAGATGCATTATCAAAAAAATTTGTGATTTTTCCAGGAGAAATGGAACAAAATATATGGTAGAATGAAGATAGTTATTGTATGATGTCTACCCAATGTTAAATGCAAAATGATGGTTTTATATTATAGGGACAACCATGCTGAATTTTTGTTTCGTTTTGGCAATTTTCCCATTATTTAATTAGCCACCATATTTAGAAAATATGTTTATAGACTGGTAGTTCCATGAACAGTGACTGTTAAGGAAAGATGTGGGATTGATACTATCTTTGTACAATTATTTATTGGTCATTTAGCATCTGAAGTCTCGAATGTATATATATTAGATTTTTTCCTATTTTTTATGACATGTGGAAGGAATGTTTGCTGATACATATCCCCATGTATATTATATTTTTACATTTTAGATTTTTTTTAGATTATTTCAATTTGACCAAATATTCTTTTAGTTATGCACTAGCGAATCTTTCTCGTATTAACCATTATCATATGAAGTTTTATAATCTATTTCTATTTATTGGTAACTAAAATTTAAGATGATTAAATAAATAAGTAAAATAGTATAAATATATTTTAAATATTTAATATATTTACAACTAAAAATAACATAAATTTCACTATTTTACTATTTTTTACTATTTTCTATTATCATTTAAAAATTATATATTTATTTTAGTATAAAAAAAATTAAGCACAATACATAAATCTAAAACCTCCACATTCATAGAAAAACAAAATGTCATTGTAACACTAGCTCAATAAAGATCTGTAAACTGAAATGAAATCAAGAACAAAAACTAATTTATTTTACTTTACCATAGACTGTCTTGGCTATAATAAGCATAAATATAAAATGGATAATAAGATATTAAATATGAGTCAAGACAATCCCTCGAACACAAAAGACCATAATCAAGCACCACGCAGAAAACCAGAAAACGAAATAAGAAAGAATAATCATTGTAAGACCAAAGTTACCCAGGAAACATGAAACACATGTCTAAAACACTGAAAGCACAACCATCAATTAAGAAGTAAGAATCAGCTCACAAACTAAACAAGCAAAAATAAGATATCCACGCAAAAACCACAAAATTCTGGATAAAAGAGACCAGAGCTCCAAAAAACTAACTTTGCACACATATACTAATGAGGGAGAGATAATGGAAGCCAACCACCAAACAAAACAGAGCCCAAGCTTGATACCAGAAACAATATTCCAAACCCACAAAACATGCACATTGAAAACACTATCTAAACTTAGAGTGACAAACATAGCGAAAGGAAGAGCCACCAAATATGCAAGCAGAGTTGAAAGCTGCAACAAGATGAAAAAACAGTGAGGGAAGAGGAGACGAAACGGAACCAGCAGACTGTGGAGCCTTCCTCAAATTATGAAAGAGAACATATAAATCATATCACCAAAAATAAATTTTGAAAACCAAAACAAACATGAGCTATTGACGGCAAGCCAACCAAGAGGGAAGACAGCATCATAACAACAGCCGAAATCTAAGGAAGAAGAGGAGCAGCCAATATTGAATGGAACAGCCTACAATGCTATGAAAACAACCGTACAACTGAGAACTTATAAAACCTATAAGGAAAATTAAATACATAGATAGTGACGGCTCAGTGTTAAAATATAGGGAGAGAGCAAAAAGCATCTTAAACGGATAATGTTCAAAATTATGAAAAAATAAATTTCACGCTGAAACCATTAATCTCAGAATCAATAAACGCCTAAAATGCAAACACTTAAAATGTAAAGTTATTGACATTTAATATGCTTTATATCAGAAATTTACTTCACCACTAACAAGTATTACTATACACACAATAGCACATTGAAAAATACACTGGATATATTAACATATCACCTACTAATACATAAGACAATAAAACACCAAATAATACTCTTAATAGATAAAAAGGACCACATAATTATATCATTAATAAAAATCATACTTAACTAGTTCAATTACACTATAACACATTAATTTTTTCAACCCAATAACACTTCATTAGCATATTGGCACATAGATTTAAGATCCAAATAAATTATTAAAATTTGAAGATAATTTCGTCTCATAGAAAAAAATTCCCCTAGCTCAACATAAATTTTAGATGGTGTTAACATGAAACATCATAGAGCTTTTTTCCTGATAAAGTATTCCATCTGAGAAGATAAATTTGTTTTAAGCAGTTCACTTAGATACGGTTGGATACACGCTTAAGACATAACCTTTGGTTTATATGTACAAAAAGGTGGTTTAACGTCCGAGTGTATCCTGTATACGAATAATCCAGAGGACCAGAGGCTTATATAGTTATATGTCTTTATTTGCAGCTTTGTGCATCTCATGTTACGTCCACTTAAAGCCCAAATTATAGATAGGCCTTGCATGGGAATTCTTTGATTAAAAATACTCAGATGGTAATCCTTTTATTTTTTTATTAGAGAAACACTCAGATGGTAATGCTAAACACACAAAGGAAATACTAACACATTATCTAACGGCGAACCACGATCTGCTGTGGGGGGGGGTGGGTGGGTGGGTGGGGGGGGGGGGGTGGGTGGGTGTATAACACAAACATATGAAAATAGGTACAGTTAAACTAGATTTATATGCTATTAAGTATACTTGATAAATACAAAAGTCAAAAGATGTAAGACACCACTTCAAACATTAAACTAAGCAGAGAGTGAGAGTTGCAACGTCCAAGGTCAATATCAAAATAGTCAATACTAACAACATGAATTGGAATTTAAAAAAACTGCATATAAATACGAAGAGATATGGACAAACAATAATGTATATACAATAGAGCCCCTATACAATAAGTTGAAAGAAATGCATTTGTCGTTTCATACTTGTTCACAGATTATTATGGCTCAAGAAAAGCCAAACAACAAGAGCGCAAAAATGATTTGAGAATCAGAGCACTGTTTATTTTGAGTTTTCTTTATTTAAAAAGAAATTTTGTTTTAAACGTCTGTTCTGTGTTGTGCACTTTCTTCTTGAAATATTCGTTGTTGACATTCTACAAAATGCTTAGATTTAAAATATGAATGATTAGGCTGTGAATAAAATAGATAATATAATTGGAAACATATTTTACAACAATATATAGCTTTTGGTCAGAAATCATTATGTAATGGTAAAGGTGCTATAGCAAACCAGTTTGATGTATGGCATACTGCTAGTAAAAGTTATTCCTATCAAATAGATGATTTAACTTGATTAATAATCCCAAAAACAACCATTGTAGTATTTGGTGACTTTGCACATCGCATATAGAGATGGCATCATTAAAACATGTTTATCAATTTTTGAAAAAGTTATTGGTTCAGAACGCAAACGTTCATTTAAATTGATCATGTAATTTACTGAATTCAACAAATTGATCAAAGTCATGAAGTAATTTTCATTACAAAGAAGTTATAGGTACTCCTGATTTTGAAAATTTTCGAAAATTAAATGACTATTAAAAGGTACAACTTCCTCATTTAAATTACTTAACGTTTGGATATAAAAAATGAAATGTATAAATGGATGACAGATAGCAAAACAATGGAGATTCTACGGTACAAAAGCAAAGGCTAAATGATGACTTTGGTACGTTGGCTTTTCTTGTGGCCATTTGTAGTAAGCAACAGGATCTTTAATTAAATAATTAATTAATCATCTATTTTCCTAAATTCTGAATATTCCGTTAATAAACAACCTGACGTGCACAAACAGTTCATGGAACAGCTTTTCAATATCCCAATTTCTTAAATAAAGACTTGATTTAGTATAGTACTGTTACTACTGTATACTGTGGACTCGAAATAATATTTAAAAGGACTGACAATAATAGATACACAAGTAACAAAAATATTAATAATAATGTTATGTCGTAATATAAAAAAAATCATGAAAGATGCATAGTTTTATGTTTTTGATGTCACGTGATGTGTCATATGGCACGTGACAGAGAAGCAGCAACATGAATGTAGAATGGTCGACATTATGATTTTCGCATGGGGGCACCTTTGGCCAGAAGAATTGCTTTTGGTTCTATCCATATCAATCCTCCATGGAGGATATACAATGTAATATATACTCTAATATGTTTTTTTTTTCATTTTTCATATGAATATCACTATTTTGGTTTTAGTTTTCCTATCGACTCCATATAGTTAAGTTGCGATGGAAAATATTTTGAAGTATCATTGATACCGCAAATCAGGGCAGTAAGTAAGTGCTTTCTGCGGTCTTATTTATTTATAAAACACCAAATCAGAACAATCAAACTTTAATTTATTTTTTAATTTTACAGTTTTTGAAATAACTTACAGCTGTGTAATTGTTCTGCAGAACCAAATATTCAAAACAATTTTTAGTGTTTTACATAAATTTTACATAAAATTTTACAGATAAAATTTAAAACTACAGCAAAAAGTCTACAGCAATAATTTTGAAGCTACAGTTATTTCCAATCGGATCCCGAATCTCTAATAAAACAACAACTAGTTCTTGTTTCAATCGATCACTTGCTTTAGTTGACATGAGATTCCAATTACGATTTAAATCCAACAAAGTATCACTTGTGTCTTATATTTTCCTTTTTCTTTGAACTGTTATATTTTCCTTTTCGATATATCATATTCACGTAATTATGTGCCAATGGAAGGAACCACTGCAACGAATATGTGGAGCATTCACTTTATGGCGTCACGGGTAAGACATTTTTTTCTAGCTAATATGTTTTCTTTACAAAAAATAGCTAATATGTTTTCTTTACAATTAAATAGCTAATATGTTTTTCTGGTCATACGCACTTATTTTTTTTGGTCTAAAATAAAATATACGCACTTATTCACAGTAGGCGCGTTATAATTGTATTCACGAGTCAACATGTATAGCTCTTAATTAGTGAATTTGACATTAACATTTCAACTACTCTTTTACACCTATGCGTACTTGAAAATAATATACAGTAGAACCTCTATAAATTAATAATGTTGGAACTTTAAATTTTATTAATTTATAAAGATATTAATTTACAAAAGTTTTATTTTTTAGATTTTTTCTACTTTTGGTTATAAAATAAGAAAATATTTGATTTTACCATATATACATTATTAATTTCTTTTAAAATAATGACTTTCATATTTTTAATTATCTTATTTGGTGTATATTTTTATGATTTATAGATTTTTTATGTGATTTTCGATATAATTTTACTAAATATTATCAAAATATATTGAAATATTAAGAAAATTGATGTATTTATTGTAAATATAAAACCAATAATATAATGTTATTTGTACTATATGATATATATATATATATATTAATAGATTATTAATTTATGATTGTAATAGGACTATACATTTACATGGAAGTTTTAAAAATATTATTATCTTATTATTTTATCGATTTGTATCATATTATCATATTTTACACTGGCCCAAGTTGGGACCGACGAAATTTATTAATTTATAGATATTATTAATTTATCGAGTATTAATTTATAGATGTTCTACTGTACTTTGAAAGTTGCACGTTTTCCTTTTCCAATTGATCATCTCTAGTGTAAAATTCTATATTTTCTTTCAAAAAATGTAGCAATTTCTCTAATCCTACTTTATTTCGAACTGAAAAATAGAATAAAAACAAAAAATAAATGCATAAATTCATTTTACTCTATCATAAAATAGAAAATGGAGTTTGGTATAGTGTATTTCTTACTTTCACTTTATTTTAAAGTAATAAATAAAATTGAATTAGAA
Organism: Raphanus sativus; assembly: GCF_000801105.2. NCBI lineage: Eukaryota > Viridiplantae > Streptophyta > Magnoliopsida > Brassicales > Brassicaceae > Raphanus > Raphanus sativus. The sequence continues at coordinate 8,054,730 of NC_079516.1, forward strand.
ATGCTCTTATAAGTTTTATACGTCGACATTATTAACTTAACTTACTGATTGGAACAACATATAGTGGCTCCAATAGTAAACACAAAAGTAATAAATTGGATATAGGATGAAGATGAATGAGACAGAGATGACTGCAACATGAAAATTAAAGAAATTTGTTATTACTACTGGAATTGTTTTTCCTAGTGCAATATTTTGTTTTGATATTAGATTGTTTTTTTTTTGCTAGAGGAATAAGTAGAATTTGTATTTCGTGATTTCCATTGTTATTGGTAAAATTTTCTCTGAATGGTTTATTAACCCTGATTTTCTTTTTGAAAACCACAACCAGTTGTAATCTCATTTTACAAAGTATCCCTTCCATAATGGAAAAATATGTACTTTCTTTTAAATCGACCAAGTAAATACCTTCGGGTCAAATATGCATCTAACATCAACTGGTTAACAATAGCTCAATTATATATAATTCTGTAGTATAATTCAAGTTATATCTTTTTGGCAAAGTAGGATGTTCTGAGTTCTGAACCAAAATCCAACGTATCTCTAAAGTGATGTATTGTAGCACTCCAATCATTGAGTTTTCTAATATGTTTAAAATGGACTTAATACCACTTCAAATAGTCAGAATAAGAACAAAATTGTTCCTAATAACAAAGAACGTGTTACAAATCATGCGATGGACAACTAATAACCCGGCCCGACCATAACGTTGATATTCAGTCACTATATCTTTTGAATAAATTTTGTCAATATACAAAAATAACCTCCAAATACTAACTTACTACAACTGAATAGGAAAGAAAACACATAGATCAATTTTAATTTGTTTTGTTTTAGAACTATATAGATATTAGAATCGTTTGAGCTTAAATTGCTTCGTTATAGTTGCAGGCATAACAGGATCTGAAAAATTTAGAAGCCATAAATATTTCTTAAGAAATATTGTTAATTTTTCATAAAATATTTTTTTTGCATTGGTTACAAAAAAGATAATTCAGGTGTCTATACTTATATAAAAACCTATAAAAGTTTTGGAGATCAATTGAGATATGGAAAATACGGGAGAGATGTATTATTATTCCATGCAGTTTAAGAGGCTTGATTTTCTCCGAACGTTACATTAACAAACTACTACTACTACTAAAATCATACTCCATCCGTTCCTGAAAATAAGATTTTCTAGAGTTTTCACTTTTATTAAAAATATATTAAATATTTGCATTGTAGTTTACTATTTATTTTTTTATACGTTTTGCGAGAACTATCCACAGTAAAATTTATTCAGTTCAAATATTCACAATTAATGTTCTTCAAAAGTATACAAAAATACTTTGAAAATATAGAAAATCTATCTTCGTAGAATAAAGATAAAATCCAAAAAATGTTATTTTACATGATAATCATTATTACTACGAATAATTGACCAATTAATTTCGATTTAATAGTGTCATGATTACTCATAAGTGCTTTCTCGTGATTAGCAGTTTTAGTGTATTAATTACAAATCTCCAGGCTAAAAGCATTGTAAGTTGTAATTCGTAACGTGTTCTCTTCCATGCAGTTTCCAATGTTTACCATTAATTTTTTATTATAGTATCCAATGAATTTTCTGGTTGAATTGATAAAAATAAAAAAAATTTCATCCATTAATTATCTACGGAGCAATCTGGATGAACTGAATTTAACAATTGAAATGCTAATTGTTGGATGCTGATTTAATTACATGCTAAACATAAAATAACATAAAGTGACAAAGTCAAATGATGTGATTGGATCAATTTTTTACAAGTCTCTTCCCTCTTTTCATCGAGTCTAATCATTTTTGTAGATCTTTTAACAGTCAATATTATCTTTATTAAATATATAGATTACTGTAAAATCAATTTTAAGTAAATAGAGAATTTTATTTTATTCTCTCTTTATTTCTGCATCACTTTTTGCATGATATTCAAATCCTTTTTATTATTTTGCAAATTTGAGTTCTTTTATATAACAAATCACTATTGATATGGTCAAATAAAGTAAGGTAGAGAAAAACTAGTAGACCAAGCGTGACAAGTAGTCAACAGAGTCAGTAAACCACATTTTTACTTTTAAAATAAATAAAACAAATAAATAAACAGAATTAAATAAAAATAAATATAAAAAGGGAAAGACTTTTGTTCTTTTTTTTTTTTTCTTTTTTCTTTAATAACCTTTTTGAATGCAAACAAAACAGAAGCAGCGTTAGGCAGGAACTCCAGTGTAGTACCTTTTCTTATTCGTTTATTTTTTTGTATCTTCTTCTCCCAAAAAAAAAAGAAGCACAAAAAGAGGATCAAGGGTGATGTCCGTTACTTTATTAAAAGCAAAGATTACGATATTTACAACGTATGTTTTTACAGACAGAAAGTGAGTCAATAAAAGAGAGAGAGGGAGTGGAAGGAAGAGATACGTAGACAGAGAGTGACCCTTTTTGTAGTTAGTTGTGGTTTGGCTTTTTTGTTGGATTTGGTTTGGACTATCCTCACGAGAAGAAAAAAATCCTCTTCTTCCCGCTTCTCTCTCCTTCTTTGAATCTCATCTCATCTCATCTCATCTTCTCCTTCTTCTTCAACCCTAAGTAGAGAAAGATATATAGAAGTGAAGTTTGATGCGAGATTGATCGTTGAGAAAATGGATACACCTCAAAAAACAGTAACCCAGATCGAGACTCCCGTTTCTAAACTCAAAGTCGAGGTCTTTTTCTCCAACACTCAGTCATCTCTCTCTTTCTGTTTTTCCAAGTTTTTTTTTTCTTTCTTCCTCTGTTTCTGTCTCTGTGAAATGTGATGCATTTTTGTTTATTTGAGGAAAGTGTTTTTTTTTTCATTTCTTTCTAAATCTGTGCAGTACCCATCTTTCAATTAGTTGAATTCTAGTCAAAGATTCAGTTTCTCAATTCATTAGATTGATTTTCAGTCATCTCAACTTTCCATTTTGAGTTTTTGCAGTCTTTTTTTTTGGAATTTCCAGAGGTTTTAACAATGGCAACACGCTTCTCTTTAGATCTTTTCAAGGGTTTGATGAATCTTATCATCTCGTTATTTTATAATTGAGTTGAATTATCATTGATTGATCAAAGTTGTTTTGTTTGTGGGAATGCAGAACTCTCCGGTGTTCAATTACATAAACAGTCTGTCTCCAATCACAACTGTCAAATCCACCTCCACTGCTCAGACGTTTAGCTCTCTCACTTTCACATCTCCTCCTCCTGTTTTCACTACCCCTCACGTGGTCGCTTCTCACAAAGAATCTCGTTTCAGAAGGTCTTTACTCTCCTCTTCTCCCTCCTTTCTTTAGATTTAAATCTCATCTTATTTTGGAAATGTATTTCCATTTGCAGCCATAGTAACTCCTCTGATCCTTCCAAAGTTGGCCCTGAAGCTTCCACTCTAGAAGAAGAAGAAGAAGAAGAAGCGTTACTTGAAAAGGAACCGTCACAAAACCTCAAGAACGAGAGCGTTACTAACGATGGCGCTTGTGAAGATGTTGAAACGGATCTGCAGAGGATGTGCGACGACAACGTTAAACGGAAGAGTGATACTCCAGATTGGGAAACTCTCATCTCCAATTCTTCTGACATGTTGATCTATGGCTCACCTAATGATTCAGAGGCTTTCAGATGCTTCTTGCAGCGATCATCAGACTCCAAAACACGTTTATGCAGCGGCGGTTCAAAGCCTGCATTGGATCCTAGTGTTTCCAAGAGCAATGAACCTGAGTCCTCTGATGTGAGTAAAAATCTTTTGAGACTGCTAGCTTTGGTTCTTGATTAATCTTTTGTCTCTCTGTGTGTGTGTGGCAGGCTCTTTCCATATTGCATCGTGGAGTGAGAAGACGCTGTCTAGACTTTGAGATGCCGAGATGTGTAGTGCCTAGCATTGGTCTCCATCTTAACGCCATTGCAATGTCTTGTAAGGACAACAATGTTAGTAAACAACACTCATATACCGGAAACGTTAAAGTCGGGTTGCAAAGTTCCACCACTCCTGCTCTCCCCTCTAATGATATTGTCAGAGAAAGTGAAGCCAGGGAAGCTGTAGAAGAGGCTCCAATGTCTTTAGCTTTGGTAGAAGTGAATCAAAGCAGCCCCAAGAAGAAAAGGCAAGTTGTTTCCTTCCTGAGAGACTTGCCACCACAAATAAAAATCATATTCAATTTCTTAACAATCTATTAAATGTGCAGGCGCAAGTCTGAACAAGCAGGAGAAGGAGAGTCATCATGTAAACGGTGCAACTGCAAAAAATCAAAGTGTTTGAAGCTGTAAGCTCAATTCCTAATTTAGATCTTTTTGGCTTTTGCTTAAATCATTTGAGTCTCTTTTGAATGTTTCTTTATGCAGTTACTGTGAATGCTTTGCTGCTGGAGTTTATTGCATAGAGCCATGTTCATGTGTTGATTGCTTCAACAAACCTATCCATGAAGACACTGTATTGGCTACTCGCAAACAGATTGAATCCAGAAATCCCCTTGCATTTGCTCCTAAAGTCATCAGAAACTCTGATTCCATCACTGAAGTTGGAGAAGATGCAAGCAAAACTCCGGCCTCAGCGCGACACAAAAGAGGCTGTAACTGCAAGAAATCAAATTGTCTGAAGAAGTATTGTGAATGCTATCAGGTTATCTTTAACCTCCATGACATATCTGTGTAAGTAAGACTCTTATTCTTTGGTCTGATTCTCATACATTTCTCTTTAATGTTCCTGTAGAGTGGTGTTGGCTGTTCTATAAACTGTAGATGTGAAGGATGTAAAAATGCATTTGGCAGAAAAGATGGTTAGTGTCTCTGTGCCATCTTTCTCAAGTCTCTTGGTCTTTTGATTTGACATGATTACAAATGTTACAATCTCTGCAGGGTCTTCATTTGCTGGTATGGATACCGAACAAGATCAAGAAAATGAAACATCTGGCAAAAGTGGAACAGCCATACCACTTCCACCTTCAACACCAATGTCATTAAGGTAAGACACCAATTAAGAAAGCTCCTCATGATCTTTAACTTATGTATTAAACCTTTTGTTTCTTATGCAGACAACCATTGTCTCAACTTCCCAACTCATCAAACAACATGCTGCTTTCTCAACAGTCTCAGCAACATCTTCATGGAGCTTCTGGATCATCCTTGTACAATAATAGCCAATCATCTTTCAGAAAGCAAGATATGAGTTTGTTGTCTCATTCAAGGATTGATACAATTGCAGAGGAAAGAGCAGAGGATATTGAGGATATTGAGAATCTTATTCAGTCTCCAGTTACCAACATCAATGCGGTATCTCCAAACAGCAAAAGGGTTTCTCTGCCACATATGGAGTCAACAGAGACGACTCCTTGGAGAAGAAACGGTGGAAGGAAGCTCTTGCTGTCTTCAATTCCAACTTTTCCTTCACTCACTCCACACCACTGAAAACAATTCATTGAATCTTTGAATATGTGATGATGTCAACATCTAGTTGGTATACACCACAACATTTTTTGTTTGCGTTTGTGTGTTCACCGTGGCTGTGTAATAAGAATGCTAGTCAACATATTCAATCTTTCTTGCGTAATATCACATTGTAGCCAATTTAGTCAACAACTTCAAGAACATATGTGGAGGGCTAGAGCACTAAAAATAACACAAGCTGGGATGTTCGTGGGTTATTCTTGTGTATAATAGAGCTTTTAGGCTTCAAGTAGACGTCTATCAGTATCAACTCTATGTAGCGCTGGAAATAAAAGGTCGATTTTAGCAGTTTTTTAGATAAATCATATAAACTATCACACATTATTAATGAAAGAACATGATCTCTAAATAATGAATCTATAAAATATACAGGCTTTCTATTCTTACTCACTTTATAGAGTACACTATTCAGCCTTCCTAATCTTCATTTCAATTGACTTTATCATGTATATAGAAAGTTCATGTATGGGTTGGCACAGATAGAATAGTATCATATTTTTTAGTATTTGTGATTTTCTTCGTACTTCACAATTATTTATTTTTCAATTCTATTTGTTTTACTTCAGAAAATATGGATATCCAGAAAATTGTATATCCGAAAAATTTATAGATATTTGCAGATATTGACATATATTTTCGGATATCTTATCTATTTCTTTAATACAAGTAAATGTAGAAATATATATATATATATATATAATATCAAGTAAAAATAATGAAACTATATGTCTAACAGATTATTAAAATTAATAAAAATTTCTTCTGAGGATTTCAAAGGGAGTCTCCTGAAGGTTCTTGATGCTCAGGAAGAGATGACACTCCTGGTCGTAGTATTTCGATCTCCCAGTGATTCAGAGGCTTTTCAATGCCTTGTGGAAAGACGTTCAAGCCAATGGTTCCTGCAATGATAATTAGCCTTTGGCTGTGGGAGCTAATCAGGTGAACACAGGAATACATGTCAAAGTTTAACTTGTACCCATGAATGTGGATGTTAGTTTATCAGTGTTTCTGAAGTAGTTGCTATTTATGTTGTGTTTTGTTTGTGGTAGCCTGTCCCTAGTTTGCATGGTGGTAGCATGCGAAGACGTTGTCTAGACTTTGAGGGGACAGGGAAGCGGAAGAAGGATGATCAGCAAACTGTGTGTGGACAATAAGGCGGAATCTTCTCCCAAACACGTTGCTCTCGGTATTGATCTCCATCTAAACGCCATTGCAATGTCCTCAAGGGATAGTAAAATCAACATCTGGAGCAATTCAAAAGAGTTTCTCAGACTCTAACACTCCTGTTCAACCCCAAGACGCCCTGCTAGAAAGTTTGGACCAAGGAGAACATGAGCCTGGGGAAGAGTCAGCTGTAGAAGAATTGTTGTTCCAAGAGTTGAATCCAGGCATCCTTAGAAAGAAGCAAACTTTTTTTCTTCAAGAGAAGTTACATAACAGATTTGTATAGTAGACTTTTTCTTATATGTTGGCATAAATGCGCAGGGCCAGGTTTGAGCAAGCTGGAGAGGGTGATTCATGTAAGTGATGCAACTGCAAAAAGTCAAAAGTGTTTGAAGCTGTAAGCTCTCATACACCTTGCTTTAAACTGGCCTGAAGTAGTTATAACTGTTGTTTGAGTCTCTTTTACTCTGCTGCAGTTACTGTGAATGCTTTTCTGCTGGAGTTTATTGCATAGAGCCATGTTCATGTGTTGATTGCTTCAACAAACCTATCCATGAAGACACTGTCTTGGCTACTCGCAAACAGATTGAATCCAGAAATCCCCTTGCATTTGCTCCTAAAGTCATCAGAAACTCTGATTCCATCACTGAAGTTGGAGAAGATGCAAGCAAAACTCCGGCCTCAGCGCCACACAAAAGAGGTTGCAACTGCAAGAAATCAAACTGTCTGAAGAAGTATTGTGAATGCTTCCAGGTTTTTATTTCATCATTATGCTCCATATTCATCTGTTTTGGTTATCTTCCATGATCTGAGAGTCAGATACTCTGTTCCTCATGTTCTTATAGAGTGGAGTTGGCTGTTCCATCAACTGTAGATGCGAAGGATGTAAGAATGCTTTCGGCAGAAAGGATGGTTAGCTGCTTCTTCAGCTCCATATTTCTGTAAAAATTATTATTTGATTGGACATGATTACATTCTCAGCGTGTTTACTTGCTATCATGGAGAGCAAACAAGAGGAGGATCACAAGACATATGAGAAAAGACCATCAAAAATCCAAGAAAATAAACAAGTCGAGCAGAACCCAAGTTCTGATCAACCTTCCACACCACTGCCACCGTACAGGTGTGATTCTATCAAAGTTTCAAACAAACAAGACAGCTCCTGATTTTCTGTTAATTTTTGTGCAGACATTTGATGGTTCATCAGCCATTTTTTTCTAAGAACAGGCTTCCACCGACACAGTTTTTCCTTGGGGTGGGTTCTTCCTCTTTTAGAAAGCCAGACAGTGATTTAACACATTCAAAGAATGAGAAGAAGCCTTTGAAACTGTGACCGAAGAGAAAACAGAGATTCTCAGCATTAACCCTATAACTACCATCAAAGCCATCTCTCCCAATAGCAAGAGAGTCTCTCCTCCTCAGCTCGGCTCCTCGGGGACAGGCTCAATCCTAGTGAAGAGAAGTGATGGCCGGAAGCTGATACTACGGTCTATTCCAGCTTTTCCTTCTCTTAACCCAAATCAGTGATATTAAAGCCCTTTGATCAACCAACTATTTGTATCTTTGTATCACTGTTTCATAACATAACAATTCTTGTAATGTAATATCACATTCTAGTTTATAAAGAGCATTTGAGAAATGATAAGTTGGAAACATAGGAGTAAAACCGGGAACATACAGTTAAGCATAAGCTACAAGGTTACTAGTCTTGCCACAAAGTTCTTCTAGAGTCAGTTCGATGATCAAAGTTAAAAAAAGATAGTAAACTAGATGATGTTATGTTATTGTCCACTCCACCCTAGTCTTCCTTAGCCGAAGATCTCATGCATCCACAGAAACGGTTTTTCTTCTTTCTTGCAGTCCTTTTCCCACCCTTGTGGATAATGTCTCTCAAGAGTATCACTGTCCTACTCTCTGAGAACTTTGTCTTTCCTTTACTTTTGGCTGCTCCGTCTTCAAGCTTCAGCACTGTTCGCTCAATGTTGTGCATTTCTTGCTGCATCTGCTCTATCTTCTCGGAACCAACTCTTGACTTCTCCATAACCACCTTTCTGTAGATATCTCTGGCGTCTCCTGTCTCCTCAATTTCCTTGGAAAGAATCTCGTTTGTGTTCGCAAGCTGAAGGATGGCTTCTTCTGTTTCTTTCAGCTGTTTCCTCACTCTAGCGAAATCGGGGTTAGTGAACCTGCCTGGTTTCTCGTTCAGATCCAGCTTGCTTTTCAGATCTCTTAGACTGACTCTAAGGCTTGCCAATCTTCTAGAATCAGACAAAAGTCTCTCCATGATCTTTGCATTGTCCTCAATGTTTCTAGATAACTCTAACTTGTCAACCGCTTTCTCAGATTCAATAGACGGATTCCTGCTTCTGCGATGAAGACGGGGGATCATAGGCTTTTTTGAGGTTTTATTGTTCATCAGAGACTTGATGGTCAACTCTGGTTCAGCAGATTCTTCCCATAACTCAAGCATCTGGTCACTGGAACCACGACTAGCTCTCCGGCTCCTTCCATAGAAGGGAGAGCTTGCAACATGATCAAGGGGGATGTCTTTCATCAATGAACCATTTCTAGCTTCAGTCATTGCAGGTGATCTAGGCTGGTGTCTGATTTCACCCGAGAATTTGTCTTCAAGTTCAATCTCTTCAAACAGCCTGCGGTCTCTGCTTCTGTGCGAAGAGCTTCGTCTTCTCTGCTTCCCAAGCCTCTTCTTTTCCCCAACAACTGCTTGCTCGATGATTTTAATTCTTGTTTTCATATCCTGCAACAGCACAATTCCATTGTCTTGGTCGGTCCTGCTCTGCCCTTTAGGTTCTTGATAGACTACCGCTTCTGGATACTCATCATCCTGAAGAAACTGGAAGAGTTTAATTAATGAGGAATATAGAGGCATGTAAGTTAATCCCTAAAGAGGTAACATGAGAACGAATATGGTTTACCTCTTTGCAACGATCAGATAGTGTCGGGAGTTTCATCAACAGCAGGGCATTTTGCTCTAGGGATTTTACATCTTCTGCTAGAGACGCTACCACAGGATCATAGTCAGACAATTGATTCTTCAGCTCAGTCACTTCATATTCCAAGAGCCCAACTGTTTCTTTTATCTGTTTTATCTCTGTGGTCTTTGTAACAGCTTCATCTCTGAGGTTTTCACAAACTCCCGTGAGTTCCTTAACTTTGTTCTCAAGCAAGACTTCACGGACAGCTGAGATCTGTAGATCAAAGTAGAACGATGTTGCTTCCGCATCCCAAAGTCCAAACTCGTTGCTTTTCTCCTGCAGCTCCGAACTCAGGAACTCTTCTCGAACTCGATGTTCTTGGATTTCCTTGTGTAACAACTCTACCTCCAACTCCAGATTCTCCTTCAAACTGCTAAGCTTTGTAATCTCTTCATCTTGTTTACCACTAAAGTCAGACAGTTCAAAAATACGCTTCTCTAAATTTCCTCTCAGCTGTCTTGATTCTTTACAGTCTTTCCTCAGCTCTTCAACTGCTTGGCACAGTTCCTCATTTGCATTATGTGTAGCCTTGAGCATGTCTTCTGCTTCTAGTAGGTCCATCGCCTTCTGTTTCAAGAGTTCTTCTTTATCTGAAGTCTGTTGTTTTAAAAGATCGGTTAGCTCATTGGCTTCTTCGAGGTTTTCCTCTAACTTTTCAAGCTTGCTGTTAAGCTTCTGACTGCCCAACTCTTTGCCTCTTAACTTCTCCTCCAATGTCTCAACCTTCTGCTTCAGGCCCCTATTAACATCTTGTAAGCTTCTCAAGTTTTCAGCAAAAGCTTCAACCTGCTCAGCCTTTTCAAACCCAAATGACTTGTAAACCACAGACATGCTGCTCAAGGAAACAGCTTCCTGAAGAACTGCATCGTTCTCTTCCTGTAGTATACACATTTCACCTTTAAGCTCTGAGAATGTTAGATCCAAAGTTTTGTTTTTGTCAAGAGCATTGAAGTATTCTTGATGCAAAGCCATGTATGTCTCATGCAAAGTCTCAAACTTTAAATGCTCAGTTCGTAGTTCAGCTCTTAGATCTTGCTCCAGCTTCTCTCTGTCGATCAGTTCTGATTTCAACTGCCGGTTCATCTCCAATAGCTCAAGCCTGTCCTTCTTCAGCATTCCATAGCGGTGTACTATCGTCTCCAGATCTTTCTCTGCGTTTTGTTTCTCTGATTCCACTTTCATGCCATCTGATTGGAACTGTCCAAGTAGAGATAAGAGCACAGAGTTCTCAATTACAAGCCGTTGCTTCTCACATTCAGAGCTGGAAAGTGAACGTTTAAGTTCATTGATTCCACCCAAGATTCGTGAAACTGGAACTCGCTCTTTTGCAATCTTCTGGTCATCTGCTTCAAGTTTAAGTGCCTTAAACACTTGATAGATTGCACCCCGGCAGTTATCAATCTCATGCAGCAAGAACTCTGTTTCCATCTGTTGCTCAAGATTCTCGCTTTCAAGCTCAGTAATGAGTTTCTCTGAAAATGCTGATGCCTCTGCATATTTCTGGCACTCAATCAGGAGGGAAAAGTTCTTCTGCTCCAAGTCTTCTATAAACTTTTGCAGGATGAAGATCTCGACTTGAGCGTCTACTGCTCTGTCAAGCTCTTCTTCAAACTCCTTTTTCCTAGAGCGACACTCTTCTCGAAGAAAGCTCACGTTGCTCTGAAGATCTGCCAATCTTGTGTCAGTCGACCTTTCGTAACTAGCACGCTCTTGCTTCTCAGTGGCAAGTGAGACTCTTAGCTCTTCCACTTGACGATTTTTGTACTGTTTATCTCTCTGTAGATCAGCGTATCTTCCTTGCAACTCTGTGAATCTCTTCTCCAGAACTCCTAGCTTTTCCTTAACACTATTTAACTGAGAGATGAGAGATTCTCTCTCCTTTGTAAGCTCTGCCTTATCGTTTTTGAGCAACTGGAAGAATTCTTCAAAGCATTTTGACTTCTCCCTTGCACACTGAAGCTCAATGTTTGCACCAGAAAGTGATGCCTCCAGTAATGAGTTTTTTTCCAAGAGCTTCTGCATATTCTCAGTCATGATTTGCAACTGAGAAAACAGGTTAGCTCTCTCGGCATTAAACTCAGATTTCTCTCCTCGTAAAGACTCGCATCTTTCTTGCAGATCCTTTGTCTTCTCCCTAGAACCATCCAGCTTGGTGTTTGATTCCAGCAGCAGTTTCTCTAGACCAACATTGTTTCTAAGAATCTTATCCATTTCACGCAGCTTCTCCGTAAGAGCATCTTTATCACCTCTCTGGTGGTTCCACAACTCAGTCAGCTTTGAGTTCTCCTCTTGTAGAGTCCTCACAGAGAAGGCAAGGGATTCAGGATCCAATCCTGCGAGTTTCACTTGCTCCATTATTGTTTGATACCTTTTGTTCAAGCTGTTTATTTCATCCTTCAGACGATGGATCTCTTCTAGAAGGGCACTGCTTTGGTTCATTTGTCTAGCAACCTCTTCCTCCAGTTTTCCTTTCACCTCTTTCAAGATGGAAATCTCGCATTTCTGAGTCTCTATGGAGATCATAGAAGATTCACTTAGTTCGCTTAAGTTTCGGTTTTCTTCTTTAACTGAGCTGATCTCGCCTTCTAACTTCTGATTACAAGTCTCTAACTCCCTCAACATGTCAACCCTTCTTTGGATTTCAGAAGTGAGAACCTTTTGTTCATCTTGAGACTGAGAATGCAAACTTTTCAAACTCCTAAGGCTGGCTTCGATTTCCAAGAACCGAGAGTGCTCATCTTGGATCAGAGCTTGAAACTTCTCAAGCTCGCTTTGCTTCTGGACAAGTTCTTGATCCTTTGCTGCTAATTTGTGTGTTAGACCGTCTGCTTCTAGCTTTAAAGTTTCATTTGAGCTCTCCAAAACAATACACTGGTCCTCTACAGTCTTCAGTTTTGCAGCTCCAGCCAGAACTTCGCTACTCAGTCTTTTGGCATTCTCTTGAGCGTGAAAAACTTCTCTCTCTAGCTTGGATATAGTTTCCAAACACTGCTGGTACCGAAGACTCAAACCGTCCTTCACTTCATTTACCTTCAGAAGTTCTTGTCTCAATGCTTTAATCTCATCTTCTGCTTTCACAGATTGATCGCTAAGCATCTGAGCATTCTCCTCAGCCTCTTTAACCTTCTTCTCTAGAGTAGATATCATCACAATGCATTGATTATATCTGGCTAAGCCAGCCTCCTTCTCGGAGTGCAATCTACTTTGCTCTTGCTTGAGACTCTCCGCTTCTGTCTCTGCTTCAGTTGCTCGGTTGGTGAGCCCCTTCACATCTTCCTGAGCATGAGCATATGATTCCTCCAGATCAGCTATCTTCTTCATGGATTGATTATAACGGAAAAGCGCAGCATCCCTCTCGGCTTCAAGCTTTGCAAGGCCTTCTGCAAGTATCTTACTCTCAATCTCAGCTTTGCTAGCACGTTCATCAAGACCATTAACATCAATCTGCGCATCTTTAAGGTCTTTCTCTAGACTGGATAGTTTGTTCAAACTCAGCTGATACTGAAGACTCAAGGCTTCCTTCTCAGCCCCAAGCTCCACCAACGCTCTCTTCAAACTTTCAACTTCTGTTTCGGAACTACCAACGTACTCAGACACCTGACTTAACCCTCTCCTACTCGTGGCGGCACTGTCCGAGTCATAAAACGGCTGGATTCCAGGCGGCGTTTTCTCAGGCGTACGTGGCTCAGAACAAGAGGAAGAAGCAGAATCTTCAACCATGTTGTCGAACGGCACTTGGTTAGGAAACGCCTCGGCCATGGTCTTGTGCGCGTGGCGAAGCTCCACGGTGGCGTGATCGTACCTCTCTGCTAACGCACGGTAAGCTCTGTAGAATTCTTCAACCAGTTTCATAAGCTCCGGACGTTTCTTGTAGTACATCTCTGCCCTTCTCGCAAAGGAATCTGCGTCTTCTTCGATGAGTTTAATCATCGCTTTGACCTTAGAATCCATATCTGCACACATCATTATTATTCAGTTAAAATAAAACCATAGAACAAACAATACAAAGGAACACAACAGCAGCACGTTACCTGCAAGGTTCTGGTGGATCCATTTAGAGTTTTTGGGGATGTGACTATCCCACCACCACGAGTATAAGCGCCTCGACTCGGTAGCCATCACACCGGCTGCGAGAAACACAAAGAGTGGTCTAGACTTCACCCAAGGGTGGTCAAGTGCGAGGTAAGGACTCCAGGCCAGAATCAACCAGCTCTATGTGTGCTAGTTATCCTACAAACTGAAAGATTCTCTCTCTGTGTTAGGCTTTCTTCACCTACAAAACTGAGACAAAGCAAATCTACAAATCAAACTTGTAAAAAGAGTTAAAGAAGTGGTCTTTCTACTCAGTTTAGTGGAGCAATGTGTTTAAAAGACTAAACAGAAACAGAACAAACCTCTGGAGTTATGTCAAACGCTGGTTCTCTAACTTTGTCTGGTCTTAGGGAGAGATGAATACTGGATCCCCCTGAAGGAAAGACAGAGAAAGCAAACTAAAATCACATTCCAACACAAGAGAAGCAGAAGAATCTTTCTACTGAGAGTATTTAATCCAGTAATAACAATTTAGTAGTTTATAAACAAAGCACTGAAAGTTAATCCAATTAGAAAAAAAACCTGAGAAATCAATAAAAAGGTTAAGACTTTGAGAGCAGAAACAGAAAAAGAACACAACTTGTCTAAGTTACAGCGAAATGAGAGAGGGGCACGAAACGACTCTTTTTTGTGCACGAAACAGAAAAGAACACAACTCTCTCTCTCACTGTCTGCAATTATTATATTTTTTTTCGTTTCAGATTCGGAAGTCTTTTTTGTGCAGACAAAAATAAAAGATGGGAATGATTTGACGCACACAGTAGTTTTATCTTTTTTGCTTTCTTTGTACTTTTTTGTTTTTGTTTTGGCAAATGGTGTATATAATGGATTGGAATTTAATTTGGAAAATGCAACGTTTGAATATGTTAAATTAAATATCAGAGAATTAATTAGGGTCAGAAATTGGCTTCAACGGCCAGATTTCCTTTTTGTTTATTGGTGTAATCAATGCAATTAAGGGGAGAAAATGATACGGTCAGCACTGAGTTTGAATTTATTGGTTTTTAAAATTCTTTCTTAAATCTTAGATTGGGGGATTGTGTCAAAAGTTTGTTATTACTGTTTTTCAATTTTCAAAGCTTATTTGAATCAACTGAATCATGTAAAATCTGGATTAGTCTGTTTGGTAATTAGTGTAAAATTAGGTGACATTTAAAATTATATTTGAATCATATAAATGACAAATCTGTCCTTCGCACAAACAATATTTTTTTCTTGGTTTCTACAAAAGGTAATCCTTTAACCTGTTTACTTCTGCTGATCTTGACCATAGAAAACAAAAAAGAAATAGTAATTGCATGTTCAAGGTGTTATCTTTACATAGACTTGCCTGATGGTTGATTTGGCTCATACTTAAGAGGTTAATTTGGTTCTGTTGCTGCATATATTAACACAACTTTAAGGAGATTATGGATGTGACTGTGAACACACGAAAAGGAGATTGTGAGTTGATGACAAAAAATGGAGATTATGGGTTTGGGTAACTTTTTAAAGTGCCTAATTTACCATCTTCTATAACCTGTTTGAGTTGGATGATATCCATGAAAATATTATAGTACTAAAAATATCGTTTGCTACTTTCCTGCTTTTAATATTTTGTATATATAAATATATATTTAGAAAGAGTACAATCATTGAGATCTATCACATCCAATGTCCCATCCTAAGCTGTGAATTTGTGAAGGCTGATAGAATTTTCTTAGGCTGGGGATCAAGTTGGAAGAATCATATACGATCACAATTATGAGAGAAGAGTATAAAGTATGAATCAAGGAAACAGTTTGGTGGTAGTATGAAGTTAGTTTGGCTTATTGGAACTGTTAACTAGGATGATTAGCTACTAAAGTGAAGTGGATAACAACATATAATCAGAGTGAACAAAAGAGGATTCAAGAACCAGATCTGATTTAAAACATGATTCCGTTTTGCTTTTCAGAAAGGAGGGAGTTAAAATAAGTTAATGCATGTGAATAATATGTTGAATCCATTTTCTTTCAAAATCCATTGGTAGTGAAAAAAAGAGAGTATGATCATTCAATAAGCTTAGGACCCGTTAGACATGTGTTCTAAAATACTAAATAAAATTAATGCATAATACCGAATAATTAATTAGAAAACTTCAAACCAGCATCTCTTTATATATTAGCAATTAGCATGTCTACAATGATGTGAAGATGCAAGTTCCATATGTATTTAGTCAAAAAAAAGGTTCCATATGTTTTTGTTTTTATCCATCTATTAAATATGGCTTTCTATTAATAAGTTAATTGGAATCAAGCCACTTTATAAAAAGAGTCATGTTGATGTATTCTTCTATATCACGGTCTTCTGTTCACGTGTGTTAGTACAACTTTTGATATTTTTCTTAATTAATCATATAGTATTCATTTATATTAGTCCACTAGCGAAGCAGTAGCCGATCAAACAAGCAAAGGTTTATCAATTACTTTAATTGCTAGTTTGCTACTGCAACTTCCATCGCATAATGATACCGGCCCATATCATATTTTGCTGCGTGTAAATTTAGAGATGTCAATTGGACGGGCGGGCGGATTTGGGCGTGTCCGAATGGGATTTATTTTTTTGATGGACATTTTTGGTCGAAGCCCAAATAGAATCATGTCCAAATGAGACCATAACCAAATAAGACCATGATTTGTTAGGCTGTCCATGGGACTCATACGTCCCATTTAATGTAAACAACATAATTTCAGTTTTTTTTTTTTTTTACGGAAAATTGCGTTTTCCGGGTTTGGTAAAAAATTATGTTTTCCAGTTTTCGCGAGAAATTGTATTTTCCGGTTTTGGCGGAAAATTGCATTTTTCCGGTTTTGGCGGGAAATTGGATTTTTTCGGTTTTGGCTGAAATTTCATTTTTCGATTTTGGAGGAAAATTGTATTTTTTCAGTTTTACCAGGAAATTATGTTTTCCGGTTTTGGCACGCTAATATATTGGTGAAAAATTGTTTTGCAAAGAATAATCGAAGAAAATCGCAGAAGAATGCAAACGACGAAAAAAATTATTTGTGTTTTCCCCTAATTTTATAAACCCTAGACATTTAAGTTTATTGGGCCGCCCATTGTCCAATTGGTTAAGCCCAACATTGTCCATGATGTAATTGGGTTCATCCTTTTGGACAAAATTTAATTATATTATAATATGGGTCTGTCCATTTCAGTCCATATCAATTTGGATATGGGCCGCCCATTAATAGCCCGCCCATTTAACATTGCTACGTGTAATAATCAATGGTGGAAAATGATGTCTTAATAAATTTCCTTACTCCATACATTAACAAATAATAAAACAGTTGTAACAGAGATGTATATCAATGCTTATAATTCTTTTTCGTAAGTGGATAACGCTTAGTTAAAACAACGATAGATCATTGTTTGATCGCAACAAAATCTTGAACATGCCATGTTATAAAATTAGTGACATGCCATTCATTCTTAGCAACCAATGCACAAACTTGATGTTGATATATATCGTCGTGTGTTTCAAAATACGTGGGAATGCAAAAAAACTACAAATTGATTGGAAACAAAAATATAACATTAGGGGGTGTATTGAAACTATGATTCTAAAAGGTTTTAGAATTGTTTTAAAATTCCCTGTTATTGAACTAAGTATTTTAAAAATTATTTTCAAATCACCTGTTATTGAACATGGAATTTATGTAAAATCATTAGAAACACTTGCAAATCTCCTGTTATTCAATTAATCATTCACAACATTTATATCAAATCCGCTGTTATTAAAAGGTAAACATTGTATTGAAAGAAAAATCTATGACTTGGATTTTGAGATACTTTGCACTAATTCCAGTTATAAATTGTCGCTATAAACCTCCTACATCTCCATATGTTATTTGGGAAGACTTCAAAATAAAAATAAAAACATCTAACGATGAAAAAAAAAACATACAGAAGACATTGACGGCTACGTTGCATCTATCTATCCCACACAAAAAAATCTAACCCTTGAGACTATTGTTCACAAAAAACAATATGTGAGAAAGAAAAAACAATAGCCAATAGAATTTGTATACACAAAAACAATAAATGAAGATTGATTGTCTAACCACACTAGTTTAATGATTTCTACTAGATGGGAAATTGCTCTGTTGATCAAGGCTAGTGATCGATTCCCTTTTAGTGCAAATTATTAGTTCCACATGTAGTCACGTGGATATAGATTCATTGCTTACGATCTATTTAAATATCCGAGAAATGGTCTATCTATGGAGTGCATTTCCCATCTGAAATTATGTCTATATTTTTAATAGATGAGTTTAACTCTTTATCCTAAAATGATTGATTGTTTAAAACCACATAAAATATATTCAATTGTAAGATTGATAGATTTTTTTCCGTTTATAATATAAAGTATGTTCTAAAAATACATTGTAGTTTTTTTTCTAGCTTCACTTGTGGACCAAACCTACCCCATATATATAAAGATGTTACCTAACCTAAGCTCTAAAATCGGGTTTTCTTTTGCATACAAGCCCACCAACAAACATCAATAGCAATATCTTCAAGATCACCAAAGGTATCACTAAGGGGTCATCAAGATTTCCTTAAAACAAAAGGAAAAACGAAAAAGGAGTCACCTGAAAGAATAAAGGTAAGATGTCTCAAAGTGTCATATGTAAGAAGCAAATAATTTCATTTGAAAAAGAAAGAAAGTAGAAGCAAATAATTTTGTTTTTTTTTTCCTTTTTGGCTGTTTAAAAGAATGCACTCCGACACTTGCAACTCTGTCATTCTGTAAAGTCCTCCTATCATTCTGTAAGAAGGCAGAAGGATTATGTATACTCCATGCATGGACCATAAGATCATGGGGCCAATGCTTTAATATCCTGTAATGATTATAAACATCCTCATATTATGACACAATCCTATAATGTCGGGGCCAATGCTTAAATATAGTCCTCTTATATCTATTTTCATGATTTATCTGATGAAGCCACGTAAGAACTTAGTTTGTGTGTATGTAAAAGTATATAACTGGTGGGTGAATGGTCAATGTTCTAACGATGGTAAAGTGTCTTGGTCATAAGGTCACATAGTCGGTTTGGTAAAGACAAATCAACTTCGCAGTTTGCACCAGTGTTTTTGTCTCCTTGAAGCTCCCTTCTTCATGTCCAGTTTATTCTGAACCGGCCCAGTTTTTGGTTCAGAACCAATACCAAATTTCCTGGTTCGATTACTGGGCTTTCGTTGGTTAGCCCAATTGTATTATCATATAGCTTAGCCGAAGATTAATAAAGAGGTTTTCATTTATTTTTTATTTCGTTTAATAATTTGGTTAGACTCGAGTTAAATATTCCTTAATCTACACAAAATAGTTGTTACCGATTCCACCGGAAACACGGTTTACATGCTGTTTTCAACTTGGCACATTGCCCCAAAGCCCAAATGTGATTTTATTTGTTTGTAAGATGAAAATGAAAGCACACTAAACCTAAACCCGCCCGACCGGACGGGTATTTATTTTTTGTTTTTAATTTTTATATTTATATTAAATGATGTATTTGTAATATTTATATATAAATTCAGATTGAAAATTAATTTATGCAGTTATATTAAAAAGTAAAATTAAAAGCTTGATAAAATGTTCTGATATAAGATTTAAATTTTTTAATTAAAATAATATAGAGGTAGATCATAATTTTTTCCAGTTCCAAAATCTTAACATCCCAAATAAAATAAATTTATAAATACATAAAATATATAAACATATTTGGAACTATAATTTCTGTTAAAATAATAAATATAAAATAATTTAGTGATGTTGTTGTTTATTTCTAGAACTTGATCCGTGACCATATAAATATTTTCTTTCATTTAAATTTTTTTTTTTATTAATGGTATAATATACATATATATTTATATGAATTTTCGGTAATATATATATATATATATGGGATTAGTACACGATTGTTATATTAGTATACGGGTCAAAAGCATAATGTTATATTAGTACACGATTGCAAATCATGTATAATATTTATAGCATGTAGTTGCAGGATCACACGTAAGTGATGGCACAATAATTTTCCTACTATACCATATGCGATTTTTATTATCATTAAATGTGATAAATTTAAAATTAAGAAATGTATTTATTAAACTGAAAAAACAGCATTAATAAAACTATATATAATTTTGAAATTGATTTAATAGAGAAGGAAAATTAAATTTTATATTAGGACAACACATTAACTCAACTGAAAAAGATAAATATTAAAATATGTAATTTAATTTATATTATGACACACATTAACTCAACTGAAAAGACAAACATTAAAATATAAAATTTAATTTAATTTTCAGTGGTATAAAAATATAAATAACAACAAAAACTTAGGGGTATTTTCTAAGTGTACTTCTAATTTAGTAATAGAGATGGTTGATTAATTCCATCTAATTTAGTAAAATAATGCTTACAGTAAATGCCATAACCTTAGGTGCTGACTGGTTTTCCTGCTACCACCCGCAAACGTAGCTTTTGCGGTTCATAGCGGTTGTTGGCGTTTCGAAACAATCACAGAAAACGCTACAAATCGCTTCAAACCGCTCCGAACCTCTTAAAATCAAAAGCTGGTTCCAGCTAGCGTTTGCGGTTGCGGGCGGTTGCGGAAGGGTAAATTTTTTTTCTTTAAAAACAGAATAAATAAAAATAATACTAAAAATATCCAATAAAAAATTTCAATTGAAATAATAGAAATTGTAAAATGTATTCATATTATATTTCAATTTATATTATAAAAATTCAAAACTAAAATATTTTCTATAAATTTTTAAAATTGAATAATATGATTTTATAAATATAAATTTTATATTTATCATATTATTATGATTTTTAATATTTTTATAATTACATAAAATGTAAATATTGTTAAATTGTTATTTAACAGATGTTGTGTTTGGTAGTTTACCAGTCATAAAAGTCCCGCAAATGCAACAATTTCTAACAGTTGTACCAGTCGTACAAATCTCTAGAAAATGCTTAAAACCGCAACCACCCGCACCCGCAAACTCCCGCAACCGCAACCGCTGCGGTTACACCAGTCAGGCCCTTACAAATCATATGTTTGGAACCAATAATGGTGTTTTAATTGTCGAACATTCACTAATATGAGTTGAATCTTAATGCTTCTGTTGCGAGTTAAACCAATGATTGACCTCGATACGTTTTAAAATGACAATTTTTTTTTTGAGAATTAGAAAAATGACAACATTGTTCGGTTGTTTCACATATTTTGGATATTAGTCTAGTTTTTGATATGTAATTAAAGCATCCACTACAAATAACTATCCAACAGATCTTTCTTTCGTGAAGGCCAGATAACACATAACTCCCCCTCAATTTTCACATAACCAAAAAATGTTCTTCACACAAAACATTCTCATACAATTTTTTTTAAAAAATTAAATATAAAGAAAATACATAGTAAGACAAGAACAATTTAGCGAACACTATTAGCGTTACATTACGTAGAACACAAGAACTACACAGATGGGAGAGTTTCAACTGTTGGATCACAAACTATCAAAATAAACCTTAGTAATGCACCGGTGTTGGAAAAGTACACGGTGGTGGAGGATACACATATGGTGGCGGAGGAGGCGACGGATACACATACGGTGGTGGCGGCGATGGTGGTGGCGGTGAAGGTGGTGGAGGAGGAGGAGGTGGACTAGGTGGAGAGCAGCCGAAAGAAGCACAATTTATAGGATAAGAAGAAAAAGATTTACATTCTTCGGGAGACCGTTGCATTGGTCTTAAAGGTAAACAGTTTCTACGATCATCAAACTCCTGAAGCCTCAGACAAACGGGTGGCTCGCCGGAGAAGAAGTTATCCGAGTAAGTGAAGTTCTCAAGATTCGGTAACCGGCAGATGCTCTCCGGAATGTGACCGGAGAATTTGTTATGCTCGATGTTTAACTGCTCTAAACTCTTCATATCACCCATTGTCTCGGGCAACGAACCCACCAAGTTGTTGAAACTCACGTCGAAAACCGTTAACTGGTTTAGCAAACCGACTTCCCGGTTTAAACAACCGCTAATCTGACTATTGGTGAGAATAACCTCGTGCAACGTTTTCCCCATTTTGTAGAAACTGGGAGGTAGACAAGATCCTTGGAGATCGTTGTTGGCTAAGACAAGAACCGAAACCTGAGAGTTTCCGATGTTTTTCGGTAGCCTAAACCGGAACTTGTTGTTGTTAATGAAGAGAGCGTCAAGGTTTAGGTCAAAGAGTTGGCTAGGAACATCGCCGTAGAAATCATTAAACCTAATGTCGAGAAACTTCAAAGAAGGTAAAGAGAAGATGACTGAAGGAAACTCGCCGGAGAGTTTGTTGTTGCTGACGTCAAGCTCGTGAAGAAGCTTGAGGCAGTTTAGAGATTTAGGGAGTTGACCTTCAAAACGGTTGGAATTGATGTGGAATAAGGCGAGATCGGTTAAGAGACCGAGCTCTACCGGGAGATAACCGGCGATGTTGGCCCGGTTTAAGTCAATACCGGCTACGGTTAAGACGTAAGGGTTGTCTAAAGCCTGTGCACAGAACACACCCGTGTAGTTACAAACATTAGGACCGCACCAATTAGAAGTGAAGCCATTTGGGTCTGAAGTTATAGTGAATTTCCAAGCTTGTAGGGCTTTGTAAGCTTTAAAGAGCCTTGGGTTTGCGATCGGAGGAGGCCAGTGAGGACCATGAACGGAGCATGGGTTGATGAGAGGAGTGTTGTAAGTGAAAGCTTGAGGAAGAAGGACGAGGAAGAAGATGAAACAAGAGGCCAAGAAACGGCATTGGATGAAGAAAGGTTCTTCTCTCATTTTGAGATGGATTTTGTTTGTGTTTTGGAAATGGAACCAAGTATAAGGTTGTATATGTATAGGAAAGGGTGTAACCACTTCCGCTGAAAATTTATTTATTAATGATTTAGGAAGGTAATTGTAGATGATCGATTTGCTAGTGGTTATATCTTGAAGAGTCAATCTTTATGTTCAGTGTGTTATGTTTATTTTTATTTTATAAGGGTGATTAATTCAAATGTGATGATTTATCAGTTTTTCATAATAAAGTGAAACAATGGTGACAGGGGAGCATTGATTTGACTTTCGTCGGTTTGGTAGATAAGGTCAGAATAAGCGAGGAATGTTCGTTGATCTCTATTCTTGTATCTACATTTTACGTTGTGTAGGCAATTTGCAATCGGAAAACACACATTTAATGGTAAAATATACGGTTATATCAGTACTACATTCAAATCCGATAAAATGAAAATAATCGACAAAGAAAATCTATTACTATTTCTGAAGACTTTCTCAAAAAGAAAAAACTATTGAAATATAAAGAACTAAAGATTTTAAAGATTGTTTTTTTCAAAGAACTAAAGATTTACGGCAAACCTAAAATAAAAGATTGTAACCTTTCTTATGATTTAAGCAAAATTCTAATATTCGTATGTTTGGTGTTATTTTTAACTAAGGTTTCCCCTTTTTGGCACTTTAGTAGATATGAATTACAAAGATAGGACTGAAAATTTAGGCACACCGATTGCTGGCCTGGCCCCCATGGATCTAACAGCTTTCATTCATGGCTTCTTTTACTATGAGTTCTTTTTTTATATAAAACTAGTAAAGCTGGTTTTAGAGAAAGAAAATGAAAATTATGTAAGTTGTATTAGACCACCTGCAATGGTGGATTTTGGGAGTCCTTAACACATAAATCTAGACAAATTAGAATATACTAATATTATTTAGCTTAAGTATTGTAAGGATCAAATCCTAAAAATACTTATCCAAGGATCAATCCTTAGTGACATGGCAAGCTCTTCTCTTTCTCATCCTTTTTCTATCTCCTTGATCGATTCCAAATCTTCTCTTTTGCAGAATTCCAATCTTTTTTTCAGGAAAGATTGAGAGATTTCAACAAATGGAGGCTACAAGCGAAAAACAGAACAACAATTCAAGGTTCAGTTATCTAGCCAGAGAGGAGAAGAGTCTCTGTTTACTGTTGCAGGCAAGGTTCTGAGTAAAAATGATGACGGTCACTTTGTTTTTTTTCTTTACAGTGCCAAACCGGCGAATGCAATGGAAAAGACACGAAAAGATTCTGTCTTTAAGCTTCTCATGTTCTCCTGTCGAAGTTTGAACTCTTAACTGTTACGGAGCTCTAGTTTCGGTAAATAACAGAGACCAAAGAACAATGCATATGTAGTGTTCGATGAAATGCTTGACTGAAATCTTGAACTTGCTAAAAACTCCAAGTTAGAGAACACCATTGCACACACATTTTCTACTTAGAATCCTTAACTATTAGAAAAAAAAAATTAATCTTTTAGTCCCAAGGATTCGTTAGACGAGTCGACCGTTGCATATGCTCTTAGAATGCCCAAAGCTATAACTCCTGAATAAACCATTAGTGTAGTCTAATATTGGGATATGTACTCTCAAGCTACATGTATTATTAGTAGTAGTACGAATGTACGATTGGAGATACACGAAGAAAAAAATTACAAATTGGCTCTTAAATAGTGAATATACCTACGACGAGTACCTTGTTTCTTCGACACAAGAGGTACACGATCTAGAACATACGCATGTACAACTATCATAGTTTCAGCGCATTTAGTAAATAATCAGATGGTTGTTAATTGTTTATTACTACCAGAAACACGGTTAAGTAAACTTGTAGACCATTATTATCTATTTATAATATAAATAAATATGCCTAAAAAGCATGAACGCATATCTGAACTCAAAACCAAACGTTGAAAAATGTGGATATGGACAAATGCAAAATCTCCAAGATTGATCGTCACTTTAATAATACAACTTGTTGGTAGACTATGTCTTTAACTTCGGTATCTTTATCAAAATTCCACAAAATAAAAATTACTTGTGTTGCTATATATATCGTCAATGGTGAAATGTGTGGTGCATCATTCATGCGTCGATACTTTGCTTCATGCCGGTGACTAGGTCTGGGCATAAAATCCGGAACCGAAATCCGAACCGAACCCGAACCGAAAAACCCGACCCGTTATCCGATCCAAAATGTAAAAATATCCGAACGGGTCTTGTAGGGTGGTATAAAAAATATCCGAACCCGAAGTGTTATTAACCGAACCCGAACGGGTAACCCGAAACCCGAAACTAATAGTTAATATAAATATTTTGAAATATATATATAAGTATTTTAGTTATTAAATTTAATATTCGTGTAATATGATATATTAACAATAAATATTTAACAATATTAAAAATATTTTAAGTACACAATTAGTTTATAAATAAGTAATTTATAATCTGTTCATTGGAATAACAAACTGCTCTCTATAATAAATGTATATTGTTTACAAATAATTTTGTTTTTATACTTGATTTAATATTTTATTGTTATTTTAGTAATTTGTGTGTGATAGATTAACTTTTTATTAATTTAGTTGTTTTTTTTATGTTTTTCTTTAAGTTTTTTGTTTTTTTTATTTTGGTTATATCCGAACCGAATCGATATAACCCGAACCCGAGTGCTATATGGTTACTTTATGGGTTTTATGATGCAATATAATTTTTAACCGAACCCGAAGTGTTATTATCCGAACCTGACCCGTACTAATGAAATTTTACTATGGGACCTAGAAGCGTAACCCGAAAAACCCAAAAATCCGAAAACCCGACCCGAACACCAACGGGTACCCGAATGCCCAGGCCCTAGCGGTGACAATAACTCTAGTTATAAAAAATGATTTGGGCTACAATGAGTTGATTGAAACGAACTTTACACACCTTGAACCACCACTCCCGAGAGTTTTAACAGCTTGGATAAAATGAAAGAAGTTGTTTTCGATTTTAGTACTCAAATGGATGGCTTCTATGATTTCAGCTGGTATGAGAGTCTTGTAATCCTGAAAAGTGATTGCTGAGATTCTGAGATTGGATGATGATACGGTTCCACTCTGTTTTATTTCCTGAGGGTTCAACGGATTATAGTGTTGGTTTCCATGAAACTGGTGTTTCCGAGATTCTTAAGAAACCAAGGCCAGAAAATACAATGAATTTTCAAAAGAAAAGCTAATAGTAAGGGTGTAGTGAAGGAAGTTGGTATGAGAAAGAAGATTGGTGAAGGAATGGTGACTGATACTAAGAGAAAGACACAAGAAAATGTCGAGCCATCTAAAAGCTCTGTAATGTTTAAGAAGTCATGACGGTCCTGAATAAGAGACCGTCCAATATTTAAGTGACAATATTGAGATGGAATTGCATGGGCTTAGATCTGGTGATTTCAACCTGTGGGAACTAAGACAAGATCATTTTCGAGAAATTTGTTTTGATGGAAACTAAGAACAAGTGAAATGTTTGGTGGATGTTGATTGGATATTAAATGTGAATCCTATAGGGTATAACGGATTGCCTAACTTTGATGTGAAAATAACTATGTGAATATTGTTTTAAGTTCGTAATAAATAAATATTTCGTTGATTTTAGGTATTCAATATGGTAAGGACAGATTCTTTGTGTCATGTGTTTATCGGGAACCGGTAAGGAGTGACATACCAAGGTTGTAGGAAAGGTTCTCGTACAGGTGCTCACAGAAAAACCATGGTGTCATGTTTAGAGACTTTAACAGATCAAGCTTAATGGAGAGAAAATTCACTGAGTAAAGATAGCATAACAAGGATAGCGTTTTGTATGTGATGTTATTTTACATCATTCATAATTTAAGTTAGCTTGACTTTAACAGATCCAAGCTTAATGGAGAGAAAATTCACTGAGTAAAAGATAGCAATAAAAAGGATAGCGTTTTGTATGTAATGTTATTTTTGACATCATTCATAATTTAAGTTAGGTTTTACACTTGAATGCTATCAAAA
>NC_079516.1:8381439-8504295 GCF_000801105.2 Raphanus sativus
CGAGGAGAGAGATAACTCTTTTTATATACATAGAAGATTCAGAAATAATCTTTTACTCACTTTATCATGTTCCAACTGCAACAATGTGAATTGAGGATTGGTACTAACCTAACAAATAAAACAAATAGAAGCATTGATTAGATTTACGAAAATTTGCATCAACCCTCCCCCCCCCCACCCAAAAAAAGAAACTCTCCCATTGAAAAGGAAAAAAATACGGTAACAAAATGGAAAAGGTTAATTTCTACAAACTTATTACTCTTTGAATGTATGTATTGTACTACTTTTCAAAAACATATTTCTATGTAAATCTAAACTTCCAGATTAGGGTATAAGTTACGTCTATTCAGATTTCTGTTTAGTTAGAAACATATAATTTTCTCATCTAAATCTATAAATGCGAAAGTATTAAATCTAATATATTTAAATTTATAAAAACAATATTTACTTTAAAATAGTAAAAATATAACCAAAATAACAGAGCATTAAAAGATCAAAAAACATATGACCAAATTATAAATGAAATGAGAAAAGGTAAATATAAATATTATATTGCTTCAACACGACTAAATAAAGATGTTACAATTAGGCAATTAACAATACATTTGTTACATTTTTTTGGTAAAAATACATCTATTACATTTTAAAAAATACACTTAATAAAAAAATAAAGCAATATAAATAAAACCAAAATATAGAAAACAAAGTCCACGCGTAGCGTGAATCAAACTCTAGTTCTCATAAAAGCCCCCAAAAAATGAAAGACAATAATTTGTATAAATCCAGAAAAGACAAGTTAAAAATTTGCAACCAAATAACTATGATCATTATGTTAGATTACTTAAGGCTATCATGTTCAACCAACATCAAGTTGGCCTAGTGGTAAAATAACTATTTACAATGTTTGGATTCCCAAAAAAAGGTGAAAACAATTTTTTTCTTACCAAAAAAAACTATCAATTTTATTTTACATACATGCCATAAAAGATGTCACAATACCATCTACTAACTGATATGAAAGTCATTTTTGAAAGTTGGTTTGCTAAGAGGGAAAACAATCATTTTATACTCAACATATATCGCAACATGCTCAATTTATATCCGACTTATATACCGTGCAAAAACATATCTATAGTTTTAAAAACTTAAAATAACATATATTTTGTTTACTTTTTTAGCGAGATCATAAAGCAATCACCACATCAGCTGCTAAATCATATAATTTTTCTACGTTGATGTTGCATCAAGCTAATTTTGCTGATGAAGATGCTACATATACGGTATTTTTCTAATATAGAAATAATTTTTTTGGAAAATGTAAAAGTTTATAATTTTTTTATTTAGTCAAATTAACAAAAAAAAGTTAAATAATAAAATTTTAATTTTATATAAGAGATACATTTGTTAATATGTTTTGATCCTATCATAAAACCATCAATATAAAGTTATATTTATGTTGTAATGATTCAAATTCAATGCTAGTGTTATAATCAGTTACTCTCGATAAATTTTGGTTATGTTGATTACATTTAAAGAATTTAGATTAACATATCATAAATTTTCAATATCTTAAAACAAAATTATTCGCATGATTACACAATCTATTTAAAATTTTCTATACACACAAAACCAAAATTAACATAAGAGTGAGTAATTGATTGGATCGAGACATTATAATGTATATCTCTTATTTTAGATCAAAATTATGTTATTTAATTAAGTTTGTTAATTTTCCTAAACAATAAAAATATAGACATTTGCATTTTCTAAAAACATTTTTTTTATAAAATGCCTATTTTATTTTATTTTTTAAACATTATTGTACACGTGACATTCTCATCAATGAAATTAACTAGGGTAATATCCATGTTAAAGAAAGAAAATAGATGAAGTAACACATGATGTGGTGATTGGTCCATAATTTCACCAAAAAGTAAATCAAATGTATATTATTTAAAATTTTCTAAAATATATAATATTTTTTTGTTAAATAAATATATAAATTGAACATATTACGATATGTTGGGTATGAAATTATCGTTTTCCTTTTTGTTAACATAATTAAGGTTTTATTACATCAATTAACACAAAAGTTATTGACAAGGATTTAAGAAAACAATTCTCTCGCAATCATGTCCTAGAGTATTTACGGTTTATAATGGTGTATGAAATTATCACGGAAACTAATGTTTGAGTATGCTCTGATAGTAGCATGTCTAGTTTTCTACATATATACTACTACGCAAATGGGTTTCTGAATCATATACTTAATCCACAATGTTTGGTGCGTAACAAAAAGAAAAAAAAGAATCTAATCAACGAACGTAAAAGTCAGAAGAGCGGCTCACATGAGATTTCAGGGACTCTATTCAAACCTAAATTTTTTGTGTCAACTATCTATATCATTATTTGAAAAGTAAATTTGCCAATCTGTGAGTTTCTTCATGATTTTAGGTTATGTTGTTTATTTATCATATTTTTATTAAATTTTAATAAATTTATTTGCCATATATTAATTAGTAATTATCATTTATTTTTATTTTAATAATATTAAATCATATAATATTTTTCTTTATTTTTATTTTTAAAAGGAATTTTTTTTCATCAACATCATTTTACCAATCAAATACTGTGAGTCTAAAGAATACAATTTTTACTGTTATAATTAAAAATCAGCTTTACCAACCATATATAATTTATTACTTTTAATTTATAAGAATTTAGTTAAATAGAAATATTTTTTAATTATTGGAGAGTTTGTTAATAGTTGTCACTCTAAACTCATATGAAATTTATATAATATGTAATTAAACTAGAAAGAATTGGCGAAATGAGACATTCTCAACTTTTATTTGTCATGTTAGGACTTTTGATCTTTCATGCCACTTTGGATATCTTTTACCCTTTTGTAATGCAAAAAGTAATATTTACGTTTTAAAATTTTCAAAAAAAATATGAAAACTACTGGAAACATAAGTAAGACTATCTCTATATTTTTTATAAAAAAAAACTTATGTAACCATTTTATTTTATCCCTAAGCATAGAATACTCATTCTAACAATATACTTAGTTTAGAACTCGGATACAAAGTATATTACAATGATATAATTTGGATATAAAACATAAACAAAATTTTATTTTTATTCTACTTCTGCTAAAATTTGTTCTCTTTTATTATAATCAGATAACGGTGGTCTACATCTACCTCAAAAATGTGTTCTGTATTTTACTCTACGGTCTAACTTAACTTATTTATGTTTCATAATTTATTCTAACTATAACCTTAATGTCCATTTGAGGAAGATTATATATCCCACCGATTATTCATCTTTCTAATCTATACCTAGATTATGTATTCCATCTAAAAGAAAAAAATGGAAGTTTCCATATTTCGGTTATTATTTTTCCTAAATCTACCCTAAATCTATAGTAAAATTGCACCATATCTTTTCTCCCGCGTTTCTCTCCCCTACAATCTTTTTCTCTTTCATTTTATGTTTCTTTTTCTTCTTCATCTATCTCACCATCTCTTCTCTCTATCCACACAAACATGGTTCATATCCATGTTAAATCAGGTGTATGGATAGTGAGCAGTGGGTTTTTGTGGTTGACAAGAAAATGTGTGGTCGAATGGTAACATTTGGGACTGGAACAATACCATAGAGATCAATATTTTTTTTTGTCTGCAGAGCATAATTTCTTTTCCTGTATCAATTTCATAAAAAAAAACAGTTTTCAATCTTTGCTATCCCTTATGTCTAACTTTTATAACAAATATTTTTATTTATGCACAACGTTTACCAAAACATTAATAAAATTACATTATTGGTTTAACTTCGTCGGTTTAGTTAACAACAAGAGGAATATGCATGTTCCTGTTGCTTGGAATAAACACAAATATACAACTATTATTCACTTCGGAAAAAGGTATATTGTTAGATCGAAGCATATAAAGATCTTGGGAGCTTGAAATGTTCCACTTGTCTCTCTTTCAAGCATCAAGGATGTACACAACTTAACCTCATGAAAAAATTGTAAGGAAAAGATTATGGGCAACCTGCATAGTGCATACATTACAAGTTCAAAATATAAACAGAGAGTCTTCATATACAGTATAGAAAGCAAATTACATTGGCTAAAATTTTGGAGCCGAGACTAGATGTCCCTATTGATAATCTGATGTCCCTATCTTTTTATTGTCTATATATGCTTGCCTTAATCGATGTGTAGGTGATGACTAATCGAACCCTAGAACTAATTATAATTGAAAAGAGATACAACCAATTCTTAAAAATTAGGATTTTAAGAATTAAAAGGGTGAAATACATACCGTGTGTAAGAAAGCGTAAAATTTTGATGAAATTGATGATATAACTTAGCCGACCAGAGAAGATAAAGAACAAATACGAAAATGAAGAAAGAGAGAAGAAAAAACCTACAATAAGAGATAGAGAAGAAGAAATATAAAACAGAGATGGCGAATTTTAAACACTTGAAGAAGAAGAAGAAATTGTCATGGAATGGATGAGTAAACTTTCGTCTGAGAAGTGGAGAAAATGAGAGAACGAAGTCAAGATTTATAGGTTTATTGTGCTTTGCCTTTTTCTATTTCACCTTCTTTTATTACTTACAAAATTATATTAACAAAACAATTAAAAATTATTATATTTTATTTTTTTAAAAAAATTCATTAATTTAAAGGTATAATCGTATTAACATTAGTTAAAATTCTAATAGGAAAAACATCTTAAGCAAAGTATTAGTTGGACAAACTCAAGTTAAGAGTGTCCCATTTGTCAATTTCCTCGTTAAACTACTGTTCGGATGTATTATCAAAAAGGAATTTGGTTTCATGGACTTCACTCATAATTAGTAACTATAGTTTTATTTTGTAAACTTATCTATTATATTATTTTTAAAGTATTAATAGAATTCTATTAGATTATTATGTTGATGATTATTTTTATACTTGTGGTTTAGTAATAAAATAAATAAAAGATTGCAAACACTAAACCATTATTTAAATTATGTCTTAATAAAAAATTATATTTTTATTAATTTATTATTTAAAATAGTTAAATAATTTAGATAAAAATAAAAATATGTCAAAATTAGAATTGGATGGATATATATTAATCCTCACAAGGTGTGTACCATTATCTAGTTAACCATTATTTTATGTAGTTTTATATCTATTATATAAATAAATCAATAACTGTAGAACTGAAAATATATATAAAATATGCTAAAATATAGTACATTATTTTAGTTTATTTTTATTTTCATCTTTATATACTTTTTAAAAATCAATTCTTGTTTTTCATTTCAATATGTTTATATAAGAGTTCATTAATATAACCACGAAATTAGTAAGCTTAGTGTCATGTTTATCGTAATATATAAATCTTTAGCGTTTCAATTCAGACAACTATTTTACCGTCATGGGACCAGAAAATGGCCAATTTTCTTTTAACTTTTAACTTATGAAATACTTTTTTTAACTACTTTTTCGTCGTTAGCTTTTGTCGGTCGTTCAAAGAACTAATTGCAAAATGAGATTTGTCTCTTGGTTGGTTCTTTACTTTAGTTTTCATGAGGTCAATTTTGATTTTTTTTTGTTCTTGAACATGATAGCAAATATTTTCTCGTTTCATCTTTCATTAAACTAAACAAAGATTATTTTGTTCATAAATTTTTACTTTATATTTTTGTTATGTTAAAAAATATTTCTAAAATATAAACTGATTTTATTTTTTTTAGATTTACTTATATTAAATAAAGTAAATGAAATATCCGTGAATATTTACAAATATTAAAAACAAAATCGGAAATCAAAATATACAAAAAACCAGATATCCATATTTGCAAAATAAAGCAAATCAGAAAATCAGATATCCGTAAAGTACAAAACAAATTACAAAATATGCTACTTCGATCCGTTTGCAGACCAGACCTACTCCACACCTATTGTGTAATCAAAAACATCAATATGGTAGTTTGATCTATCACAATGTATTCTACTCTTTCCAAAATAATTAATTTATACCCAACAATAAGCTCACAAAGTCGCCCTTGGAACAACCTTTGAATTGGTCTGATAGTTTCAGATTATGAGATTATAAAAAAGTCTCAGATTATTACTATAAATTTTTTGTAAGAAAGCGACTATTTTACAGTAATTCAATGTCAAGTAATAGCCAGAGGAAGAGGTCAATTACATGAACATTTAGAAAAAGACAAACGAATGCTTGGTTCAATGGTTAGTTGGTTAATCAAAAGAATATAGCAAAAAGGAAACGACTTTAACATTCGATTAAACCCACAAATTTGGTAACGTGTTGTCTCAAAACTTCTAGGTTCAGTTTATTTAGATCAAATCCAGTACTATCAAAAAAGAAGAAGAGGTTGGTCTTTTATTCCCATCCCTATAAACAATGATGTTTCCGAAGACAGTAGCACAAGTCTATGGTCTAATTTGATCTGTAGTGTTAAACCATAAAAATTAACAAGTAATGTTAATAATAATGATGAACTAGATCATGACCCGCTCTACCGAGCGGGAGTCAATTTTTTTTTTTCTACTAAATTTACTAAATGTTATACATGATTGCAATGTGTATTAATATAAAATTTTGATAAATAACAATGTGTACTAATGTGTTTAAATAAGTAATGTGTTTAATTACTAAATTTGATTTTTAAATTTTATGATAACGTGAAGTAGATTTTTTATATATATTATTTAAAATATATAGTGCTATATATTTTGTATTTTCAACATTTATCATATAAAACTTACACTGGAGTATTATTTATATGAAAATATGTGTAACATAATATATAATATATTATATAAACGTATCTACGATTTTCGCAAAGGCCATGCGCACCCGCACGGGTTTTATTTTTAAAATGTATTCTATATTGTTTAGTTTTATGTAGTATCGAGTTTGTATAATTCAATTTTGTGTTTAAAGAACAATATCAAATCTGTCTTTATGTAAAAATAACACTTTGCAAGCGCGAGTTGTGTCTTTCTATTGTAACACAAAATTTTATATAAAACTTATGTTTTTTGTACATTACGAAATTTAATTTTTTAAAATAACTATTACATAATTTCAAAGTGAATTTTATCTCTGAGGTCTAATATATTTTGTGTGTAATGGTTCAAAGCATTTTCGATATATATTATATTTCAGTTTGGTTTGTTTTAAGTATTATTGTATAAGTATAATACTATACAACATTACTATATTCTATACAATATATAAAGCTATGTGTTATTTGTTTTAGAAAGTAGATTAGGCCCAACGTAGTTAAAGAATAGTCATATCTTTATGTATGTGTCTGTGACTTATCTACTTAATGTTATTCATACTAATAAAATCAATATGGCCAATGAAAGTATACTGATCAATTTAAAATGAATTGTATAAGGTAATTCTAAAACGATTAATATTTTTAGTATTTTTAGTATCTATCTTATTTAAATCGACATGTAATAAATGTGAAAATCATATATGGAATATGGACAAAAAGAAGAATTGTATTTAAGGAAATGCATCAATGCAAAGTTAGCCTATAGTACGTATTATATATAAAGAATGAGACATTTAATTTAAATATATGAGGTCCACCTTTAAAATCTACATAGAAGAAGTTGTAATGTTTCTGATTTAATAAGATAGATAGGCCAATGTGGTTTCAAATATATACTCATTACTCTTCAGATTCATGTATGGTGAAGGAAACATTAAAAAGATCTACGTTTTGTAGGTCCCTCACATTAATCAACTTCTTAAGCGTTATTTTCATTTCATTTATTTTTTTTGTCTGGGTACTATTTGACAATTATGATATTGATTAGACTAATTTCATCGCTATCCTACTACTTATGTCCCATGGCTTATGTCAGTTCAAAACGTATTGATTAGTGTTAGATTTTGTGATCTTTTGTTTATTAGAATTTTTTTTTTTTTTGCCATCATAAATATTATTAAAGAAAAAGAGTTATTTTACAAATGAGCCCAGAAACGACCCAACATACAAACTATAATGAAAGGCCCATTAAACGAAAACCACTCAAAGCCCAAGAAAAACCTGAGACCCAACGTCACCGCTTCACCGCTCTACACATCTCCACGTGTTGAACCACAACCACCGGATAGACGCATGGCGGACTCTGCAGCTTCGTCAGCTCGAACGGCTAGAGCTCTCCGCCGGACCGCAACCGCAACTTCGCCGGAAACCGAATCACCTACTCCACCCCAAATAGAGGACGACGCTGAACCAATCGAAACAGACCACCGGAAACACCGGGATAAGAACTACAATCCGCCAAATCCACCTCCAACAACAGATATTAAAGGTATAGGATTCAGCGGTTTTCACCAGAGGCCCGATCTTCAGAGAGATGCCATCGGCCCCGCCGAGATCTTCTCCGAATTCAGCCACCCATCACCCGAACAGAACACCCTAAACTCAGCTCGTACGCATCTATGGGAGTCAGGAGCCGGCGACCAATACCGAAAACAGAAACGGTACAGCCCCAGAATCAAGGCCGACGACGGCGGAACTAGAGGAGCCACCGCGTCCCGGAACCAGAAAAGCCGGAAGGTAAAAAGAGAGAAGAAAAGCGACATCCCCTCTCGCCGATAAACATGCAAAACAAAAAACAAAAGAAAAAAACAAAGAGGAGCCGGACCGACGGTGGCTAGAAAGCCTACGCCATCGGCCGGGAATCGTGAATCCGTCGGAGTTCTAGTCAGAAGACAGAGCAGAGTTTGTAGAGAGAGAATATCCCTTTCAACTTCTCTCGTGCTATCAGTATTATTATGATTCTTAGTAATGCTCATAGAATTATTCTTTACATATAAGCCATAGCGATGGACCAAAATATATTTAGGAAAAATTTCGTTGGATCTTTATTATTTTTAGGGTATTTCTTTGACTACAACTAACCCATTTATTAAAGTATATTAGGTTCCTAGATTCACGTCATGTGGCTTGTTGGTTTCCAACGCTGTATTTTACTACTCATTTATTTTATTTTTTTTAAACTATATTCTCATTCTCAGGATATACAGGATTTGATAAATTCAAAGTACCATTAATTTTTTTAATTTACAGCTATAAGTTACATAAAAACATTAATTTATTTTCCCAAATAAACTGACAAGTGGAGATAAATAGCAGAAGTTAATATTTTAATATATTTTTCTTGTCAACAAGTTAATATTTAATTACATGGAATGCATTATTGACACAGAAAAGAAATTAGTAAAAATAAAAAACAACTCAGAGAAAAATACAAAAGTGCGTCCAAGTTCGGTTCATGTAAGAACAAGTGGGACCCAATAGGTTTCCAAATCTAAAATAAATAAAAAATTCCAAAACCTTCTTCTTAAAACCAACGGCTCCAACCTTTACTTACACACATGTATTATAAATTACACTTTCCTTTATATTCTCCAATGGCGGCTTAAGGCATAAACTCCGTCACTAATCTCAGAACCTGAGTGTCTGTCTACAAATCACAGAACACGGAAACAACTCATAGAGGTCTGAAACTCGCTAAGCATCTGAGCTGAAGACTTGAGAGCATCTTTAAAGTACTTTTCTTTTTTTGCGTATATATATGTTGTCAAATCTAGTGAATCATATATATACATGTATGTACGTGCACCACGTTTTTAATATAGGTTTCAGATTTGTCGCTATCTCTCTCTCTTCTCTTTTTAAGATTCTTTTTCTAGATTTGTTTCTCTCTCTCTCTCTCTCTCTCTCTCTCTCTCTCTCTCTCTCTTCTCTTTTTCCGGTCTCGTCGTTTTCGTTCATCGGAATGCCACCGAGAAATCGAAACTTGTCCCACGTTGATTTGCTGGAGTTTCACAAGTTCGATCAGATCTGAGAACTGAAGACAGTTTGGTCTTAATAAAATCATGTCTTTCAGGTACTTTCCTTCTTTGCATGTTCTGTCTATTGCTTAGCCACTTTTAAAGTTCTAATTTTAAACTTTTTTTTTTCATTTTCATCGTTTCTACTAGTTATAGAGAGTCATGGGTTTAAGCATTTTCTTAAGAAGATGATGGTGAGAGAAGTAGCTTCTGTGTTGTTGATACTATTCTCGATACTGATCTGTGTTTCTCCGGCGGCGGCTGGAAACGGCGGCGGGTGTAACTGCGAAGACGAAGGAGGAAGTTTCTGGAGCACAGAGAACATCCTCGAGACGCAAAGAGTAAGCGACTTCTTGATCGCGGTCGCTTACTTCTCAATCCCGATCGAGCTACTCTACTTCGTGAGCTGCTCCAACGTCCCATTCAAATGGGTCCTCTTCGAGTTCATCGCCTTCATTGTCCTCTGCGGTATGACTCATCTCCTCCACGGCTGGACTTACGGTCCCCACCCTTTCAAGCTCATGGTGGCGTTGACCGTTTTCAAGATGTTGACCGCTCTCGTCTCCTGCGCCACTGCGATCACGCTCATCACTCTCATCCCTCTCCTTCTGAAAGTCAAAGTTCGAGAGTTTATGCTCAAGAAGAAGGCTCATGAGCTTGGACGTGAGGTTGGTCTCATTATGATTCAGAAAGAGACTGGCGTTCACGTTCGTATGCTTACTCAAGAGATACGCAAGTCGTTGGACCGTCACACGATTCTTTACACTACTTTGGTTGAGCTTTCGAAGACTCTGGCGTTGCAGAACTGCGCGGTGTGGATGGAGAATGAAGGTAAGAGTGAGATGAATCTGACTCATGAGCTTAGAGGGAGGAGTGGTTACGGCTACTCTGTTTCTATTGATGACGTGGACGTTGTTAGGGTTAGAGAAAGCAATGATGTGAATATATTAAGCGTTGACTCGTTGATAGCTCGAGCTAGTGGTGGAGATGTTAGTGAGATTGGACCAGTGGCTGCCATTAGAATGCCGATGCTTCGTGTGTCGGATTTTAAAGGAGGGACGCCTGAGTTGATTCAGACATGTTACGCCGTACTCGTCTGCGTGTTACCTAGCGGGCAGCCTCGGGAGTGGAGTTATCAGGAGATTGAGATTGTTAAAGTCGTCGCTGACCAAGTGGCCGTTGCGTTGTCTCACGCAGCGGTTCTTGAGGAGTCTCAGATGATGAGGGAGAAGCTCTCCGACCAGAACAGGGCCTTGCAGATCGCGAAGAGGGACGCGATGAGGGCGAGCCAAGCGAGGAATGTGTTGCAAAAAGCGATGAGCGAAGGGATGAGACGTCCTATGCATTCTATACTCGGTCTTCTGTCGATGATACAGGACGAGAAGCTGAGTAACGAGCAGAAGATGATTGTTGATACGATGGTGAAGACCGGGAATGTTATGTCGAACTTGGTCGGGGACGCGATGGATGTTTCGGACGGTAGATTTGTCACGGAGATGAAACCGTTTAGTTTGCACCGCACGGTTCGTGAGGCGGCTTGTTTGGCGAGGTGTTTGTGTCTTTACAATGGGTTTCGGTTTACGGTTGATGCGGAGAAGTCTCTGCCTGATAATGTAGTAGGCGATGAAAGAAGAGTCTTTCAGGTGATACTTCATATGGTTGGTAGTTTAGTAAAGCCTAGAAAGTGTCAAGAGGGATCATCGTCGTCGGTGATCTTTAAGGTTTTTAAAGAACGAGGAAGCTTGGATAGGAGTGATCAAAGATGGGCTGCATGGAGATCACCAGCTTCTTCAGCAGATGGAGATGTGTGCATAAGATTCGAAATGAATGTTGAGAATGATGGTTCAAGTTCTCAATCATTTGCTTCTGTTTCGTCAAGAGATCAAGAAGTTGGTGAAGTGAGATTATCTGGCTATGGGTTGGGACAAGATCTAAGCTTTGGTGTTTGTAAGAAAGTGGTGCAGGTGAGTTATTTCGTAACATATCTCGTTATTAGTGTGGGTTTCGGTCTAGGGTAATCTTTTAACATGTCGTATTCTTTATAATATGTGCAGTTGATTCAAGGGAACATCTCGGTGGTACCTGGCTCGGATGGTTCACCCGAAGCCATGTCATTGCTACTCAAGTTTCGACGCCGACCCTCAATATCATAAAGAACAGAGAAACAGAGTAGAGAAGATGAACACTTAAACTTTCATTTTATTCAACTTAAGGTTTTCATTACAAAGCTATCTCCTTTTATACACAACGAGACCTAATGCTCTAGGGTTTCAATCATACGACAGCGCATTGAGTAAGAACTCCAAAGTTGTTGAATGTCGTTGTCTTCATAGCTGGCTTCTCCGTACATCTCTGGTTTTGTCGTTTGTTGACAAGTGACGAGATGACCGTTGTTGAATTCTTGGTGGGCTTATCAGAAATGTCTTCGACATGGGCCTTTTCTGTAGTCTGTAAGCCCAACTGACTATTACTCCCCCTCAAACTTAGTGTCGGAAGAGAGACACTCAGTTTGGTACGAAGTCGACTGAAAGCATCAAGAGAGAGTGGTTTCGTAAAAACATCTGCAATTTGAAGAGTTGCAGGGATGTGTTTTACCTCCAACATCTTCATAGCCACTCTCTCACGAACATAATGGAAGTCTACTTCAAAGTGCTTCGTGCGTTTATGAAACCGAGGATTTGCTGTAAGACACACGGCAGACAGGTTATCACAGAGAAGAAGTGGTGTAACCTTCTGTTGAAGACCCATAATTCGCAGAAGGTTCTGCAACCATGCCACTTCAGAAGCTGCCATCGACATGGTTCTATACTCGGCTTCGGTAGAGGATTTTGAAACCGTATCATGTCTTCTAGCTGACCACGAGATGATATTTGACCCCAAGAATGTACAGAAACCACCAGTGGATCTTCTTGTGTCTTTGCATCCTGCCCAGTCTGAGTCACTATAGCAGAGCAGTGTAGAATCGCTTGCCTTGTTGATACTAATACCCATCTCAGTTGTTCCTTTGACATACCGCAAAACTCTCTTCAAAAGATTAAAATCTGAAACACTCGGCTGATGCATCTTTTGGCAAATGTAGTTAACAGAAAATTGAAGATCCGGACGAGTCAAAGTTAGGTATTGAAGTTTACCAGCTAAGCTTCTGAAATACGACGGTTCTGAGAACACCTCATCTTGTCCCACCAGATGATCAAGCTTTGTGGGTAGAGGTGTTGAAACAGGCGCACAATCAGCCATTCCAGCTATAACCAGAAGGTCTTGAGCATACTTGGCTTGGTTTAAAAACAGACCATCTTCCTTGTGATGTACTTGAATCCCAAGAAAATAGTGTATATCTCCCATGTCCTTCATTCTAAACTCAGCATTGAGACGTTGCAGAAGTGTCTCAACCAACTTATTGTTGTTTCCTGTTAGGATCATATCATCAACATACAATAAGAGATAGATGAGGTCTGTACCTTGGTGATAGACAAACAATGATGGGTCAGGAAAACTGCATTGAAAACCAAAGTTTATCAAGAAAGTGCTAAACTTATCAAACCAGGCCCGAGGTGCTTGTTTGAGTCCGTATATCGCCTTCTTAAGTCTGCATACATAGTCTGGTCGTTGCTTATCAACATACCCTGGTGGCTGAACCATGAACACTTTCTCTTTGAGTTCACCATGTAAAAAGGCATTTTGAACATCTAGTTGTCTGATCTGCCAATCTTTTGTCACTGCCACATGTAGAATGGCTCGGATTGTTGCAGTGCGCACGACAGGACTAAATGTTTCTAGATAGTCCACACCTTCCTCTTGCTCATTACCTTTAGCTACCAATCTTGACCGAAGCTTCAACACAGACCCATCAGCATTTAACTTTTCTTTGTAGACCCATCTGCAGCCTAGCGGATTCTGACCTTCTTCAGGTGGAACAAGCTCAAAAGTTTCTGTTTCTTCCATGTTTGCCATCTCCACATCCATCGATGCAGTCCAAGCTTTATCTCTTAGAGCTGCTTTGACTGATCTTGGCTCGGAGCATCCAGACTTTACATTAAACAAGGCATACCTGGGATTTGGTTTAACAATGCCTGACCGAGCTCTAGTAGTCATCGTATGAGTTGGGAGAATAGGAACAAGAGGTGGTTGATCTGGAGAAACTGTTTCTCCATCATCACCATTAGTAGAATCATGATCAGAAGACTCATGATCAGAGGATTCAGACAGCTGTTCTGCTTCTCCATTCTGGTGTTCCACAGGTGAGTGAAGATTAGGGGGCAAGACGTGAGCAGTAGGCTTGACCAACAAAGGAAAATCTTCCTCAACATACCGAAACTCAGCTGAAGAATGTGCTTGAGACAGAGCTGGTTCGACTGCAGACTTCAACCACGCATTACGAAGAACAGAAGAAGTTTTATTCTGAAACTTGCTATAGATATCTCCAAAGGGGAACGATGATTCATCAAAAAGTACATGACGGCTGATGTATACAGTTCCCGTTGGAGGATAAAAACATCTATATCCTTTGTATTTTTCATTATACCCGAGAAAAACGCAAGCAAGGGACTTGGGATCAAGTTTATTTTTCATGTAAGGACGTAGATATGGAAAGCATTTGCACCCAAAAACTCGAAGAGAAGTATAAACAGGAGCTTCACCATTCAGACGTTTGTAGGGACTGTCATTATCTGGAAGAGACGACGAGGGAAGAAGATTCCCAAGGAAAGAAGCAGTGAAGAATGCTTCAACCCACAATGCTTGAGGAACTTTACTGTGATACATCATCGTAAGCCCAAGCTCAGTAATGTGTCGATGCTTCCTTTCTGAGATGCCATTTTGTTGCGGTGTGTGAGGACATGACAAGAG
The DNA here is from genome assembly GCF_000801105.2 of Raphanus sativus. Classification (NCBI taxonomy): domain Eukaryota; kingdom Viridiplantae; phylum Streptophyta; class Magnoliopsida; order Brassicales; family Brassicaceae; genus Raphanus; species Raphanus sativus. The sequence continues at coordinate 8,396,185 of NC_079516.1, forward strand.
ATGCTTAATACCACAGCTTGCAAGATGAGCCAAGAACCTGTTGTTGACAAACTCTCCACCCCCATCCGACTGAAATTGCTTGATCTTGTGTTTGTACTGATTTTCAACCAAGGTTTGAAACCTTAAAAACACAGAGTAGAAGTCGGATTTTAACTTTAGAGGATAGAACCAAGAGAATCTGGAGTAGTTGTCAACAAAAATAGCATAATATTTAAAGCCTTGAGTAGACACAATAGGACTTGGACCCCATAGATCACAATGTATTCTTTCTAAAGGATGAGAAGACACTGTTTCAGAAGCAAGAAATGGGAGTTTACAACTTTTCCCAAGCTGACAAGCATCACACAACAACTGAACATCTTTCTTATTCAAAACTATAGACTTATTTCTGACTAGAAACTGAAGAATCTCCTTGTGAGGATGGCCTAACCGCTGATGCCACACCTCATCACTTGTGACCTGCTGCCTTGTGGAGTAGTAAGCCTGAAGCTTTTGATTCTTCAGTATGTAGAGGTCCTTATTCCTTTTTCCTCGTGCTATCACCTGCTTTGTTCCCTTGTCCTTAACACACACAGATTCATCATCAAATGTGAACTCACAGGGATAATCTGATGTGAGTTTAGATACAGACATCAACGATTTTGTAATAGCAGGGCAAACCAAGACATCATCAAGAGGTAAAGTACCTTGAGGAGTATGAATGGCGATGGAACCAACATGGGTGATAGGCAAATAGTCTCCATTTCCTACAATGACTTGATCATTTCCAAGGTAAGGTTGACTGGATGAGAGCTGAGACGCGTCATTCGTGATATGAGCAGACGCTGCAGAGTCTGGGTACCAGTCTTGTCCTGTACCATGCTCACGATCAGACAACTTGACAGTAGCAAAGGCTTTATGAAGCGTCTCAGGGCTCTCAAAATCCTGATCAAATCTGTTGTAGCATCGTGCTGCTGAGTGACCGTAGCGACCGCATATCTGACATGTTGTTCTGCTTGAAGAGTTTCCAGTGAACTGTTGCTGGAAACCTCTGCCTCTAGTCGAGTAAGACTGAGATCCTCTACCACGATATCCACCCCTGTTGTTGTTACCACCACGTCCTCTGTTATTGTATCCTCCACGACCAGCATGAAAGGCTAAATGAGGGTTGACATCGTGGGACTCATTGTTTGTCTGAAGCTTATCATCGAAGTTGATGAGCTTGAAAACAGCATCCTCAAAGCTCATCTCAGAGTTGGAGTCCATGGAGTGTTCTATCACAGTACAAATAGCTTCATATTCTTTACCAAGACCTCCTAAAGCACCATATATGACTTCTTGTTCCGACAAAGAGCTACCGATAGAATCTAACTGATCACAGACACTTTTGATATCATTGAGATACTCAGTCATTGTCTTCTGACCCTTCTTCATACCTTGGAGTTTTCTTTGCAGGTCGAGCTTTCTGGTTGCAGAGACACGGTTGTACTTCTTCCCAAGACTGAACCACACATCTTGAGCTGAGTGTAGTCCATACACAGATCTGAGTGCTTCTTCAGTCAATGAGCCGAAAAGCCAAGCCATAACAAGCTGGTCTTTTCTAACCCATTTTGCAAACTCTGGATTTGCCTCTTCAACCACGGCGTCTTCATTTCGGACAGTGACGGTAGGTGAGGGACGCGGCAAGGTTCCGTTTACAAACCCTAGCAGTGACTGACTTGACAAGAAAGACTCAAATTGGGTTTTCCAAAGGAGATAGTTTTTAGATGAGAGTTTGAGAGTAACACAGTGTGAGATACTCAAAGTAGGAGCTGACAAAGGATCGTTGTCTTCCATAATGCTCTGATACCATAAAGAACAGAGAAACAGAGTAGAGAAGATGAACACTTAAACTTTCATTTTATTCAACTTAAGGTTTTCATTACAAAGCTATCTCCTTTTATACACAACGAGACCTAATGCTCTAGGGTTTCAATCATACGACAGCGCATTGAGTAAGAACTCCAAAGTTGTTGAATGTCGTTGTCTTCATAGCTGGCTTCTCCGTACATCTCTGGTTTTGTCGTTTGTTGACAAGTGACGAGATGACCGTTGTTGAATTCTTGGTGGGCTTATCAGAAATGTCTTCGACATGGGCCTTTTCTGTAGTCTGTAAGCCCAACTGACTATTATATCAGTCCATGGATCAGGCGAAGCATCAGGTCCTGACCACCAACCTCACCCTCATGCTAGTTCTTTATTACGTGGCTTGCAAGTTTTATTAGTAGACACCAATGATTCAAACCTGGCGGTTACGCGTAAACTTTTAGAAAAACTTGGATGCAGCGTAACCGCGGTATCATCTGGATTCGATTGCCTCACTGCCATTGCACCTAGCTCTTCATCATCTTCATCGTCGTTTCAAGTGGTGGTGCTTGATCTACAAATGGCAGAGATGGATGGCTTTGAAGTGGCCATGAGGATCAGGAGCCGTTCTTGGCCGTTGATTGTGGCAATGACCGTGAGCTTGGACGAAGAAATGTGGGACAAGTGTATGCAGATTGGGATCAATGGAGTTGTGAGAAAGCCAGTGATGTTAAGAGCTATGGAGAGTGAGCTCCGGAGAGTATTGCTGCAAGCTGATCAACTTCTCTAGTTGATCTAAACTTGTCATCTACATTCACATTTTTACAACATTGTTTTTACACTATATTAAATGAAATATTAAAAGAAAAATTACAAATTGTTAAACTACATATTAAATGAAATATCAAAAGAAAAAAAAATTGTATATCTTGTCTTTTTGTTCTTTTCCTCTTTTGGACCCTACGAAATTGCATGTGAATCTTAGTATTTTGGTAGGGTAAGACCGCAATATAATATTAGAAAACAAAATTATTCAACTTTATGAATACCTAGTTAAATAGATCTTTTATAGTAGGTCACCCCCATCAGATTATCACGTTTCTATGTTCAAAATAAAAACTGCTATGCTTTATTTTCATATATTTTGTCGACTTCCTTTGTTCTCTTTACATCTTTTTGGAAATAAAATGAACACAAAACAGATGAATATAAGCATGTGACATGCTGCTTGCTTAGATGTCTTCTTTAAGTAAAACTTTCATGAATATATGAGATATTTATTTGTATTTCTGTCTGCCACTTTGTGAACTTAAAAAAAAAGAGATTTTAAGAGTTTATTAGTTACCAGTTGAAATCAATATATATTAGAAAATGTTAGATACATGCCCCCTGGACTTGTGAAGATTAAACTAAACTGCACATTCCTCGAGCATATTAAACTATAAAAACTGCATAAAATAAAGTCGAAATGGATTGGATTTGCAGAAAGTGAATCTAGCGGGAGATGGGTTTACACATCTGGCTAGTATTTATATATGCAAACCCACTTGTGGTAATACATTTGTTTCTTCGAACCTGACAATCTCTATAGAATAGTATTAATCATTAGTACAAAAAAATACTTATTATTTGACAACTACAGTAAAACCCATTATGGCAGATAGATGGCCACTCTTCACTTTGCATTCAACTTTTGCGGACGCATCCTATAACCATCTCGACTATAGTTTTGAGAAAAGGAGGAAAAAAGAAAAGAATTAGACTCACAGTATAAATGAAAAAATATAAACCGGTGGAGATCTCTTTACAAGAAATTGCCTCTTCACAAGTAAAAATGAAATTTATATATTATAAAACCATATATTTACTTATACTTTCTCAATTTATATTTACTTCTAACATTTTCTTCTGAAAAGTCTCTTAAAATATTTTATTTCATTCTTGTATTGCTTTGTTTGAATATAGGCGGCTTTATGCAGCATAGATGATAAATTGATAATGGCTTGAGCAACAAGATCAAGACCAAAGTGGTCGTTCCTAGTCAGAATAGCCGACCAAGTGATGCAAATGATTCGCAGGAGTTGAAAAGTGTTCAAGATCCCGGAATGCGAATGTCATATCAGTTACGCACTAGCAAACAGTAAATATGTTCGGTGTATAATTCATTCCCCTGGCACTTGAGCAAATACCGAAGGGCCCAAGGCATGTGTTATATTATGTGATTTTTATTATAAATACCATATCTCCTCTGAAATTTTTCTAAATATCTGTATTATATTATTTCATAGTATTCTTATCATAATATATGATATATAGAAATGTAAACATATACATAGAAATCTGTTTCCCCTCTTGATCACTGGTTAAAAAGATAGGAAATCAGAGTTTTTTCACTGTGAAAAATATATTCTCGGAGTTAAATTACAACACGAGGAACATAGACACTAGATAATAAGTGGACAGTTTCGGATAACATGGTCCTTGTATATCCAAAATATTGTATAACATAAGTCTTGTCTACTTCTGATCTCGTCATTGACATACGACAGAGATGGTTTTCCTAACAATTACATGTCTTTTATCTTTGTCATGGTTATACTTGAGCCCTTTCTCCCTTTCTAATCACCAACTTGATTTTGAAAACATTTAAATAATACCAGAGCGTTGGTGATTGTAGTACTGAATTGTTTTTTTGTGCAGCAGATTCAAACCTCTTGTAGTAGGAGTAGGACTGATTATTCTTTAAATCGAAGATTTTAAATACTGAATTTGAGTTTCAGAGGATTATAGATATGAGACCTAAACTTTCTTGAATTTTATAGTTTAGCTTTTGGTGTATTTATATATCCGGCAAAAATCAAAAGAAATATCGTCAGAAATTAAGTATATCAATCAGGATTTAAGAGCTAAGAACAAACTATATAAAGAAGGAAAATGAATACATAATCAAAGAACAGAAGCACCGTATATATTCACTACCAATTTTTCCATTTTTCCATTTGATTTGTTCTCAAACACCTGGCATGTTTGAATCTGTATTCAGATATACATTTATAACAAACCAATATTTAAGATACAGAATAAGAAGGCCCAAAATCCATGAGCCTGCCCATTAAGTAGTCTATCAATATTAAAATAAACAATACAAAAATGCATTTTTTCCACACAAACAAGCAAATTCCAGTAATAAATGAAACCCTCAAACATTGACAAAGAAAACATCAATGCACTCCTTCCCCAATCTCTCTCTGATTGAATGTCGCTGTCTTCATCTCCTAACATCTCTTTTGTTATACCATTTCAAATATATTTTGCTACTTTTATTTATGAAAATAAAAAACTTTATAATAGAGATGAGTTTGTTCCAATGTATTCTATTAAAATAACAATTTTTATTATAGAAGAAGAAATATAGATAGATTAGAACAATTTTATCTATAAATGTTATTATACTGGTGAAAATAACAATGAATTGAAAATGTTCTAAGGTATTAACTGTCTGCTAAAATATCTCCGAGTAGTAACTATGCTGAACCATGATCACTGAATTTAACCATGTCCAGTATTGGAGCAAGTAACAACGGAAATTTTAACTCCACAAACTTTATTGTATGCAAACAATACTAGAGATTAGAAATGCTCATGTTTTGTAACACATACTTTCGTTCATTCAAACATTAAACTCAAAAGGGTGGAGTTTAATACATTAGTTGCATTCGATAAAAGCTTATTTTGCCATGCATCCGCTTGTTTGTTCTTGTCTCTAAGAATCCATTCGAATTGGATCGCTTCAAACTCTTCTGCTAGACAGATTATATCAGCAAACACGCTTGAGTCGTTTCGTATGAGTATCCGGTTCTTGAGCTCCCTCCCATTCTCGTGCAATGTACATTGCCTTCGAGACTACATCTCCGGTGAGGAAATCTTCTTGTTAAAAACCAGGTTGTTGCGAGCCGTCCATAACCTCCACATGATCCATGGGGTGAGTCCTTCTGACGGAAACCCAGTCGAAGGTAAACAGAGCAAACTCATCAAATCCTCCCGGTTCACAACTAAATATATCAGTCCGCTGCTATCAATGGTAGAGCTAAAAGAAGCAAAGCTCCATACCTTTTGAGCAAAACCACATTAAAAAATAGATGATGTATAGATTCAGTGAGGCCACATCTCTTGCCCTAGAGATCTGTCTCCAACAGGTAGAGCCCGTTGGAAAACTTTCCATAGGAAAAGTTTAATCTTTGGTGCCACATTAAGCTTCCAAACTCCTTTGTTCCAATCGAAGTCTGTCTGGGGGATCACTTCATCGTCTTGTGTCATCCTCTCATGTTATAAGTCCCGGAATAAAGCAAAGGATTTGTGAAGTTCAGTTTGCTTTGGCTTTGGAAGTAGAGGGCTTCTCATCTTCCTTCTCTTTCTTCTCCTTGCTCTTCATTGCCAATAAATCTTTGTCGATCATAGAAGACCAATATAGCCAAGCTAATTTTTAACCTGAGTGAAGTCGTTTAAGTTGGTAGGGTAAGTAATAATAGTTGAGAGAATTTCCGTTGCGAGCTGAATAAAGAAAACATATAGTAAGAATAATTTTTTTTTGCAAAAGATTCGAGATAGAAATATATGGTTGTACGTACCAAGAAGTAAGATGGGATGAATTGTCCAAAGATGAACCACAAAGCTGCAGTTCCTTTTGCGGTTATGAGCGAAAACTCTAAAAGTCCAACATCGAATGCGACCACTTGCATTCCAGTATAGAAAGTGAGAACCTTAGAGCCATATTTGGTCATCACATTTACTACTGGTCCAACCGTTTTCTCCTCGAGCGAGCCCACCACCGCCGTGTATTAAGTGTAGTGATACAGAAGCAAACTAAATGTCTCGAGAATGTACTCTAATATTCTTACTCTAGAACAGCAGACATGATAAAGACAAGGGCAAATGCCATTCTACAAAAAAATGCAATTGCTGGCATTGACCTTGTTAAGGTTGTGCACATCATGTTCTTAACGTTTGACATCGTCTTATTTTGTTCTTGATGTCAATTTTAGCTATGAAATCTGATTAAGATAGTAGTAAAAAATGCGAAAAACGTCATCATGGAGAGAATAAGGACGTATCTTGATGAGAATCAATTGTTAAGCCAAGAACTCTAGAAACACACTGGTTTTATTTTTCTTAGAAAGCATCAGTAAATAATTGTATCATTTATTTTTATTTTAACATAAGAAACAAGAACTGGGATGTTGATTAAGTGGCAGAGATACTTACTTGTTCCAAAAGTAAATTTTTTTGTTGAATCTGTAGCGTACGAAGAAGTAACTAATTAGAAGATTCGTACATAACATTGAGACGAAAATAGAAGCAGCAACTGACAAGGACGAAGTTGGTTTAGTCAATAAGTCTTAATATGGACAAACACTATTTATTGATGCAGACCGGCTTGTCGAACAAAATCCTTAATGTGCTTCTATTCTTTATATGTGTTAAATATTAGAGAAGGTGAGAATCATGATTTGGGTGTTTTTGAAGTCAACCTTCACAGAAAAGACTTATTTAAAATAAATAAAATGGTAGAGATGTGCATTGCATAACCAAATGTTGAAAATACTAAAAGCACCATTTAATAAAAATATCACATTATTGGTTATGTTGGATCCAGTGACACCATTGTTATGAATAAACGCTAATCAACTTGAAAAAAAAAATTTAAAAATATTTCGAGAATAAAATAAAATGTATTGAGACAGATATTCATTTAGATTTTATATTATTATGAGAATAAATAAATTTTACGATTTTTAAGATCTATCCTTGTATTAGTTTTAAAACTTAATTTATTTTTACTTTTATACATACATATTTACTTTTAAAAAGTAAATTTTCTAATTCGAAAAGACATATCGTATTGCGGAGGGACAAATACTATTTTTCATTGGTGCTTAAAAACATTTCCAGAATTAACAATTAGTTGTCTGCACATATAATCCCTACGTGATCAATCTGATTTTGAATATGAAACAAATTATTTGACTGATTACAGCTAATCATCATAAGATAAGAGTACACGTAACCATTTTATATGGTAACATTTGAAACTTAATGACACCACCTTTTTTGTTAATTAATCAAAACCAATTATGAAAGGGCACAAGTCAATAGCCCATCTTCAAAGAAAAAAATATATAACAGAAATGATATATTTTATTATTATTAAAAAGGAAATATATTTCGGTACTATTTAGAAATATAGATAGCAGAATAAATAAAAATTATTTAGAAACATGTATAACAATATCTATATTTTTAAAATTGAAGTAATTTTAATACTTTTTAAAAACATAGATAGCAAAATAAATGAAAATTGTTTGGAAACAGCAATATTACATTAATTGTATTTTCTAATTTTATTCAGTTTAACAATTTTATTAATTATATTATCTTAACAATAATTCACACCATTAATTATATTATCATAATTATAATATTGCATATTTTTATTAGTTAATCAACATTAACTTTGTGTCAATTATAAAATAAAAATGTAAAATAATTGGGTTTTGAATATGGTTAAACGTTCGGTGTAATTTTTTTAGTAAGACATTTTTTTGTTTTAGTTTCAATCGGTGGAATAGCCAAAACATAATTTAAAGACAAGTTTTGTGAATAAAATGATAACTTAAATCAAAATAAGGAAAAATGTATTACATTTACTATCATTTAATTTCTCACTCTAAATGATTATTTTACTAAATAAAATCAGTTAGACATGAATATTGGCTATCTTCTTAGGTACATGTTGTTCTTTCCGGGTATTGTTTTTTAGTTTTGAAATTAAACTCTGTTTGAATATTATAAATTTATGTGTGGATTTTGCGTTGAGTCTTTTTGGATCTAGATATGTTCAGTTCTGATGTAGGAACTTAAAAATATTTATAACCAATGTATTTTAAACGGGTTCGGATATTTTTACAAAATATTATATTATCCGATTCTGTTCAGTTTTTTTGATTACAATTAGTTATATTACGAGATATCTAAAATATATAACACTAACTATAGAAAACAAATTTTAATATATAAAAATGTAAGAATTATTATCTGTACGAGTGCGCGGATCAATCTCTAGTTTATATAATTATGCTAGTATGTATGAACAAATTCTAATTAATAAATAGGATTAGTTAAGTATCTTATCTGTCATGATCTAATTTTTATGATAAATTATGAAGACAACGCACAGTAGTGATCTTAATGTATTTCATGTGTTTAACGTGGAATCTATTTTCTTACCAAACTAGATAAACCAAGATTAAACACTGTAATTAAAAAAAAAGAATTATTAAAACCGCAGATTACAAACATACAATTGGGTCAATTTTTGTTATTTTCGGATTTTTTTTTGTAAAATACAAATCAAAACAAACAGAAATCACAGGGATACATAGATTTCAAAATATATACACAGCCTGCCTCTTCACACTCTTTTTGCACGTAAAGAATTACGAATGATTTGGTTTTGTTGTTAAACAAGTGTCCATTCTTAAAAAAAAAAAAGTGTCCATTCTTGAGTCAAGAGCTGTTACATTCATTAATTGTTTTTATGTACGCTCGATAAGGATTACGATGTTGGGATGTAAATAGTTTATTTCTCAAATTTAAGTGTCTTGCTTTTTGCTTGATAGCACACCAAGTATGTAAGAATAATGTATTAAGCTATTCATTAATGGTGCACCGTACACAGAATTACAGTTGTCAATGCAGTCTGATGTGCACATCACGTCTTCTATCTTAAATTTCAAAACTAAAATCTTTAAAATATATATACTCACTTATTTCTTGTTACAGGTTATTAGTAATAATTATTCTTGAGTTTAAACAGGAAAAACAACGCTTAGAACGTGCAAAGTGCACCCACCTTTTCTTCTCAAGAAGAAGAAGACCTAGTCGCAATTTTTCTTGGAAATAAATCATCTTCTCATCACCAATCAAATTCTTACTATTGGCTCCTCTTCAGTTTCTTCTCCATAAGCAGTGAAAGAGTAAGTCTTTCTTTCTAAACGATCAAAGTTCCCAACCTTCCGTCCTCACTATATCTTCCTCTGGCTTTAATATTTGATTAGGATACATAGTAAGAACCGGAGATGGACTTTGTGCAGAGAAAAGTGAACAATTTAGGAAGTAAAGTTGCTACTTTCCCTTATGTTGAAACCATTGGAAGAGCGCTTTTTTCCTCCTCCTTCTTCTTCTCTGCTTGGCATGAGTAAGACTAACCAACCACCTCTTCTGTTTTCCTCTTATCCTTTAATTTTCTATTTAATATCCTCATCATAACTATCTTCACTCAGAATTTTAATATAGATTGATCAGGTTGATTTCTAGATTCATAGAAACATTTGAAGATGGTGTGAAATATAACAATTGTAAGGTATATGTTGAGTTTTGTGGTAGATGGTTATGTGTCCATATATTACTTTAGACTGCAACTCGTGTCCGATGTGAGATTCCTGACGGTATCAGACACTCTTCTCAGTTAATGCGTTAACTCGAGACGTACATTTTTTTTTCTTTGCTATATTTAGTTACATGGAGCTTAGCTCCAATTGGGAAGGAGCAGAGGATTACTGGAGACCAAAGTTCGGATATTCAGGAGACCAGATTAAGCATCTTATGGCAATTAGTATCATAGTGAAGACGCTTGGCGGACTTATCTTCATCTATGGCAGCTTCTTTGGAGCTTTCCTATTGGTACTAACTCTCAGCTTCTTAAGATAGTTAACTACAAGTTTTATTTGTTTAGTCTCTAAGAAAACCTCTATCATTAATCGATCTAAAATAAAGATCCTGAAAATGCTAGAACCAACTCTAATTAGAACAAGATATAAAAATAATCAAACTTAAATGTTGTGCAGTTCCTTTGATTTTGAGCTTCATCTTATAGTTATAAATCTCTTTGGTTTCATGTCAAATCAATATGTTTCCTTGTGGTTATTTAGCTTCTACACCAAGGCATTATTACAATGATCCATCACGATTTCTATAGCCATCGTGTCGACATTGAACAATTTGGACTCCTTTATCTCAAATTCAAAAGGGTAGATATTAACATTTAATTTTTCTTTTGAGCCTCTATGGTTTGTTATCTCACTTTTTTTTTCTTATTCTGTCCCCGGATTTGTTTGTTTAGATCCTGAACGAAACGGTGTCTTACGAGACCGTTAACAATTTCTACAAGTCAAACTTTGACGAGCAGCATGTTGAGAATGTCATATCAAAATTCCGTGAGGTGTTTTCTTGATGCCTATATATGTGTAATAAGTTTTACATTACGAAATGTTTCTGCTGACGGAGTATAATGTGTCTTGTGTAGCTTACGGATCAGGCAGCTACAAACTCTTCATTGTTCGGACATAACGAGTTTGTTCAGCATCTCTTAAGCTTCATCAAAGGATTGGCCGTAGTAGGAGCATTGCTCTTTTTCTTGACAATGAAACACAAACTCAACAAAGCTAAAAAGGAATCCAAAGTTAAAACTGACTAAAACTATCCCACTTTCTATATATTATTTTCTTTAAAAATAAATCTTGTGATTCTCTGTGTCTTTTATGTGTTAAATCTAGGCATTGAATCATTTTGGCTAATGAACAAACTCTATCTATCTCTCTTTCATTATTTTTCCATTTTTTTACTTTAATCGTGAAACGATGCTTTACTAATTTATGTAGAAGGGCATAGCAGTGAATACTCTAGTATACATTGTGATTGAAGATATGCATAAGATTAAGCAATCTAAATATTTAAACTACACGAAAAAAAATCTCTTCTTTTTCTTCAAAATGACGCCATTTGAAACAGTTATATATAGGGTGAATCTGTCGGTAAAATAAAACAATGACCAGACGTTACTTGTCACAACAAGAACATAAAGAGAGTTAAGCAAAAAAAAAACTTGTATATATATGCATAGGTCTGGGCACGGATCGAATATCCGGGTTTTTAAAAATATTTATGATTTGCTTCGAATGTTACGGATATCTAATTTTCCGATTTGTTTTGTTTCGGAAAAATACGGATATTCGGAAAAATGGACATCCCGAAAATAAATAGATATTTGTGGATATTTACGGATATCTCATTTGTTTGATTTATATATATAATCTTAAAAATTTATACAATTTTTTTTGTAAAATATCTGTTTTGCATGATATAAAATATAAAAATTAAAAGAAATAGTGAATCTATATATTTTAAAAAATTTAAACTTAGTTAACAATTATAATAATACAAAACTAAAGAAAAAAATCTATAATTGTCATAAATTTTTTCTCTTCCTTTTATATAATACTTTTATATAAGTAACAATGTAATAATTATATAGTTTTATACATTTAAAACTTTAAATATAATAAAAATACATGTATTTATATATTGACGGATCTGATTGGATATTCGCTTCTCAAAATTTTAATATTTGTGATTTGCTTCGATTTTAACGGATATTGAATTTTAGTATTTACTTTGTTTCGAAAGCTTACAAATATCCTGAATTTTCAGATCGAATAACAACGAATAACGAATCAATTAAATTTAATGGATAAAATGTCTGTCCCTAGTATGCACATGCACATGACAAAGATGTAAATTGACCATCTTTGCAGAGCTATTCTCGTAAGGTTCTAGCTTAAATAAGAACCAAATATTGATTAAAAAAATAAAAATAAGAACCAAATAAAAAAAATTGTGTTATATATCTATATAGTTTTTCTGCAACTCATCCGTTTTTATAGTATACATAGTAGATTCACATCACGTAAAATCGAATTATGATCAGTAGCATTAAAAACATCATATTTAAATATTTAATCAGTCAAACTAATCGCATTTTAGTAATGATTCAGAAATACATTTGGCATAATAATATCAACTTGTAACAAGTCAAGTCAAACTAATAACTAGTTGTAGTATCTTAAACATTTTTTCACTTTACTTATAGTAGTGTTTTTTTTTTGGTCAACACTTATAGTAGTGTTTACTCTCGTCCTTTTATATATAAAAGACCATGGTTTGTATATTTAATTTTCCATCATTGAACTACCATATAGTCGTCTCTTTGGTGATCATCATCTTCCTTCCTAACAAACTCTCTTTTTTCTGTCTGGTACATTTAAACACAAATATATATACGATTAATTATCTTTCCTATTGCGGAAAAAATGGAGAAAATGTTGCGTCTTATCCATGCCAGTCGACTTGTTTTCGCGTTTGCGTTTATCGTGTCTGCTTGGAGAGAGTAAGCACTAATCAAAATATTTGATCTAAATGATATATATTGGTTTGTCTGTAAGCTAATTATTAAATTTCAATGTTTTTTCCTTAAGTTATGATGATGAACGTACTTGGTTGGTATTTAACCTTAATGGTGAAGAAGCTGCTCAGGAGTACATAATTCTTGGTATAGTAATGAAGGTGGAGTGTTATTATACCAAATTGTTAAGTATAACAACGCATATGAGAATATTATATAGTTTATCTAATTGTTTCATTATATTGATCATAATATTTTTAGGCCAAGTACATAATTGGTCTTGGTATTGTGATGAAGTTATACGGAGGGATATCTTTCCTCTCCAGCACTTGCCCCGGAGCGCTTATCTTGGTATATTAATTCACGTCATTATCTTATTGTTATGTTTAACCTTGAAATAATAAACCATAAGTACTAAAAATTTGATGTTGTTTGATCGTAGCTTATATACCAAGCAATATTGAGCCCGGTTTTGTATGATCTCTACAATCGGGGTTATATACAATTTCGACAATCGTATCAACATTTTCTACAAATCTCTCATCACAGTAAGAACCATATCCGCGGCTAGACCTGGTGTAGTTAATATACTGATAATATATAATTATAACACACCTGAAACACATTATTAGCTTGTGAAGAACTCGGTTTAAGCAACGCAAGGCACCGGAAATTCTGCGATCAAATAAGCGAGGTGATGAATCTAACTATAACACTTATTATCTCACTACCTTTTACATAACGTACTATTAAGTATTAACTAGCAGATATGATTATATATAACTGATATAAGTATATAACACAACTAAAATGTATGATCAGTATGTTAACGAGACACTGTTAGCAGATAATGGAGTGCGCATGGCCATGTGCCACCACGAGTCCATAGATCAGGAAGAACAGAGCCAGAAATTTTGCGATCTAATTAACGAGGTAATCAAATGTCATTACTTACTTTATCATCACACTATAGTTTGCATAATATTCTGGATCACTTTTTTGCAGATTGAGAGACAAGCCAACTCGAATCCTCTGTTCACACAGAGCAAGTTTAACACATTTTTCTTGCCCTTCATTAAGGTATTTGATAACTTACAATAATTGTCGGTTAGCATTAAGATAACAATAAGTATCAGAAACTAAAACTAGTTTACTATTCTTGTAGGGTTTTGGAATAATAGCTGCTTTGGTGTTCTTCATTACGATAAAACATAAGTATGGGATGCTCAAGAAGCACAAAACTAATTGAGCCGATATATGGCCTTTCAATTGTGTTTTAAATAATTTTGTCTTGTCAGATCCTGAATGAAATGTTGTCCTACAACACTGCATACAATTCAAATTAGACTTTTATGAGTTAGATTTTAATACAAATCAGACTTTGACCAGCAGGGAACTGAGAAAATTAATTAAGACTTTGACCTGTATTTAACGATTGTAGTTTGCGGATAAAGCAATCACAAATCCTTGTCGAGTTTGTTCGACGGCCCTTTAGCTTCATCAATGAATTGGTCGTAGACTCGTAGTAGTAGCAGTGCTCTCTTTAAAAAGAAACAACTTGATGTAGATACAATGTTTTGGAAATTAACAAATATTTTCTTAAAAATAATACAATACATTTAAAAATCAAAGCTATAAGAATTGAAGTCATCGATTTTAAAAGTCCATACAAAATAAATCAAACTAACAAAGCAAACATAATTTAAAACAAATCAACTTGTTATATATATATATATATATATATAATAAAGTAACACAAATATGCCAAATCATTATTTAAGTTTATTATACTTCAAATGTAAAAAAATTCCAAAAATGAAATTAAGTTTATTATACTTCAAATGTAAAAAATTTCCAAAAATGAAATTATTTCAAAACTAACTAGAAATCCATACAAAACAAGGGAAAACTTACAAAACAAAAATTATTAAAAAGAATCAATTTGATATAGATACAATATTTGGAAATTTAAAACAGAATTAAATAATATTTTTAAAAATAATACAAAATGATTTGATCAAAGTAGAAGATAAATTTAATATATAGATTATTTTATTATTTAAATAACTAAAATATTTCTTACATTATTTAAACTTTAATATTATATAAAAAAACTATTTAATACTAGTTAAACTCTATCAAAATATTTATTGTGATTAAAATTTATATCTAAATATTATATTATCACACACACACACACACACACACACATATATATATATATATATATATATATCAAACATTCGTTGTAAAATATTTATGAGTACAAATCAAAGTTGAATATTAAAAATAGCTTAACCGTTTATATCATTAAATTAAAATATATGAAAAACATATTTACAACATTTTATCAACTTTTTAAATGCATCCAACAATCTATAATATTTAATTTTTAATTTTTTTTCTAAACAATAAAATATATTTCTAAATATAATTTATATATTGATAAATATAAATAAATAAATGAATAGCTAAGAACTAATATTTTTGAAGTGTACAGTTTTTTTGAGACAATTGAAGTGTAAAATTTCATAAATAAATTATAAACGTAAGGTAAAAACAAAATCAATATCCTAAAAAACTATATATAAATAATTATTAGAATTTTTAAAGAATTAACTTAAAAGCTTAACAAAATTATAAATACAAATTCATGTATACCGTGAATATATAATCTATCATACATTATAAAGACACCTCAAGAATATATAATATTTCAAGTAAATGATAGGGGACACTATTATTAAGGAAATATTATTTCTAAAAAAATCAAAGAAATGCGGTTTAAAAAGTTAAATTAAAGTAATTTGAAAATATTGATCATGTTTAGAAATTTTTATATTTTTGTGATTATAATTTTGGGAAAGCAATATTGTAAAAAAATCAAGTTTATAAGTAATTTTAACATATTCAAATTAATTTTTAAACTATAATTATTATGTAAACTATAAACTGCTCATTTTAAATTAGTTTTTTCTCATTTAAATTTTAGAAGTTCATTAGAATTTTAGAACTAGAAAAAGACATTTTGCTCTTCATTCTGTTAATATATCATCCTATTCTTATCATTTTTTCTTTGAAAATTATATGAATTGTCTGATTTTATAAAATACAAACGTACAACTTTATAAAATTTTATATTGTTTTTTTATGAAATTAAACAATCAAACTTCAAAAATGAATTTGCCGATGGAGAAAAAGCAAACTTCCAACAATGGAAAAGTTCAAAGATGTACTAAAAATATACAGAAATTTGTCAATCACTTTCACCATCAGCTATATATTAAACTAATTAAAAAAAATCCACTTTCCAATAAACAAAACATTAAACACAAAAAAATGCGCATTTGTTCTTCTTCGCCAATCCCTCTCTGTGCCCTTTCTGTGGAAAAAAGTAAACTCAGCAAAAGTCTTTAATTCTACTCCTCTGATCCTTCAATTTCGTATCCTAAAACCCATTTAAAAAAAAAAAGAAAACTCTTTTGTTTCCTCACCGGTAAAATCGTCTGATCTTTTCAGAATCTTGTTTTATTTTTTGGCGGCAAGGTTCTATTTTTTTTTTGCCTTTTTTGTCGGAGAAGTAAACAAAGGCTATATTTTGACGATTTGGGTTTGTGTCTTACTTTTGATTTGTGTCTTGGAAGAGAGAAATGATAGATATCCCTGGGGCACCAGGGACTTTGACTGGTCTTGTCTTGAGAATTTCTCAGTGTGTTTTTGCTGCTGCCTCTATTTCTTACATGGTTACCTCCGGTGGATTCTTCAGCTACACTTCTTTCTGGTATTCACAACACTCTCTATCTTTATCTGATCAGCCTCGAGATTGTGTTACTGAATAGTATGGCATTGAAATCTAGGGAGGGTTTCTACAGATCCATTCGTCGTAGAGAATTGCTTTTTGATTCTTTAACTAGTTTAGACCTCTAGACTGCTCAATTGGGTCTGATGCTAGGTACCTGGAAGTTGATCTTTTTCTAGACAAGTGTGTATTGCTTCATGATTGAGGAAGATAGGTGTTGATATTGGTTTCTCTTAAGTTTCAAAACATCAAGAAGCTATAGGCTTTTTCTGTATCCTCAGCTCTTACACAAATGTGGCGTGTTTTTCTCTTTTGGGAAACTTTGATATTTTAGTCAATCTTCAAAGTTGTATGCTTTCAGATGTAATCTGATATTTGATTCTGTCACTATATAGCCTTCTCAAGCTATGTAAAGGAAAAAAGATTATAACTTTTTTAAGCTTATTTTTCTTACTCTTCTCAGTATTGATTTGCAGCTACCTAATTGCAGCAATGGGTTTGCAAGTCATATGGAGTTTTGGTCTTGCAATACTAGACACCTTCGCTTTATTTACAAAGAAAACACTTGTTAGCCCGGTTTTGATCAGCCTCTTTGTAGTTGGAGACTGGGTAAGTCCCTCTCTGTTTCTCTTCCAAAATGACACAAACAAATCATCAAAAACCTTAAACCATCTTTTGTTTGTGTTTCGTTCAGGTAACATCAACATTGTCTCTAGCAGGAGCCTCGTCCTCTGCAGGGATAACGGTTTTATATTTTGGGGATTTAGGAAGCTGCACTTTTGAAGCAGAGTGTTGGAGGTATCAACTCTCTGTTGCTTTAGCTTTCCTTTCTTGGATCACAATCGCCATTTCTTCACTTACCACTCTTTGGCTACTTGCTTCTGGATAACTCAACAACCGCATTCACTTGTACAAGTTCCATATGTATACATACTCTTATGAGACAAAAGCCATTTTAAAGATTTTTGATTCTTTATTTTGTTAATAGAAACAATTATACCTTTTTTTCTTAACTCAATTTTATGTAACTTTTTGATGTTTTAAAAGTATACTTCTTATGTAAATTAACAGTTACAAGCCATTTTATGTAAATTTCAATTATGGATAGTGCTTGGATCAAAACTAAGATTGATAGAAATAATAATAAAGAAAAATTGATTGGTGTGCCTTACTTTCAAGCTAAATTGACAAAGATCCAACGGCTGTGGATTAAATGAGATTAAAACAAAGTGGCAAAGATGCTTCTACTATGACCCAACCACTATTTTGAAGTACTGTTGTGTGTTTATTTCCACCTTTGTATTGTTTAATCAAGAGAGCATAAAAGCAGAACCTAAAGAATAAGCTCTTGCTTTTTCAAAAAAAAAAGAATAAGCTCTTAACACTTGAAATCATAACATTATCTATCCCCCAAATAAGTTACTGCAAAACTCATAACAAAGAATCATCTGAAGGAAACAAAACTCCAGAGTGACTGTTGATATTATGATTCAATGCTACTAAACAAAAGGAAGCTGCTTAAGCAGCTTTAGACCAGTTCTGCTGATCTTGAGAAGTATCACGCTGCGAAGGCGGTAGTAAGTATGGCATCACTGGCATGTTTGGATAGTAACCATAACTTCCGTAAACCGCCATTTTATTCTGATGGAAAGCTGCCGGATGAGAGGGCATGAAACCAGGAGACGGAACAGCCGCCATTGATCTCATCTGTTGCTCCATCTTCTCTTTATCTGACTTCAACACCATCTTTTCTTCTCTTAGCTCGTTCTTCTCCTCCTGTTTTACAAACTGAATAAGTCTCTCATAGTTTCATTAGGACAAAAGTGAGAAACCAACCTTGAGACTCTTGATTTCTTCTAGAAGCATCTGGTTGGTTTCTTTAAGCTCATGAGCTTCACCTCTGAGCTGATTCACTACCCTGATTGCATCATCGAGGATCGCTGGTTTATCTGTCTTTGGAGTCCTTGTAGGCTCCAAAACAGAGCTCAAATCCATGAACCTGAACAAATACAAATACCAAGTGAATACAACATCTAAAAAACACAGCGCATTAGGGCAAAATCTCTGAACATACTTGTCGTTTAGCATCTCCCTTTTCTTTTTCTCACGACCGGCTTTGGTTCCTGGCTTGCTACATGGTCCAGTTCGTCCCCTGTTCATACATAATCAGATTCAGACAACAGATAACAGAACAGGTCCCTATAGATAACCAAACAAGGAGATCACAATCAATGTAAAAAGGTTGACCTCTTTCTTGAGCATTCTTCATCAAACTCTTCCTTGACAACTTCAACAGAGGATGAAGAATTGATCTCCACAACAGGGCAACACGCTCGTTCCTGTTCCTGTTCCTGCTGCACATGAGTCGTTGTCCCTCTAAAGCTATGTGTCCCCAAATCCAGTTGTGCTGATCCAATGCTGTTGGTACTATAGACAAGGCCACAAAAAGGTCCTAAACCGTTGTTGTCACCGGTGAAGCTACAGACTTGCGGAAGGTTTCCACTAAAGGAATCGAACTGGGTACATACATGATGGTCTTGCTCTGGCTGCAAATTCAAACCAAACTCGGGAAAGAGGTTTTCCTGATCTGTCTGTTGTATAAACGCGTAAGGATCTTCTCCTTCATTGCTACAGAATCAATGAAAGTGAAACAAAACAACATGGGTTCGGTTCACACACGAACCAAAAAGAATAATCATAACTGAAGGCAGATTGAATAAAAAAAGAACTGAAAGGAACCTATGATGATCGAAGCAAAGGGAAGCGAAAAGATCGTCGTCGTCTTCGTTTGATTGATACATCATTAGAGAGTGAATGCAGAATCTGAGAGTATTCAAATCGTCAGGAGAGAGAGAGAGAGAGAGAGGGAGACGCGCAACAACAAATCAACAATACACAAATGTGTATAGAGGGAAATAAATATGAGAACAAATCTCAGTGACGTCAATAGTCGGAGTTTGTTATCACAAAATAAGTTGAGGGAATTTCGGGATTTTTTTAAGACCAAATCGTATCCTTGCGAAGAAAAAAACATATCGAATTTTTTAAAAAAAAATACTTTGGTATATATGACAACAAAATCAATGATAATAATTAGTTTCAAATTACCTGATGTTTTAGTTGAAATAACAATAAATATATATATATATATATCCTAAAAATAGCATTAAAATATAAACTAAAACTAATTCAACTAATCATCAAAAGATTATAAAACATCATTGATCACATAGTTTCTAATAAAATTAAAATTAATATCAAAATATCATGTATTTTGAAATATCAAAAACTCTTTATAATAAATATTAACTATTTTAGAATGGAAGGAATGTGAATTTTATTAAACTAAGAAAATATATAATCTATCCAATATATGGGGCTTTTGTAAAGCCACGCATTAAGCAAAGGCTGGTCGGGACCGTAAGAGAATCGTTCAGTGTTGGACTGCTTTTTTAAAACAAAGGTGTCGCACTATGTTGGTTCGATCTTATTTTCTTAGATTACTTGCCCTGCCACAGTGTGAAAAAAAGGATACCTTTGCCTATGGCAGCAAAATATTTTTAAAAATTGAGGGCATCATGTATTACTGTGAGAGGCATAATTTTATAAAGACCTCTTGTCGAACGTCTGAAAGAGTGGCCACTTGGCAAGGAACAAAAATTTAACTTTCTAAAAGCAAGAACAAATACACAAAGTGGGAAAACGACCAATCTAAAACAGGGATAGACAAGTCAAACAGTGTGATCATCGTTGATCAGAAAGTGGTAGAATAAAAGAATCATTCAAGTTTCTTACAGGTTTTTTGACACTTGGAAGTTTGGAACAACAAAACGCTCGTTGGCGTTTTCAAACGCCGCATCTTCAAATTTCCTAGCCCTCCAAATATATAAGAGCAAAATGAGCATTTTTCATATACAGTGTTTGCTCAAAAAGGTACTCATTCCACCAAATTTTTCTATGCGATGTAATTAATCTGAGATTTAGACTGATGTGTATCAAAATTTAAAAAATTTGTCTTGATAATTAGTAAACATTAACATACCTTAAATCTAATATGATTTGCTAGTAGACTACTAGTAGTAGTGTGTAACTACCCGCTCTAAACACTTGAGGATGGGATTTCAGTTATCACTAAGATTTTTAAAACAAAATATTCTTGTATATATATCGATCATGGGTTGGGTCGCTACAATTCTTAAATAATTAAAATATATATATTAAAGTTTTTCTCAAAAAATAATAATTAAAGATAAATTTTGTTGTAAATTAATATATAAAACGTTCTTTTACATGTATCGAGTTGGTGATCCATCCTAAATTTTTTTTTAAGAAATCCATCCTAATTTTTTTATCGTTTATTTTATCAGTTTGTTTTTTTGTATTATCTTCTCGCATATATTATTAAAAAAATCAATGATCCTAAATTGTGGTAAAAAGAATCAATGATCCCAAATCCTAATCAATATCACCATATATCCTGATTTCGAATTGTTTCAAATTTTCCGAACTATGGCTTTCAATTATTAGTGAAAAATGTAAAAGAAAATTGGTAACACTTTCGTGGGTCTATTATGTCCATACTACATATCTAGTAACAACATTTCGCTTTTGATTTGAATCGATCATCTATAAGTCGCTACATAAACAATAATATGAAAATATAAGGTCACATATTGAGACTTTATCTGTGACATTAGTAATATATAAAGAAGTAGAACTAATTCATTTATAATCAATTAGTTTTAAGTTGGTTTAACCTTTATACTATCTCTTTCTTCAACCCGACTGGTGTTGACACCAGTGAGAAAAAAGAAAGCTTCACCTCATAGTAGGTAGTTATATTCTTTCTTTTTTTGTCGACTATCCATCTAAATTAGTAGGTAGTTATATTCAAATAGTTAATCGATGGTCTGGCAGATAGCTATTCAAATTATATCCAAATGTCTGACGTTTGTAGGAGCAATATGAAAGAGCAAATAATGCATCAGTTCTTCGCAGAGAATATAAGTTTTGTTTATCTTAATACAGAAAGAAAATCACACTCGTTCATATATCACAATGCACAAAGCGGTCAAGATTATATATGGTTTACGAAATTACTTTTGAACTTTGGTCGAAGAAAACAAATAACAGTAAGTATGCAAAATTTTTTTAGTACATCCTGTTAAATGCGAGGTAGATTCATTATTCATATGATTTTATGTATATAATATATTTGTATTTAAAAGATTCAAACATATTTCTATGCATTTCGTAATGGTCAAGTGGAAATTTCAAAGCCTAGAATCTATCACACGTGCGGTCAGAGTTTGCACGTGATAATAATATTTTAATTTTGTCAAAAAGGAATCTTGACCGAAAAAAAGTGAGAGGCTGAAATCAAATGTTGTCCGTTGTCACAAAATACTTCCTTTCAACTTAGCCGTCACCTTGACCATCCAGATTCATTGGACTTCACTCACAAGTTCAATATTTTCTGTCTTAGCCCCTCAAATATTCAGAAATTGCACTAAACGAGGAGCTGCCACAATTTTTTTCCATTTGTTTGCCAATCCCAATCATTTCTTTACTATGACAATGCACGTATACATTTTTAGGATGCAATCTACCCCATGATCAAATTGTTTTTCATTAAAATAAGGAGGCTTTTGACTCCTCGCACGTGCTTTAAAATAAGATCCACTACATTTTCAATAGTCAACATTACCTCCACGTATAAATAAACTATCACTACTATCAACACATGTACATGCAAAAAATATAACTTAAAAGCTTAACTTATGGAACATGGAGTGTCTAACACGAATGAGGTGAAATACAGAGGTGTAAGAAAGCGTCCATGGGGGAAATATGCGGCGGAGATACGGAACTCCGCCAGACATGGTGCCCGTGTCTGGCTTGGAACGTTTAACACTGCGGAAGACGCGGCTCGGGCCTACGATAGAGCTGCTTTTTCTATGAGAGGTCAAAAGGCCATTCTAAATTTCCCTCACGAATACCCAATGATGACAGACGGTCCAAGTGGCCGCAGCGAGAATGTTGTGGCTTCTTCGTCGTCCCAGTTTAGTGGAACAGGCGGTAGTAGCGTGAAAGAAGTCATTGAGTTTGAGTATTTAGACGATAGTTTGTTGGAAGAGCTTCTAGAAGGTGGAGAGAGTTATAACCAGGACGATCAGAATGACGCAAACCATTAATTGTAGATTTTCCTAGTTCTATCATATTTTTTTTTTATTGTTGGAGAAACTAGTACTAATCATGATTTTATCCAGGACGATCAGAATGACGATCAAGGAAGGTTTTCTGTTTGTCACTTTTCGCGGGAATTTTAAATGACTATTTTCTCAAATGTTACTTGGTATAGTATTATACAATTTTGTATTATACAATCATGCTAGATGGTTTTAGAGTATCTCTAATATGTCAAAAACAAAAAGCAAAAAGCATCTCTAATAAGCATCCCCATGCATCCTCATTTTAAAGGGAACCATTCTGAAAATAAGTGAATGAGGATATCTTACTCGAATGGTCATCTTCAAATTTATATTTAAATTTTCTGTAATTTATAATTTATTCTCAATTTTTAATAATCGTTAACCTTTCATAAACAAATAAAATATAATATTTGAATAATTTAAAATAAAATATTTAATTACAAGTTGTATAAAATGTAAATAACTCTGGGAAAACATGAAAACATTACAACAAAATAAGTAAAAAAAACTAGAGCATGCGATCAGACAGGTATTTATTTAACATTTTCTTGATGTAATTTTATGTTGTTACATCATGACATACTATATATAAATTATAATACAAATTTTGACTAAATAGTAATATATACAAATTTTCACTTTCCGTATTTCTAGAAAGTTGGTTTTACTACAGTGATTGATATTTTTCTTGGGTTTAAACTAGACATCTTGTAAAACACATGAGTCTAATAGATTAAATGAAAACTTCATATAAAAAAATTATATATTAGATGTCACTACAAAAAAAGAGGTATATTGAATCATTTATTCTAAATATTTGCATTAGTTATAAATAATACAAGTGAATTTTATATCATTTACAAAAATGACTCTGAAAGTGGTGATGCAAATAATTCACATTAGTTTAAAACATAATTGATGTTAACATTTATAATATTTGCATCATTTATTGTAATTGGTGTTGATATGTGTCACTTGCAAAAATTGATGTCAATATTTGTATCACTTAATACAAATGATGTTGAATATTTTTATCAGTTACAACAATTGATGTTAATGTGAATTTTAATTTTAACGTAAATAAAATATTTGATTATTGATAAATTATTAATAATCCTATTATTATTTGTTCCATAATTAATTGTTATCTTTTTTTTTTGTAACACCAAATACTTCATTCAACTTAATCTTCAACGTTTAGTGTAGCTACAACAAACGGTTCGTTCAACAAAGCTTGCCTAGCTAGTGCATCGGCATCTTTGTTGTTTTCCCGTCGGATCCAAGAAAAGGAAATACAATCAAAAGCAAGACTAATGTTGCAAATATCAGCAATTACTCCATAGACTTCAGGGAAAGACGAGCCCGAGGTAATGGCTTTGACGAGCTGTAGGGAATCAGACTTTACGTGCACACGAAGGAATCCCTTTTCAATGCACAGCGTGATGGCTTCTCTTATTGCAAGTGCTTCCGCCACCAATGGTGAGCTGACAAAGTAGCAGTGCGCCATGTATGAAGCTCTGTTTTGTCCTGTGTCCATGATCCAGCCCAAACCTGCAACCAAACGATCAGAATGCCAGGAAGCATCGGTGTTTACAGTAATGCAGTTGGACCCTGTTTGATAGGAGGGGTGGACGGCATTTCGAGGAGGAGATGCAGTAGTGGTTTGAACCGTTAGCCACTCCCTAGCTGCCGAGAGAGCTTTAGTCAAAGTTTCCTCTGGCGTTATCATCTTGTTGTTGAAGAGGAGGTTATTCCTAGAGGTCCAGATGGCCCAGAGAATCCATGGCGCTAAAGGTCCCAATGCGATTCCCGAGGGTGGAAGGCAAGTCAGCTTGCTCAGAGTGGGCCAGCAAGAGACAAAATCTACTAGTCTTCTAGAGTCCAAGCATTGAGTATATGGGGCTAGAGACCAGACATTTTGGGCATACTCACAGTGGAAAAGAAGATGACTAATAGATTCGGCATTGTCGCACCTTTTGCATTTGGGGTTCACCGCTATGTTTCGAGCTACAAGCTGAGCTCCTACAGGGACCGCTTGGTTCATGATCTTCCAAAGGAAAAGCTTAATCTTTGGAGCTGTGTGAAGATTCCAGATGCTTTTGTTCCAGTCGAAATCGGCGTGGTGGGGAGTTGGCGCTGGTTCTCTACGGGTTTCCATGGCCTTCCAGTAGCCTGACTTAGTGCTATACTCTCCTGAAGCTGTACCGAGCCAGACGAGCTTGTCCGGAGCTCCGGTGGTGCTTGGCTTGATCGATAGGATTCTATCCTCTTCGAAAGGCAAAATTCTGGCTATTTCCTCTCTGTTCCATTCTGTTTTATGAGGGAGAAACAGAGTTTCGACTTTCAAATCTAGTTGGAGTTCCGGAGCTGGGCCTGTGGGGCGTTTTTGTTCCTTGAAACTGAGCCATGGATCATTCCAGATATCAATAGATTTTCCATTGCCTACTACCCATCCTGTATTGCTCATGAGGAGATCTCGGCCTATTAAGATGCTTCTCCAACCATGGGATTCCACAGACCGGCTCTGAGCTTGTAGGAAAGATGACTCCGAGAAGTACTTTCCTTGGAGTACCCGACTAAGAAGGCAAGAGGGATTATTGAGAAGTCTCCAGCTAAGTTTGGCTAAGAAAGCGTCGTTGTAGCTTTGGACATCTCTGAATCCAAGTCCTCCTGCACCCTTTGGTTGTGTCATTTTATCCCAAGAGACCCACGCCATTTTACGAGTTTCGCTACTTCCGTCCCACCAGAATCTAGTAAAAGCTGATTGGATTCTGTCGCAGAGTGAGATTGGAAGCTTGAAGCAACTCATAGCATAGGATGGGATGGGGGATAAGACACTTTTTAACATCACAAGTCTCCCTGCCGTTGAGAGATGTCGGTTTGACCAACTACGGGATTTAATCTGGATCTTATCGACGATGGACGAGAAGAGATCTTTTTTCTTTCTTCCAAAGAGCTCCGGTAGGCCAAGATACTTTCCCATCCCGCCCTCTTTTTCAATTTCCAGTGAGTTGCGGAGAGTAGTCTTGAGGGAGTTGGGCGTGTGTTTGGAGAAAGTGATGGAGGATTTGGTCGGATTGATAGTTTGACCCGATGCTTCTTCGTAGCTTTGCAGGATTGTCTTTAAGGTTGTTGCATCCTCCACTTTTGCCTTGATGAAGAACATTGTATCGTCTGCGAACAATAAGTGATTTACTCTTGGACACCCATGAGCAACCTGAATTCCCAGCATCGAGCCTGATTCTTGAGCTCTGTTACACAGTCCCGAGAGTACTTCACTACACAAAATGAATAAGTATGGTGAAAGTGGGTCTCCTTGACGGATTCCCCTACTCGGTATCACGTTTCCTCTAGGCGAGCCGTTGATGAGGAAAGCGTAGGTAACAGTGGTGACACATTCCATTATCCACGTGATGCAGCGAGGATGGAAGCCGAGCCTGTCAAGAACCAAGCGAATGAACTCCCATTCGAGACGATCATATGCTTTGCTCATGTCCGTCTTCACCGCCATGGAGCAACGTTGTTCCGCTTTGGAATTTTGGAGAAAGTGAAGAACTTCATGTGTGATCAACACATTATCCGAGATAGCTCTCCCGGGTACAAAAGCGGACTGGTTCTCAGAGATGATGGAGGAGAGTAGTGGTTGTATGCGCTTCGTTAAGATCTTGGCGATGATTTTGTAGTAAACGTTGCAAAGCGCGATCGGTCTATACTCTGCCACTGTCCTAGGACTCTGA
Source organism: Raphanus sativus (assembly GCF_000801105.2). Taxonomy (NCBI): domain Eukaryota; kingdom Viridiplantae; phylum Streptophyta; class Magnoliopsida; order Brassicales; family Brassicaceae; genus Raphanus; species Raphanus sativus. The sequence continues at coordinate 8,423,053 of NC_079516.1, forward strand.
GTTTTCGGTATGAGGCGAACGAAGGTTTCATTGCATTCAGGTGGGAGCTTCCCTGTGTTAAAGAAGTCTTGAATTTCTTGAACTATATCCATACCAATGGAATCCCAATTGGAATGGAAGAAACCCGCCGAGAACCCGTCTGGTCCCGGGGCTTTATCGGCGTGGATAGAGAATACCGCGATTTTTATCTCCTCAGCCGTTGGGAGAAGGGTGAGCTGGTCATTGTCCTCCTCTGAGATCATTGGCTTTAGGGCTCTCTCTACAATATCTTTACGTTCTCCTGGTTTGCTAGTAAACAGGGATTCGAAGTAGTGAATAACCACTTCCGAGATCTCCTCCTCCTTGTAAACAGGATTCCCTTCTGTGTCTTCTATGACTGAGAAGCCATTTGCACGTTTTCTCTTCTTTGTTGTGGCATGGAAGAAGCCTGAGTTGCGGTCTCCTAGCTTGAGCCATAATAAGCGGCTGCGCTGTCTCCAGTATGCTTCTTCTGCATTGTATGCTGCTCTGAGCTCCTCTGAAATCTTGTTTATTAGGCTGATATCATTGGTAGTGCTTGTCTGTGCTACCTCCAGCTCTTCCCTTTTTCGTTCAATGAGGATCCTGCTGTTGGATTGTTTGGATTTATTCCACTTCGAGATTGCTCTGCGAACTAAGCTGATCCTCTCAGATATTGAACTGTTCGTAGCTGAGTGCCATGTCGATCTGATTAGGTCTGTGGCTTCTTGGTTGTCCTTTAATCTCCTGTCATAACGGAATAGGCCTCGTCGTTTTTTCCTGGCAGGTTCAAAGATGGACAGGAGAGGTTTGTGATCAGAGCTCTCGTAGGGAAGGTAGACGCATCTAGCTGTCGGGAATCTTTCTGCCCAGCTCGTGTTTGCAGCTGCTCGGTCAAGTCGGCATCTGACGTAGTGAACTCCGCGTTGGCCTTTCCAAGAAAGAAAGTCCCCTGTGTGTTGTAGATCAAACAAGTCTCCTTCCGCTAAGAAGGTCCTGAAGTCTGAGAAAGACCCTTCTGGGCGTTCCGGTCCTCCATCCTTTTCTTCATTACTGATTAGATCGTTAAAGTCCCCGGTAATGAACCATGGTGAATCCCTGAGATCCGCTGTGATAACCAGTTGATCCCAAAGTAGCTTTCGTTGGGCTTTATCAGTACTTCCATAGATGAAAGACGCAAAGAATTGTTTGCCTTCATATTCGATACTCGTGTCCAGAAGGTTTGCATTGGCCTCAATGACCTCTAGTTGCAGTTCCTGTTTCCAAAGGAGTGCCAGACCTCCCGCTCCATGTCCCGTCGGTGGGATTAGATCATAGAACTCATAACCAAGTTGATCAAGTTTGTTCAGAACAAACTCATTGGGGTTTTTGGTTTCCATTAGGAAAATAATATCCGGGTCTATGCTTTTCTTCATGTCCCGTAATCGTTGGACTGTCCAAGGATTCCCCAGACCTTGACAGTTCCAACTCAGTATCTTTAAGGAACGAGAGTTGACGGAGTCTGAAAATCCGTCTTCTTCCTTTTTGTAGTCGCGGGTATCAGGTTACAGATAGGTTGATTAGAGTCCAGGGAGTTGCCTACATCGCCCTTAGCTTTTGCCTTTCTTTGTCGGGTCGATGTTGCTCTGTTAGGGGGTTCTTTTTCACCTGCCATCGAGATGTTTCTTTTGCAAGAAGGATTCTTTGATTGTTGTACCTTTCGCTTTCGGGAACTGGCACCAGCAAGTGTTTTGGGACTGGTCTGAACTTTTTTCCCTCCTGGTGGGCGTCCTGGTTTCCTTCTGGTGGCTGTCGAAGGTTGTTGTGGTAGCTCACTCTGTGATGGCTGGTCCGGAGGAGTTGGTGATGGTCCCAATCGAAGTAGAGCCGAGGTTCTTGGGGGACTGGTTAGAGTCTCTGTTTCTTCATTTATCCCCGTTTGTGCTGCTAGTGACGCTCTTACTATGTTCACCGCTGTTTCTTCTATCTCTCCTTGTGCCTCAGCCTGTCTGAATCGCTCCCTTCTGGCTGCTCTTTCAGTTGGGTCAGCACACAAAGTGTACTGGATCATTGCGTCGTGGACTTCTTCAATGGCCTTTGCGACTGCTTCTCTAGGTAAGTCTTGATGGGAACTCTGTAGAGGAATCCCTCTATCAGAAGTTCTGTGAGTCTCCTTTGAGTTGGTTGATTCTGCACGTGAGCCTCCTATCTCCAGCCTATGATTTACGGGCGTCTTGTCGCTTGAGATTCTCCCAGTGGGGGAAGTTGGACGTGGTTGAGCTTGTGTTCTTACTTCTCTGTATACTGAAGTGTGGGATGGGCGCTCTTTTGACAGATCACGTGAGTGGGATTGACGGTGATGAGGTAGCTGGGGTCTTTTGGCATAGTCATCTCTATCATCCCTTCTCTGTCTCTCTGAGTGGTTTTGGTGTCCATAGCTTCTTCTACTCCAGTCTGCTTCCTGGTTGCTTCTTCCCGAAATGTAGTTTCCTTTCTGGTGGTGAGGGTTAGGTGAATAGTGTCTATCTTGTCCTGCTTCCCCTCTTGTTCCCATGCGGTGATCATCTCTGTCATTTCGTCTTGGCGATCTGTTGCGATGGGTCAAGCTTTCTTCTTCTTTTTCCTTTTCCTTGAGTTGCTCTCTCTTCTCTGCTTTAGCTTGGAGGCAGTCACGCAGCTCGTGGTCAAGTCTGAAGCACTTCGAGCAGTGTCTCTCTAAGTTCTCATAGACGAGCTTTGCCACTACTTCATCACCATTAGCGTACTCAACAATAGAGCTTGTTATAAGAGGGAGACGACCATTTACATGCACTTTCACTCTGTAGTTCAGGGATTGGTTTTTATCTACTACTAGAAGTTGTCATTTAAATTTTGGCCTCTTTTATTATTGTTACTAGGATATCACGCTTCTTTTCTAATGAAACATACCAACTTAAATTAAACCATATATTAACATGCGCAGATCCAATTGACCTTAACCAATACCGGCTTTAAATATGTTTGGTTATTTCTTAATATAATTAGATCATACAAAACCGAACCAATCTTAAATCATTTGGAGACTGTGTTAAAAACAAATTATCGTATCACATACGTCCATCTAAATTGATCTTCACCTGTATCATATAATATCATACACATTTTTTCAAGAACAAGAATTTATCTTCTAAAAAACCTAATAAAGGTGGCATAGAACAACATATGCTTAAATACGTTTATCACATACGTTCATCTAAATTGATCTTCACCTCATCATATCACATCATACACATTTTGTTAAGAACAAGAATTGATCTTCCAAAACAACATAATATTGGCATAGAACAAAATGTAAACAACATATGCTTAAATACGTTTTTATGATGAAAATATTCCATTCTAAAAAACTGTGTATAGAGCAAACCAGAAATCAACCAAGAACAAAATATTTTAATACATGTTAATAATATCAAAATAATTATGTTTAGGCTGTAATGACATCTTATAAAGTTGTTAAAAATATAAATATTGTATTAACAAAATCAAAAATTTTAAATTTTAAAAATATAAGTTAAAAGTATAATAAAGCAAAATATTATACCAAAAATGAAACAAGATTAAATACAAACTAACAACATGTACAACACAAATTTTAACACCTTCTGATTATATATATTTAATAAAATATTATGTATATGTCAAATATATATAAGTATTGCACAAAAATATATATAATATTATATACAGATATTATATATAACATATACTAAACTAAAATATTACAAATCATGTTCCGCCTTTTAGGGTGGGTCCTAATCTAGTTAGTTATTATTTTATAGCACAAATATTTTTAATATCTATTAAGATTTTCATAACAGAAACAAAATTAAAGTATTATGAGATAATTTCTATTAATACATAAAAATACCATTTACAGAATTGAAAGAAAAATCGTAAATCAAACTCAATAACATTGATTTGAATCGTGTATACATATTCTTGTGTTTGTTTCATGTTCTTCATTCCTCTGCTATATTTCTTCCTCTTGATTGCAAGTGTCCCAATAGCTATCATTTGAATATCATCACACTTGAATACATTTCCAACCTACAAAAAGTAAAAGATAATCAAAAGGATTAAAATTTTAGATTAACTATTCAAAAGTATAGATACCATAGAATTTTGAAGTACCTTTCTTTTCTGTTTATCCATAGATGTACGTAGAAAACATACTCTTCCAGTGATTAGTAGTATCTCTCTCTATGATCTCAAAGTTCACAATATAAAAACCATTCTGAATAATATCGAAAGATATGAAGAAATGGAAACAGTGGCGGACGGAGAGCATAACGTACGGGGGCACGTGTCCCCAACTAACTTTTCATTTTTCTTTAACAAATGCTAACAAATGTATTAAGTGCCCCCAACTCAAAAATAAAATACAGTGGAAAATTATTTGTGCCCCCTATTAGGTTTACTTCTGCATCCGCCCCTGAATGGAAACCAAACATGATAATATGAGAAAAAGATTTTACAAAATGAATATGAAAGATCATCATCGAATGTAAAAACTGTTAGAAACGTTTTCTAAAAGAAAGAGGAGTAGAAGAAGATTATTGTGGCGTGGTAATTAAGAGGATAGTGGATGATTTAAAGAAATTTTTACTAGTCAAAATTTTGAGGAAAAATCGGGGCAAATCCCTATATTCATGGCAACAAATTTATCATAAATGGCATATTTTGTTTTACAAAATATAGCATTTTCATAGTAATTTTTCCTCTTAAGATAACTCAATTTTCCATTATTTAGATATATATATATATATATATATATATATATAATATATATAGATACATGAATTTAAATAGTGATAGCTTTTATTTAGTCAATATTCATTAGCTGTTACAATTTATTAATACAAAATATCAGTTTATGTAAATACATTTAAAATTTCTTTTTGACGTCGAACTCGTTTAAGCCATGAAGATTTTTAAAATGTTTATTTACATATATACCAACCATTATACAAAATTCAATCAATTTTATGAATTACTTAAAAATCAATACAATTTTTATAATACATCCATTATTTATATAGATGATATAAATTATTAATATTGAATATTTTGACCTAAATTGTTTTGACTAACTACCACGAACTCCACTTTAATTTAAACTGAATGATGTTAGTATCATTTTATTATCGATGTAACACTTGCTTCCTTTATTTAAATGATGTTAATTTTGTATCATTTATATAAGTAATGTTAACACTAATTTGTATATGTATCAGTTATTTAAATGATGTAAACTCCTATTTTGTATCAGTTTCATTGAAATGATACTAAATAAATTAATAAAATATCATTTAGTATAACTGATGTTATAATAACATAATTTGTATCATTTGTTATAAGTAATTTAAACTAGTATCAAAAAAATTTTAAACTAGTATCATTTATGTTTATGATACTATTTATGTGATGCAATACATGTTTTTTTTTGTAGTGACTGTGTTAAAATTTTCGTTATTATTTTTTAACTATTTTTTTTTAAATTTATATTATTTATTTATTTATTTATTTATGTGGTCCTAATATATTTGGTAATTTAGTTGGGATAAAGAAATAAATGAATTTAAAGATTTAGCGAAGAGTGAATCTAAATATTGTTCTTTTCTTTTTTCTCTTCTTTTTCTCTCTCATTCTTCAGCCTGACAGATGGTATCTTGTTTGAAAAGAAAGAAAAAAACAAAGATTAAGATAAAAGCTGGTAACACATGAATTTATCGTTTCCCATTCTAGACATGTTCATCATGTACACAAAGCTGAATATGAAAACAGAAGGATGATATGTTTCTCTGAGAGGTAGTAACGAATGGTTTATATGGTAGTGTACTTTGTCTGTGAAATCATATAAAGTGATACTATTGACACCATTTAATAACTTCATGATCATCTCGCCAAAGAAATATCCGAAGACCTAATGGAAACTGGTAGGTACGTAAATATCTGACAATTATATTTCATTGATACGCAAAGTACACCGTATCTTACAATTATGGCCGTGGTATGCTAACAAAATTCCAAAATAAGTACTAAATAAACAAACTACATGCAAATAATGCACGTAGCTAGCCAGCCACCAAAACGCCACATATAGTATAGAAAACAAGACTACCGTTTGTTTCTTTCTTCTGAATCGAGAAGTTCTTGAAGAACCTTATCGTCCAAATACTCAAACTCAAAAACTTCCCGTTGATTTTGTCGACTCACACCCGTAGAAGTTGAGCCCGAAGATGAAGAAGAATAAGGAGGGCGAAGCGAATAGTCGTCCATACGCGAATAATACTCATTAGGGAAGTTAAGTATAGCAAGATGGCCTCTCAGGTTATAGGCGGCTCGGTCATACGCCCTTGCCGCATCCTCAGCGGTCTCAAATGTCCCGAGCCAAAGACGGGCACCGTTCCTTGACGGGTCTCGAATCTCTGCTGCAAATTTTCCCCATGGCCTCCTCCGCACGCCTCGGAAGCGAGCTTGCTTGTCATCTTGTATTTGGTTGTTGCTCCTTCTGTTTGTTCCCTCCATAGAACTTGTTCTAGTTAGTCTGGCGGTTCAAGATTGGTTTGCTCTGAAGAGTTAATGTTATTTTGGTAACAGATTTGTGGATGGTGCATAATGTGGTGCGTATACCTATATATAAGGCTGGATTTTCACTGAGTCAGAATCGACGTTCGTTTTCATGTGACTTGACGATTCTGGGGATTGACTGTTCTTTCCTGTATATCCTTTATATTTATTTATCTTATATTTATGAATTAATTATAAAGATGTTGTTTTCCAGGAAGGTTCCATCTGCTGTAAGAATTCATATTTGGTTGTTCTGACACTTTTGGACTATTTTAATTAGTATTTGACTCTAGAGTGGCCTAAACTGTTTCAAATATACTCATGTAGAAACCTTCGTCATTAGTGTCGTTACGTAGTTTTAGCAACCCCATCTCTTACTCTGTGGTTTTCACAGAAATTTTATATATATATTTTAGTGTTATTGAATTATTGAATTTATGTTTTAATGGTTCTAGGGTTTTCACAGAAATTTTATATATATTAATGTTATTGAATTTATGTTTTAACGGTTCTCAGAAACTCAGCCAATTAAAAACAGTCATGTGGTATGTGGGTTCTATGTGAGGATCTACAAATATCATGTTTAAGAAACACTCAAAATCTCGTGCTAAAAAGCGTGGAGGTTCGAGTCCTCTTCAAGGCATAATATTGAAATGGAATAAGTTCGGCAGCGGATCGCGAAATCTCTCTCTTTTTCCTTTTCCATTTGTATTTCCTTTTTAATGTATAGAGACTCCATGAGTATCTTCAATTAGAGATGTTCTTAGACCATCTCCGATAAGATACCAAAATTGACATCATTTCACCAAATTTGATGTAATATAATTAATGTTACACCAAATCTGCTATAATATTATTCATCACACCAAATCTTTAAAATACATATTTTTATTAAATTTCATTTAATAATGTAGTTCAATTACTATCAAATTTTTAATCAAACATAAATATATTTTAATATTTATTTTTAATTTATTTTCACATTATTAACAAATTAAAATTTATTTTTATTTTTATTTACAAAATAAATCACTATATGAATATTATTATCTGTCACATACAAATGATAAAAACATAAATAACAATCTAAAATGATAAAATAATTATTTATCAATTATTAAATAATAAAAATATAAAAATTTTAGAACTAAAAACATCAAATACTCTCTTCGTTTCCAAACAATGTATATTTTAGAGAAAAAAATGTTTCAAAAAAATACATTTTTTATATTTCCAATGCAATTTTTGTGAACTAATAATAAAAATTGTGGAGTTCAAAAACATTAATTGCATTTTATAAAGTCTTGTTGGTTTAAAAATATAAGAAATATAAAATTATAGAAAATTATGCATTTATTAATATGTTTTAATAAGTTTTATTAAAAAGTGTGAAAATTTTAAAACATGTATTATTTTTAAACGGATGGAGTACTATATAATATTATTTTTGGTGTAAAATTTGATCGATGACAAAAAAGTTATGACACCAAAACATCAAAAATTAGATATAATTTTAATACCAAATTTGTTGGAGATGTCTTTAATATCCTTTGTCTATATTCCCACCGGATTATAAAAATCTTCGCAATAGTTAATAGGTTCGCAAATATCGAGATTCTCTTGAGTCCATAATACACAAAGCATAATTTGAGCACATTATGTTACCTTGTAACCCAATCCCGTAAGTCCTACGCATTCAGTGACGACAGGTAATATTTCTTTAATATTACTTTTTTGAGCAACTTTTCTTTAATATTTCTTTAATACTACTATTACTCCCTCTGTTTTTTAAAGATGCATTTTCTAGGATTTTCACACTTATTAAGAAAACATATTAAAACTTAGTTATTAATGCATAATTTTTGTAATTTTATAGTTTCTATATTTTTAAACCAATAGGATTTCAAGAAATGCAATTAATGTTTTTGAAACACATAATTTTTCATTATTAGTTGACAAAATATGCTTTGAAAACATGAAAAATACATCTTTTTGAAACAAAAAAATTTCCTAGAATATACATCTTTCTGAAACAGAGGGAGTATTATAAAACTACCAAACCACAACATTGGTTTATTGATTACATGTTGACAAAAAAAAAGATTAATTGATTACATCAATAGACCCGAATAAAATCGAAACCGGACTAAACCGGTCTCAGCAAAACTCTAAATTGAAATAGGTTTCCACTGTTCCCAAGCTCCCACTGCCGTTCTCTCTAGGTTGTCGTTCACCTCTTTCAACACCGAGCATCTCAACCTCTCCTTGGTTAGTTGTATCATTCCGGTGGCAATCACAAAACGACGTTGGAGAGTGCGACCCATAATAGCCACCTGTGAACATCGATAGAGCTGTGATATCTGTCGGGCAAACAAGTCTTTTTTTTTCTTCCTTTCAAAATGTTTCGGCAGTGCCATGTACTTCGCAACATCTCCTTCCTATTCAATGCCTATCTGTTATTTAATTCGTAACCGATCTGTATGGAGTGTCTTGGCTGAAAAAGACAGAGATGATTCGTTAACATTTATGATCAGGAGTGAAACTAATTCATAACTGTGTAGGGATTTCCATAAGGGCATAGCAGGTTTGTGAATCAAACTTAGTGAAAATGATAGTGTCATCAGGGAAGAGTATGTGATTAATCTTTATGCTATTTCTTGAAACTTTATTTTGAGAAAAGTTCTCCACATAAGATGAAAATGCAAGGATATACATAGAATCATCCTAATAATTCAACTTCAGAGTTGGACACCACCAACTTCATTAATTATGAGGAATAGGTAAGTGACCGTGGAGATGCATTGCATCACCCAATAAATCCAATTGTAGTGAAAGCCATCCTTTCTAGAACTGTACGAATGAAGGTTCGTTTAAAATGTCATATGCTTTGTTGATGTCATTTTTACAGCCATCGAACATTGTTTGGTAGCTCTCAAAGTCTTATGAGAATATTATCAGAGATAAATTTACAAGGTATAAAACTATTCAAACGAGGGGTTATATATATAAATCATCCCTTACATATATTATATCTTTGTATTTGTAATATTTTTTACATCGAAAAACCATTCTTTTATTCAAACATGAAGTGATTTAAGTAATTATACCAGAATGATTCAACCAATAAAATAAAATTTTCTATAAAATGTTCTTACAGTTTTAGAGAGAATCATCAATTTTATTCTGAACTCAAAGTATATAAAGAATTTTGACATATTGAAATTTTATTTGTAGCTCCGTTATTTCTTTCAGCCCGGTATAAAAAATTATCCATACTTGATATTTTTTTTATCATTGTGAATATATCTTTACAGTATGTTCCAAAAGTCTTACAGGTATAGTGACATAACATTCTTTTTTATTTCCCAATCGAGTGCTTATATCTCCTGTAATGGTTAAATCAATGTTTATATGTCAGATTATGTTTGTATATCTGTTTATATTTCACCTAAAATATGACATTTGTTGTTTTCTTTAATCCTTTTAATTAAGGATGGGATTCAGATTTGCCAAAATTGGAATATTATATTTTGTTCGAACTATATAGTTGATGATCAGTTTAAAAAAAATAGTTGATGTTACATGAGTTCTGATTCCAAACCTATCGTCGTTTTTTCCCTATCATAGTACAACATATACAACAGTCATATTTAATCAGCGTCAATTTTGACCGTCATTCATGATTTCGTGTAATTCACAACATAGTTGGATACCTACCTTGTGTTCTTGTTTTAACAATCAGAAAGTCCCCGTGTTTATTTATTATTCTATATGTAGGTCGAGGCCAACCTTGTGACTCACAATTTGTGAGCCTATGATTCTATGAACATAAATCATTTCTTCGATACTATGTGTGCTGAATATATGAACATAAATCATTACTTCAAAAATGTAACACCTATGAATATTATGAGTTAGGGACTTTGATCTTATAGTTAATTAACAACAACAAATTGCTGCGTATCTTTGAAGTTTCAGATAAATTATTGATGACAATTCTATATCAATGGTTTGCTGTTTGTTAATAGGAAAATAGTAATTGTATATTTGAAAACTAAAAAAAGAGGTAATAGATTCGAGTGTTTAATTAGTGTTGAGTAAATAGTCAAATATCATTTGGTACTTTTTTAACAATCGCTGTTAGTCAAAAAATATTTTCTTCGAAGTATGATGATTAGTATCAAATTACTTGCAATATTTTAAAGTCTAACATGACTCGGATATTGCAATTTGGTCGATATGGATGTCATAAAAGTGTCTTTAAGAAATTATACCCTTATATTATAGTATGCACTTAATATTGGTCAAACGATGCCAGTTTTCAGTAACTTTTTTTTTTTTTTTTTGTCAACCAGTTTTCAATAACTTATCCCATCAGACAATTCTGTTGACATGTTAAAATTTATATGTTCTTGACCAATAGTATTAAGAAAAACTCCACCTTGATTCGTAGAAATGTCTTCGGCCATCCTAAATCTAAGATATTGCATTTAATCGCACAAATAAAGAATCAGAAAAAATAAAGTTATTGCAACTAATGGATTTGAGTTTAAGAAAAAATATATATCCACAACTTCTAGATAAACATCCAACTTTTATATATATATATATATATATATATATATATATATATATATATATATATATATTTATTTCTACTACATTGTTTACTATATTATAATCATTTAGTGTAATGTGCTTTAATTGTAACTTCTTATTGTAGAAAAGAAATATAGTTGGTTAATATACATGTAAGTAATATAGCTGCTTGTTAGTTTTCAAAAAGTATAGCTGCTTGTGTCAATGTCGTCATTACATCATCATCCGGAGCCAAATGTGTAATCAATATACAGAAACCGTTAAATAATTATAAGAAGTAGTGAGATAGCCATTTTCAGAAATAAATAACAAAACATAAACATATACCTTAGTATATATTGTAATATGCAGGCCCGGCTCACTCTTATGTAGAGCCTAAAGCAAAAATTAAAAATAGTACTTTTTGCAGGAAGAAGGATTCGTACTCTCTCGGAGAATAAGCTAGAACTCAACTGGACAGTACACGGCAACTATAAAATTAGATGTTTAAAATTTTTCTTAGTTTTTTTTTGGGTGTTTAAAGCTTTTGAGTTTTAGTCAGGTTGAGTTGAATTACATCTCTCAACAAGATCCATCAAGTAATCGAGTTCAGTCCACTTTAATTAACAAGGCAGTCTAAAGTTTTGTTTCCGGATAGTAATGATCAACTATATAAAGAGAGTCTGAAGGCCGAGAAAACGCATTCACAAACTAATAGACGTATTACGGTTTCTTCTATATATTTTGTTCTTGTCGAAAACTCATTTTCATTAGATCTTCGTTTTAACTCTTTGTATTCATCTTTTTGATCTATTCTTTCTGTTCCACGAAGATAGAACTTCTCAGATTTCTATTCGTTTCATAAAGATGAAAGTTTGTGTTTTCAATGCAACTTTTAAGTCCGTTTACCAATTTTACTCATCCTCCCATATATTAATTGAGAAGTTATTTAAGTGATTTTTATTTATATGTCGTCCATAGATGAAGTATTAAAAAGTGGTTATAATTTGATTGGTTAATAACTTTTATTAATTATTTATTTTATTCGGATCTAAAAATAAAAGGAAACTATGAAATTCATTGATACAAGTTACCATATAATACATGTAATATTACAAATAATGGTTTATGGTCACTAATTATAGAGAGAATATATAATATTTCGTCAATTTGTTTATTTTATTAATTTTTATTTATAATTATATAAAATACTAATATAATTTTAAAAATAAATATACTTGGTTGTAAAATTTTATACAAATAATTATATTGCTATGTAATGCATTATTAGAACTTTTATGTTTTTAAATTCCGCACGAGGTTTATAGAAATCGTTTATATATATATTGAAATTATTTAAGATCATTTTTTCATTCTAGCTTACAAATTAATTTTATTAGAGTTTACATATCATTTACAAGACTTTTATTTAATCATTATAAAGGTTTATAAATTCATTTATAGTACTTATAAAATGTTACAAAATCAATTGTAAATTCTTCTAAATCTATTTATTATTGTAAAAATGTGTAGTTATGATAATTATATAAATCATAAATAATTATTCACAGTTGTTATTATATATTAAACAAAAGTCATTTAAGTGACTTTTGGTTACTATTATTATAGGCAAAACTTTAAAGATTATTATAATTTTGATGGGATTTTATATTTGATTTATTTTATCAATTCTAAAATAAAAAATAATTATAAAATCAACTATCTTCAAATTTTAGATTGAAGTACAAAATATTTTTGTAATGATGGATTGTATTATTATCCTCCTATATATTAATTGAAAAATCACTTAAGTGACTTTTGTTTATGTGTCGTTCATAGGCGAAGTATTAAAAATTGTTATAATTTGATTGGTTGATAATTTTTGTTAATTATTTATTTTATTCGGATCTAAAAATAAAAGAAAACTCTGAAACTCATTAATACAAGCTACCATATAACACATGTAATATTACAAATAATGGTTTATGGTCACTAATTGTAGAATTATAAAAAGAATAGATAATATGCCATCAATTTGTTTATTTTATCAATTTTTATTTATAATTATATAAAATAATAATAAAAATTTAAAAATAAATATAATGGTTGTACACTTTTATACAAAGAATTATATTTCTATGTAATGCATTATTAGAACTTTTATGTTTTTAAATTCCGCCCAAGGTTTATAAAAATCGTTTATATATTGAAATTATTTAAGATCATTTTTTTCATTCTATCTTACAAAGTAATTTTATTAGAGTTTACATATCATTTACAAGACTTTTATTTAATCGTTATAAAGGTTTATAAATTCATTTATAATACTTATAAAATGTTATAAAATCATTTGTAAATTCTTCTAAATCTATTTATTATTGTAAAAATGTGTAGTTATGATTATTATATAAATCATAAATAATTATTTACACTTATTATAATATTTTTTTGACATCTCACACTTATTATTATATATTAAACAAAAGTCATTTAAGTGACTTTTGGTTACTATGATTATCGGTGAAACTTTAAGATTATTATAATTTTGATGGATTTTATATTTAATTTATTTTTATCAATTTTAGAATAAAAAGTAATTATAAAATCAACTATCTTCAAATTTTAGATTGAAGCACAAAAATATTTTTGTAATGATGGATTGTATTATTAAGTCACCTAATTAAAGAGTTGTAAACAAGGTGAACCACAAAAACTTATAAAATTTATAATAAATTGTTTATAAACGTATTTATAATTGTACAAATGTATATTTATAAGGATTTGCAAATCATATAAAATTATGTCACACTTTTTATTATCTATTAAAAAATATATGTTTAAGAGATTTTTTGTTACATGTAGTTAATAACTGAAATCTTAAAAATTATTACAATTTCAATAGTTAATGATTTTAGAATTTTATTTATTTTTATCAGTGTTAAAATGAAATCCCAATATAAAAGTGATTATACAATCAATTATTTGCAGTTTTTGGATTTTAATAAATCTAAAATAAAATGTTATTATTTTTAATCATATCCAAAAATTTGTTTTCGACAAATATTTTTAAAAAAACACATTAAAAACAATAAAATTTCGTTACATTTAAAATATATTTAAAATAATCAAACAAATAAAAATATAAGTAAAACAAATCAGTAAATTTGATGTCAAAATGATAAAAAACCTATGATCTTCATCTTGGAGCTAAAAATAAAAAATTACTTCTTCTTTTCTCTGTGAAAATTAGAGCATTTACACTTTTCACGAATTAAGAAAAAATAAAAGCTAATTGTACAATCAATTACCTTAACCAATTATAATATTGATTTCATGTAAAAAAAAATTTAGTGACTTAGATTTATATTGTTGAATTATCTTAAATTTCACAGCTCTTCTTAAAAATATATGTGAAATTTTTGATTATCAAACTATGAAGTTAAAAGTTAAATTTTAACAATTCTAATTATTATTCAATAATTATAATATTGTAAACAAAAATACGTGTTTATTCATATTATATTACTCTCCGCGAAATCGCGGAGAAACACCTAGTAATGATTAAAACAATTACCATTGAAATACATTATTTTTCTTTTGTAGTTATAGTATTAAATGAAGATTGTTTTTGGCAATGTAAATTTATTTTTGAAGTGTGTGAAAAAAAACTCAAAACTTAGAAAAGAGGAAGTATTCAATAAACTTCTTAAAGATAAGGGTTAACGCACTGCAAGAAGAAAGTGTCATCCATAGCATCTGTAAAACGCTATCACAGTGATACATAGCGTTTTTAAGTGCGATGTGTCTACCCCCGTTATCTTTTCTTCGGCACTTTATATAGCGTTTGTTATATGCTATGTTAATTAATTTTTAAGATAGCGTTTTTTAATTGTGCAATTGTAAAACTTATAATAACATATAATAAATGCTATAATAGCATTACTAAAAAACATTAAAAAAAAATAAAAAGGTAAAATAAAAATATTTAAAAATATATATATATATATATATATATATATATATATATATTTCATATTTGTGACGAGTATATCAAATTAAACCAAACTAAACTATTTTAAAAAAGGGGTATAACATTAACAGAAAACAATTAGACCTAAAGCTTTATCTTCTACATTTCATATATGAAACCTGGCGATCAACTCCTCTAGGCGCCAAGTAACGACCCTCAGAGCTAACAGCTAAAGCAAGAGTCACTCTGATATGTTTCAACTTCTCTGCACCAGCTTTTCCAACCTGTTAACCATTCAATTTCATAGTCATGACATAGCTATCCTATTGTACAACACAAAATCGAAACCAAATAAAAGAATATAACACTCACAGCAGCAAACTCATGAGGTCCATATAATTAAGAGTAATCATATACCTCTTCGGAGAGTCTTTAGCCCGGGATCTCATTCCAGGATAACATAATACTCTCGGTATATCAACATACACTATGGTTAAGTATGCTAAGTTGAACATAAGGATCTTGGTTTGATGGAGAAACATTTAAAGGTTCAAACCTTGGTATCTAGAGGATCTGCTCCTCCTGAATCGATGATAGAACCCTTAACCTTTTCTACCAACTCTTGTCTGCTCACAAAGCTCTCAACCAAAGGCAGCATAGCCGCCATATGAACAAAACTAATGAGTAAAAGTGTTTTCTAGTTTCAACACATTCACACCAAACACAATGTTAATTCCATCATCATCACCATCAATAATGAGCAGTTAGTAACCAGGCACCAACTGCAACACAACATTATTCAGCAAAGCAATGAACTTTAATGGAAACTAATAAATTATAATGCTTTTGGACTCGGTTCAGTGTCAATTAACTTAGAGTTTTGTCCGTAATTTTTTTTGATCTAGATGTGACGATTAACCTATCGCTCTAAAATCTGTAGAAATCAGAATCTACATGTTACTATAAATCTAAAACATTTAGAAATCTACACATTACTATAAATCTAAAAACCTGTAGAAACCAAGTTCTACAATTTATTATATTCTACAGATAAAAATAAACAGTTTCGAAAATTATGGGAAGAAAATATTTGGAAGTATTCAGTTTTCATATGTGAAAAAATCGTTTTTTCAGAGAAACGTAATTAATTGTATTTAAATTTTAAAATTTAAAATTGTTATTAATTGTAATTACGAATATAAAATTTAAAATTGTTATTAATTGTAATTACGAATTTAAAATCATTTTTTTTGTTTTATGTTATTAGTTATTTTAATTATAATAATATATTTTATTATAATATTAAGTATTTCTAAATACATTTAAATATTTGATTAATTCTAATCATGAATTTAATATTAAAGTTTTGATTTATTAATTGCAATTTCAAATTAAAATTAAAATTTTAAGGGAATTATTGCCATTTTGAAAATAATTAGTATAATGGGACATAAAGTATCTGTGATTACTTTAATGGAACATAATTAACATTTTTTGGCCTGAAAAATAATTTTCCCAAGAATATATAGACTTTATAAGGTTTTAAACTGCAATGGAAATTCATGTCAAGATCTTGTCAATTTTGACCAAACCTAGAAAACCAGTTATATAGTAATTCTGATAGTTAAAAAACAATTCATTAAACCAGTTATATAGTAACCTATGCTAATTCCAATAGCACATAAAAAATATTATATTTCTAGATACATATTAGTCAATACGAACAATATTGAACTATTGTTTTATTTATTTAGTTTTATTAAAATATTATTTTGAATAATAACACCAAATATATAATAATTATCGAAACCATAAATATATTTTTATATAGATTTTTGTTTCTCTTTTTTTCTATTTGATAACTACATTATCTTCTATTACTTAATGAGTTAATTATAACAAAATATGTAAATTAAAATGATCCAAAAATGCTTTAAAAGGTAAAGTAATGTAAAACAAAACAATTTATAATGTTATGAATATAAATATATATATATATATATATATATATATATATATATATATATATATATATATGCTCCTCTTGTTAACACCAGCATCGTCACTGCCATATTGTTTTCAGAGTTGAACATTGCTAAGTATCATGAGAATATGAAATAGCATCACCCAGTAAATTAAAGAGAATTTGCATCTCCTACCCAAACAATATTCCATAATTAACAATATACACATTCACTCCTACATATTAGAATATTTGACCCCTTATATATGTACTATTTTATGTACGATTGCAGTTTAAAACCTTATAAAGTCTATATATTCTTGGGAAAATTGTTTTTCAGGCCAAAAAAATGATAATTATGTTCCATTAGAGTAATCACATGTACTTTATGTTCCCTTATACTAATTATTTTCAAAATAGCAATAATTACCTTAAATTTTTAATTTTAATTCATAATTGCAATTAATAAATCAAAATTTTAATGTTAAATTCATGATTACAATTAATAAATCATAATAATATATTTATAAATATTTAATATTATAATAAAATATATTATCATAATCAAAATAACTAATAACATAAACCAAAAATGATTTTAAATTCGTAATTACAATTAATAACAATTTTAAATTTTAAATTTGTAACTAAAATTAGTAACATTTTTTCTGAAAAATCGATTTTTTAGATATAGAATAAAAAGCACATGTAGTCTTTTGGCAACGTTGTGTTATAAAAAGGACAAATAAACCATTTTAGACAAATATACAATACTATTATACGAATTCTCTTTATAAAACATTTTTATGGCCAATTTTTATTTATATTAATTTATTATTACCTATATAAAATTACATATAATTATTTATTAATGGTAAAAATTATTTTAGTCATCCTAACTTTTAGTGCAAGAATTCAGGACAAAAAAACTATTTTGTAAATAATAGTATATTAATTGGTTAAATTTTATAAATATAACAGATCTAGTTTTTGAATCTTATACTATTTTTTTATTTCCTTATTACAAACTGATAAAATCCTCTGTTGGAATAAAATGCTTTTAAACCTATTTGATGATGTAATTGTTATGTTTTATACCGTATAATTTTGTTTGTAGGAATAATTATTTTGTTATGTTATTTAACTAGAGTTAACATTTGAATCATTTAATTTCACTTACATATATATATATATATATATATATATATTCGTTTTTAAAATGAAAATAATATTTATTTATTATATTTTTGATAACAATTAAGATTATTTAGTTATTTAAATAATAAGAGTTAAGATAATTTTCTAAGATTGTGTTAGACTACAATATGAAATATTACTGAAATGGTATAATATTATTTATGATAATACATTTTTATTACAATATATTAATATGTAAGTAATAACCGAAACATCTTTATTGAAATTTTATTAGTAGTTTTAATTTCAGTGATATTTTTCATAAGTCACATATTAACTAAATGCTAATCATATATAGTGTTCTGTTTTAGTAGAATAAATTTATAAAAAAATAATGTTAAACTCAAGAATATAGATATAGAAGTTGGTTAAAAATATCAAAATACAAATCAAGATAAAAACAAACAAACATGGCTAAAACTAATATTCTTTATTTTCGAGTGAAAACTTTCTCTGATTATGGTTTTTATGATTGGCTTCTTTTTTTTTAACTTCCAAACTGTAAAATATAAAGACTATATTTTAATAATATGTAGCACATACAAACAAAATATATATTTGGTCAAAAATAAACAAAGGTGGTGTTATTCAATCTAATAGAGTCTAAATTTAATCAAAATTTACCTTTATTCGAATGATGATTCTAAATTCTATTTTAAAATCTAGTGTTATTAGATATGATATTTATAAATCTAATTTAAAATATGATGTTACTCAATGAATGATTTAAATTCAGTTTTTTTAAATCTAGTATTATTCAATTTCAAAGGATTTAAAAGTTCTTTGTATCTAAAATTATTTCAAATCATTTGTGATGGATTCTCATGAACAAAAGATTGAAATCAAAATCTAAATTTGATTTTAGAATTCATTAACTAAAACTATGTTTAAATTTAAAGTTTTAATTGACTACAAAACTTGACAATTGATTTTAATTCACTGATTGAATAATACCCCTAATTTACTGGGAAAATTCAAAAGAAAAAACTAAAATGAAGAAAAAATTTATTAGAAAAATTATAATTTTATCACAAATTGGATGTAACTTTTTGATAACCATTTAATTATAAATATTTTATAATGACTTTAATTTTTTAAGAAAAGGACTAAAAGAATCTCATATAGTATTTATAAGTGTAAAATTATCTATAGAAATTTATAAACTCAACCATATTCCTTAATTACTAAATCCTGAACAATAAAAACTAAATTCAAATATTTAGACCTTTTTATTGAAGATTAAAAAATAATATTTAATTTATGATATTTTAAGAAAATTTCTCATATTTATTGTTATCAAAATAATTCTGAAAATTTGTGATATGACTGAAAATAGTGGGAATTATAATTTTATTACAAATTTAATACCACTTTTTAATTTTGCCTTTATAAGATTATCATTTTCATAAATACTTTAAAGTTATGATGAAAAAATAAATTAACATTCTTAAATATTTTATAGATGTTTAATAATTATTTATAAGAGTTTATGAACTCAATCGAACATTTAAATACTAAATATTAAAAATAATTACTAAACCATAAATTCAAATGTTAAACTTTTAAAAATAAAAGTATATTAGTACTTTCCCAAAGACTGGGATTCGGAAAAGTACAAGCTTCGTTATCGAACAATTGGTGTACCTAGTTTACATGTGTTAAAACTAAGTACAAACCAGCAGAAATTAAGGAAAAAATTGGCTGAGGGAAACTAAATTCCGGTAAAAGTTACTCATAGATGGGTCATGCGGCCCTAGACACCGGCATGTATGTGCCGACTCCAAGGATACATGTTTTTCCTGAAGAAGTTACCATAGTACCGGTCCAAGGATAAACGTTTTTCCTCAAGCGTAGAAGAGAAATTTTTGGGACGACAAGAAAATAGCTAAGGAAACCGCAATTTCGGAAGGAGAGATTCACCGTCAATGTAAGTTTATCGACAGTCGGAGACCAAATCTACATCCAAAAGTCTGACTTGCATCTTCCGGAGGCCTCACAACCGTCCTATAATGGTGAGCACACTCCTAATCACTGACGAGGCCCTTGAGTATAGATCTTTTGGTGGGGTTTGTCGATTCAAAACTCTCCCGGCTTGCTACAAGATGAGAGAGAAACCATCCAGTCGCCGGAACAAGACTCGTCCGTCATGATGAGCAAGATACCGTCTTTCCCTTCCTTCTGACTCACTGCCATTCTAAACGAAAATCTTTACCACTCAGAACCACAAATATATCAACAAGAGAAAATAGAAATAGATAGAGAGAAAAGAACAAAAAAATTCTAGGAAGGAGGCAGTGCCGTCTCTAGGGGAAGGTAAGTGTGTCACACACCCAAGGTCCACCTTTAAAAAAAAATTAAATAAAAGTGTCCAAATTTTATTTTTTCTTGCAACAAGGACCCATAATATCATATATAATATTAAAGCAGGATTCTATTGTTAATAATTTGGATTATACCCTTACTTTTTAAGTTATTTACAATGTTATGCTATTTCCTTATTAGATATTATTTTAATTATTTTCTTCATTATTCTCTATTTTTCTTTTTTGGTTAAATTGATGCTAATAGCTTAGTCAAGTTTGGAAACATATGTATTCAGTTAAAAACGTCGACCATTATATAATAATGTGAATACAAAATGTAAAATCTCTTTTATCATTTTCATTTCAAAAATGTGCTACTATATTTATTATTATAAAAATATATCTACTATAACTTTTTATATAATAATTTTTGAATGTTATTGTTTTCTAGTTTAGAATTTTCTTACAAACACTAAACTAAAAACTATCAGTACTTTTATCAAAATAGTAATGAAAGATTTATTATGTTTGAAATTTTTGACAATGAAAATTCAGTACGCAAATTTGATATTATAATATGCAGAAATACCAGAATATGTAAACAAATATTTTAACAAACAATCTATTAATGTGTATAAAATATTTTAATAATAACAATTTTGTCTAAACAAAATATATTATTCAACAAAATATTATCAAATACATTTTTATCAACTAAATTATATCCATCATTTAATATAATAGAGAAGGATTGTAAATAGATAAATTATACAATTTTAATTCTCATATATGTATATTTATATAGAAATTTAAATAAATTCAAGAAATTAATAATACTAGCAAATTAGTTATGTCAACACATACTAATACGGGTTATATATCAAATGCCAGATCTATCTGTTTAACCACAAGTTTGGGTCAAATATAAAAATATTGATTGAAACTTTAAAAAAGATTAAGCAAACAAAAAAACTTTAAAATTTTTACTTTTATAATAAAAAGTTACAAATTCATACATATTTTATGAAAAAAATCAACAAAAACATATTCGTGCTTTTAGAGCGCGGATCAAAATCTAGTATTTAATTAATTATATTGCATATAGAATAAATTTGTTCTAGGGGATAATATGAGGTTGAGCTGGGCCTGGAAGGAGGCCGATAGCTAGAAGAGCACGGCCGCCCGGCCGCTGGCTACCTAAGCTTTTAAACATAAGTTCTTTTTTTTAAAACCTGGCTTGGCTGTTAGGCTATTTTTTGAATGTTTGAAAAATGGAAATCAATTTATGGGGTTTTAAGCATTTTCTCTTGAAATATATAAAATACGGCTATATAAGATACACATAATATGACCACGTACCATGAACGTGTAGCTATCAGCTTACGCCTAACACCTTAGTCAAAATTGAATGTTTACTGGACTCCGTTTTCTTTCGCTTTTGATTTGACTAATTGACTCTTTTTTATATTTGCCTATTTCTCAGCTTTATAAGGTTATATTCTAAATAGTCTAATACATAAGAACATATTAGTGGTGAGTTATAGTTATGGGCACAACAACTACTTTCAATTAAATTAATGACAATATATAATACATTTGTACAGAATAAGTATTCAATCATTATGAATGTGTCAGTTTCAAAAAAAAACATTATGAATGTAAAATATAGCTTCGAGTGTAAACAAATAAGAAAAAAGTTTTGCGAAAAAGAAAAAAGAGTAGCCAAAATTATAAGTGTTCAGCTTTCAGCTTATGGAAATTGTTCAGCAACGGATATGAATCATAAATATTTTTGGATTCGCTTTCTGTAAGTCAATATCAAACTTAACTGTTTTCAACGTTTATGTACATATACGAAGTATGCAAAAAAGAAAGGAAGTATATTTACGAAGTTGATAATAAAGCCAAAAGGGTCACATTTGAACACGTGCGGGTTATCAGATAAATCAGTTCGTGGCTTGTTTTTTCTCCTACCAAGGTTATTCAAATTAAAATGCATGAAAGTTTATTTGACCAGAAAAAAAAAGCATGAAAGTTTCACAAAGATATGACTTTTGTTACGGTCATATTGTAACGTCACGTATGCTCAACCGGCACGTGGATCTCACAATTTGGCTGATGATCCGCGCGTTATCTTTTTTTTTCACATTAGAAACATTTGTTTACCTATGGATTATGGAATCCCTGTGTGGGTTCTTTTTAGTGCTTTATTTTCACTCTCACAATAGCACAAATCACTTTTTGACTGGTTATCTATCTTTTCATTACACTAATTAAAATACACTTAATTTAAAAAAATTCTAGATCTATAATTGAAAAATAAATCATTTCTGATGATGTAACTAAATCAATTTTGTAAACTTTTTACATTATAAACTCAGATGTTGCAATCACATATAATGTAATGTCCTCAGGATTGATAATCATGTTAGTGACCCTTTACTCGGTTGTGAATTTCATTATTTTTCAGATTTGAAATACTTGTTTACTGTACAACACCATATGATTTTATTATGCTTCATTCATTTGATATTTTGAATCACTCTAGATAAGTGAGATAATTCAAACATCTTTCCACGAATCTAATTTAAACACGTTTAACTCGAAAAATTAGATGTATGACAAAAATAAATGTATTTTAATAATATAGACAACCAAATAAAATTTCAACTCTTTTAACATACAGTAACAATACTACAAATTAATAATAATTGGGTACTGATTTACACTAAAAATAATATAATGATGATTAGAAACAAAAACTATGGAAAAAAAGAAAAAAGAAGAAGATGATACATGCAAGTATCTTTTTAGAAACCGGGCTTTGTAGCCTGGTGGTAATGGAACCTCGGCTGAGGTGCCCGCCACCCAGCTTCGAAACCCGGCCACAGCGATTTAACATCCTTATTGCTGGGGCGCTGGACCCTTTCGGGGGATATTTGGGAAAGTGGCTGCCCAGACACCAGAGATATCAAAAAAAAAAAAAGTATCTTTTTAGAAAGACGTTGAAAGCAGATAAAGCCAAATAATCTCTTAAACATGAGATGGCTCGAAGTTATTGTTGTTTGGGGTTCAAGGGGGCATGTATCTTGACTCCTTCCAAGCAACCATTTTCTTTTACCTTGCTTTTGGCCATAAGTGCGAAAGCGAAAAGAATGAATAAAATATAGCCTCCTAAGATTATTGGATAATGGATTCGATTGTGTAATCATATTTGCAACGCCAAATCATATTGGGTATCGATCCAGCAGTTTTCTTGGATTTTGGCTTAACCATTTTCACATCGATCTTGTTATTTTATATGAGGGGATGTGAAATTCCACATTAGTAATTTAGATAAGATATGTGGACTCTACTTCATCGATTTACTCATTACGTTTGCTAAATATGGATGCAAAAGTGCAAAAATTCCATGAATCATGTGATGATTTATTTGACGAAATGATACACCTTTCTTAAAATGCTCATTCATATACATATGAAGACCAAATATCTTTTCTCTAAAATGAATAGTATATCTAAATATACACCTCTCATATATTATTTGAGGAATATTGCAATCTGTGAAATATGACAAATGTCATCTCTTGAATCACTTTTAATCTTTAGAAAAATAAGTTTGTATATCTAAACATATAATATATTTCTCATTGAATAACTATAAAATCACTTACTAATATACAAAAAAGATTATTTCTAATTTCCTTAAATAAAAACAATAAATTACCTAATATAACTAATATATATATATATATATGAGATGAATACTTTTGACTAATAAAAATATTATAAAAATTGTGTATCATTTATCATTTTTAAGCTTATACTATTAAAATACATTAAACAATCACATTAATCATATAATATACTACCTCAGTTTCAAAAAGATGCATATTTTAGAGGAACATTTTGTTTTTAAAAAAATATATTTTTTATATTTTCAATGCAATTTTGGTCAACTAATAATAAAAAAATTGTGAAGTTCAAAAATATTAATTGCAATTTGTAAAATCTTATTGGTTAAAAAGTATATGAAATATAAAATTACAGAAAACTATGCATTTATAACTAAGTTTCAATATATTTTATTAAAAAATGTGAAAATTCTAAAACATGTGTATTTTTTAAACGGAAGAAATAAATTTGATTTTTTAAAAATATAATATTTTTTTTTTTAAAATACTATAAAATTACTAAAACCGTTAAAAATCTTACATTGGAAATTTTGTAATCAATGGTTTAAATTTTTTGTTTTAACAAAATACAAATGAAACAAATTTATATGAGTAGGAAATTTCATTATATATATATATATATATATATATATATATATTTTTTTTTTTTATTATTGTTAAAAGTATTATGACTTTTAATATCGTTTAAGTTAAACTATATGCTATATACAAAAATCAAGTTTCAAAAATTTAGAAACATGTATCATATTTGAACAAATAACAATTAAATATTTTACAAGTTTAATTTGATCAAATCATTAAAATATATTTTATATATCTTTTTATTTTTCAAAAAGTTCTAAGAATATTTAACTTTTCGCATGATGCGGATTATTAAAACATTAATATTTTAAGAATTGTCTAACTCCACACAAAGCGGAGATCTTTACCTAGTATAAGAGCATCTCCAACTCACCTCTATATTTGTCTATATATGCTATAATAGAATAAAATCTACTCCATTCCACCTCTATTTTTTTCCATAAAATTGAGATTGTTATTTTCTCTTCTATATTTAGGAGAAGAAATAGCATTCCTCTATAATAAAAGCATACTTTTTTTAATTTACATAATAGTACTTTAACTTTTTGTGATTATAACTAAAATATATGCTTATGTAGAAATACATTATTTTTACATATAAAACCCAATTATTTTTTGTTTACATATATAATATTCTTAATTTTACAGTTATAAATAAAATAAATAAATAATATTTTTTTATGTGAAAGTATATATTTTTAACAAATAGTACTTAAATTTTATATTTAAACTAAAATAATTAATTATAGTTTAATTATTAAAAATTCCACATAAATTTTACATATTGATAACATATTTAAGTTGAACTAGATATTAATTAATACATCATATTAAAAAAACTTAATATTCTGATAAATTACTCATGGATCTATAAAGATCGTTAGAATATTGTCCAAATGAAATAGATAGACATGGAACTTGTTGAATTTATTGCTGGTTACTTCAAATATCAGATGATAAAGATAACCAATTCTAAGAGTTTTTAAGTCGATTCAAAAATATCAAAGATAAAAGGCTCATTTCTCATTTCATAATGTATTAGTTGATTATTTATGAGAAACTTATAGTAATAAAGACGTTAGATAATGTCTACTTTGTTTTATTATTTGTGTTTAATGTTTTTGAAATAGAATGTTTAAATTAAATAATATTATACTTTTATGAAAAATTTCAAAAAGATATAATGAGTAGGTTACTTTTCAACATTTATAAGTTAAAGGTGTTAATTGTAAAACTAAAAATAATATTTTATGAATATTTATTTTTAGAGGAAAAAATAGAGAATTACATTAGAGAAAAAAATATAGAAATATATTAGAGATAATCTCACTTCTATTATAGAGTTTCTCTATTATAGAAGAAAAAATAGAGGAATACATTCTATATAAGTTATAAATCAAACAATCTAATATACTCCATAAGAATCTCATATAACTAAGACAACGAGAACCAAATATATTAACCAATCATGTAGCTTAGCCACCCGCAGAGGTCACAGCTCATCCCAAGTTCTTTTTTTTTTGTAACAACTCATCTCAAGTTCGGACACTGATTTTAGGGAGGGACACTTTAAATGAAGAATGGTAGTTTGTCCGTTTTGGTTCTTGTCTATGATCGAAGATAGGGTAATTGATTCCAAAAATGTAGATACTCTAAAACGAAAAGGAAAAACACATATATATATTAGTTTAAGATATAACTTTTTTTCTTTTGTAAGAAAGTTGTAAGATATAATTCCATTAATCAAAACTCATCTTTAGCATGGTTTGACGAATATTTTCTTATGACACAAATTTTCTGTAACTAACCTGTTTTAAAATTTGAACCCTCAAAATTAAGGTTCGTCATGGTTAAAACTATTGCTTCATGCGCCAAAAATTATATAACATTTATAAAGCATCACAAACTTGTAGTATAATGGTCTAAAGAGGATACACTATTTTACATATTTTACAAGTTTAACTATATAGGACTGGGCCAAACTAAAATTAATTAAAACATTTGTATAAATTATTTAGTCTCTAATCCACATTTATTTCAGATCTTGTAAATCCGAAGAGTTGTTTTACATTCATATATATATACATTAAATATTTTAAGTAGCTAATTGTTGATTTGTATGTTGCATCATTGCACAAAGGTCAATACTAATCTTCCCAGTTTCGTCTCAATTTTACCAAGTTTCTTTGAAATAAGACGCATTAACCTACCAAGGAGAACATTCGTGCAAAATGTGTTTGTTCGAACCTTCGACGAAGCATAGTTTTTATGTTTGTTACACAAAAAAAAACATATTTTTAATGTAATCAAATATTCTTACCATTTATTACATGACATCTCACTTTAGTAAGACAGTAACAAATCATGTCTAATTTGGACATTTAACACACACGCACACTTTTCTCTCCCTATAAATAGACATCGTCAAGCCACTAGCGATCCTAACTGAAAACAGAGTAGTTTGTGAAGAAGAAAAAAAAACAGAGTATCCCCTTGAATATTCAACTCTAGTTTTCTATATGGATCCATATTTTGTCCAGTCACCGTTCTCCTCCTTCTCGCCGGAATATTCTCCGGAATCTTTCTCATCCTCATCTTCCAACAACTACTCTCTCCCCTTCAACGAGAACGACTCGGAAGAAATGCTTCTCTACGGACTAATCGAGCAGTCCACGCAACAAAACGTTCTGGTCAAAACAGAGGAAGAGACCGGAACGTCAAGAAAGCCAGAGAAGTCGTACAGAGGCGTAAGACGACGGCCGTGGGGGAAGTTCGCGGCGGAGATAAGAGACTCGACCCGAAACGGTATTAGGGTTTGGCTTGGAACGTTTGAAAGCGCCGAAGAAGCGGCTCTTGCGTATGATCAAGCGGCTTTTTCGATGAGAGGCTCGTCGGCGATTCTAAATTTTCCGGCGGAGAGAGTGAAAGAGTCGCTTTCGGAGATTATGTATAGCTACGAGGATGGGTGTTCTCCGGTTGTGGCGTTGAAGAGGAAACACTCGATGAGAAGGAGAATGACCAATAGGAAGACGAAAGATGCTGACTTTGATCACAGCTCCGTGAAGTTAGATAATGTGGTTGTGTTTGAGGATTTGGGAGAACAGTATCTTGAGGAGCTTTTGGGTTCTTCTGAAAACAGTGGGGCCTGGTGAAGATTGTTTTCTGTAGAATTTGTGTTTATAGGGGCTTTTCGATGTTTCTAAGTTTAGGCTCCAATATTTGTTTTCATTTTTATTGTTTTTTTTTTTTGGCAATCCGCCAATATTTTCATTCGTGACAGTCTAATATTTGATATATTGAGAAAACATCGAAACCAACTCTTCCTTATTTTTGTGATACTTGACCTCTGTAAATTTTCTCGTTGCTGCAAAGTATTTATCCTCAAGACGTGAAACAAACTCTTAGCATGTAGTATTGTTTATAAGTGGGGATGGAGACGTCATTCATTATTTAGAATATACTGTACATAAATTTTGATTTTAGATTTGGAAAAGGTTTATGAATTACGAGCCTGTTAAACTATTATTATGAGCATTTAGGAGCGAACTACATTTATACTATGGGTGTGATTAGTAAACAAGTGGTGTAACTAGGTGGCAATAGAAGAAAAAGTGAAAAATAGAAAAATGTGTTATACTCGTTTCCTCCTTATTTTAACTGCGAGATAGTTCATCAAAACCAAAACATCTTTCTTTTATTTGAGGTGCCAGGTTATCATCCATTGGTCTTTCCAAATAAGAGCGGTTTCAAACTGAAGTTGCGGTGTTGGTGGATCCGGTGGGGGTCATAGGGTTATTGGAGTAGTCAGGTGCCTCTGAACTTCAGAAAGGAGGAGTAGAGGTGGTTATTTGCGGTGTTTGGCAGCTGGATCTTCGACAGGATCTGATTCGTCGGTTTGCCACCTCGGTGCGGTTTCATTATCGTTTACTGCCACTTCCGTGTTTTCGATGGTGTCTTTCATCTACAGGTGGTAGGGCTTTGTAGTAACTAGTAAGGTAATTTTTTGGAGGCGAGTGCCTGAGCAAGCCATTATATAATGGCTCATTCTCATATGTTTACTGGTGCCTTCCATTGAAGCTCTGGATAATGTGTGTTGCGCTATCCAGTCATACCCTTCAAATGCTTCCCGAGTGGTCTTTCCTCTTGTTCTCAGTTTCAGTTCGATATTGTGTTTTTTTACTGTTTTTTGTTGTTGTGATCTGTAGTTTTCATTTTTTGCTGTTGTCTTTACTACTAGTTTGTCATAATAACTTCTGTCACAAATTTGAAAATGGCAATACAAGTTTAATATGTTTACCAAAAAAATGGATTTTTCTTTTATTTTCATTTTCATTTTCATCTGATTGGTGATGAAAAGTTGGAATGAAAGTAAATGTCAAATCAACAACAAAATTTTACTCTAATGAGAGTACATACGATCACACCCTATATGAGTATATGCTGTGTAATCAGGAGCGACCTAATCTACTAACGAAGTTTTTAAAGTGTATTGATTTAAATAGGGGAGAATTGGAAAAATGAGACTTTAAACTTTTGTTTGTCACAATAGGACTTTTCATATTTTTGGTAATTTTGGACATGTTTTACATTTCTTTAATGGAGAAAATAATAAATTGAATTTTAAAATTTTTAAAAAATATGAAAGCTGTTGGAAACATAAGTATGACAATATATATGTTTAAATTTTTTTTAAAAAAGTTGGAATCATATTTTATTTTATCTTCTAGCTACAGTTAGAATATTCATTCTGGTAATCTACCTAGTTTATATGTGTGATTCTAAGTTTTAAACATAGATATATCAAAAGTATATACCGTAAACTAACCTTTCTTATATATTCTAGCAAAGATAGAATTGGTTACGTTATAATCAAGAAATATGTCTTCGATCTACCTATAGCTTGATAATGATATATAGTCACAACTCAATGATATATCTTGGTTATATTACGTGTCATAGCTTGTTCTGCCTTTTACCTTATTTGACGCCTACATGAAGAATACGATTCTCACCTACTATAAGGTGTTCTGCCTTGGTAGTATACATATTCTAGGCAAATCGTAAAAATATGAAAACTTCTATATTCGGTTAAAAAGAAGTTTTGTTGCAAAATAGAAATATTTCTGCACAGTTGAAAGTTTTAAAATTAATTTTAGGAGCAATATATACAAACAGAAAGTTTTAGGACAACTCCTTGATTAGTCAAAAGTTTGAGGACCTGTTTTGCAAAACTACCTAAATTGGCCATTGGTGCTTTTCGACAAGCTTTCTTTCAATCTGCGACGACGAAGACTGATTCCGATTTAACAAATACAGTGGCGTGAAGCAAATAACACGGCGAGGTTGGAGCCTTTGCATATGAGACGGAGGAGTGACATCGTGAGTTGACGCCGTGGAGGAAGCATGGTCACAGCGATTGGAACCGAACATGACCATGAACTTGACGAGACGAAGCCGGAGACGAATCCAATCCAGCACGAAGAAGAGCATGGAGACGAGGCGCTAAAGAAGAAGATTGGAAGATTTTTTTACTTTCTATTTTTACTTTGTCGAAGAAGACGATGGTGTGAATTTTTTTTTTTTACTTCTTTTGTTTTTTAATAAAAACTTAAATTAATTATAAATATTAAAATCAATTAGGTTAATTGAAGGGTATAATGGTATTAAAGGAAATATAAATCCTAGTTACCTAAATAATCTTCTACAAATCTTATTGTGACAACTATAGTTTAAAGTGTCTTATTTTTCTAATTTTCCCTTTAAATAGACACCAACTGAAAAAGATGGTCAGGTGTTCTAATGAAAATCGTAACTTGACTTTTCTGCGATTGGCTGCAACTTCTAGAAACTTGTGGTACTGCGATTATTTAATTTCTGGTTGGAGGAAATAATTTCTAGGTAATATATGTGGGTAAAATTGTGGAAATATTGAATTGAATAACTTTTGTTCTTTTAGTGGAAAATCCAAAATCGCGTGCTTCTTTGAATTAAAATATATATTTTTATTTCGTTCTAGTATAATTTAATGGTCTAAAAGTTTGAACAATATTTTGCAAAGGTTTTAGAAAATATTTATGCCCTTTTTCAAAAAAGAAGGTTTTAGAAAATAAAATATTTAAGCCCGTTTTCAAAAAAGAAGGTTTTAGAAAATAAGTAAGCCACACAATTGTTTTGGTAGTTCAGGCCACCAGAACGGTCTGTCATAACTTTGGGTTTGCTTGCGTATGGGCATTGACTGAGTAATGGAGGCGGCAGTGATATTTTCTTTCCAAAGTATATAATAATCGGAATATTTATCTATTTATAATATTTATTTCACTAAAAATAAAATCTTAATGCAAACCTTGCAAGAACTAATTTCTTTTTTTTTTGTAACTGGCTTTCATTGCATTAAAATAAATAAACTGAAAATGATACAGGCCCTTAGGCAGTGTTCTGTAGGCAAGGCCCAAGTGAAAATAAAAATAAAGCCCTAGAAGGATTCTCATTCTGAACTAGCATGTGCACATCTGATCTGCCAGAGGCCCAAGTGAATTAAATTGTCACGTTTGTTGGTAGTTGGTTGATGGAAAGGTTATGAGAAGGAGAGAAGTCACGGGAGAGTAATGAATGGAGGAGAACTGATCGGTCTGAAGCTAGGCAGTCGCAAACCAGAGTTGCATCATCACAGAAGATAGATTAGGATTTGTCTCTCTGAAGCTCTGGATCTTGTTCCTGATTTGATGATCAATCGCCTTGAAGATCACAGCCACCGAACGGGTTCCAGTTGCATGCAGTCTTCCATTCCGTTCATTCCAAAGCCAGTAAGTTGTCGCCTGCCACGCAAGGAGAGTAAGCAATCGAGTTGCTTTATTCCCACTCAGTGACTCCATATGTGCCACAGTAAGACCCCATGAGCGCAAAGGTTGAAGGCGGCATCGAGTAGAGACTCTGGTCCATAGATCGAAACTAAAGTCACAGTCGTAGAACAAGTGATCTCGTGATTCCGGTTGCGAGTTGCAGAGTAGACAAAACCGGATCAACACATAGTCCCCAACCAATCATCCTGTCACGCGTAGGGCAGCGATTCAAGTACACGAGCCAAGAATGGAATGAGTGGCGTGGAATCGATCTTGGAAACCAGATCGCCTTTGTCCAAGTTTGATCATCCATTTCACCTTTCAAGTAAGTGTAGGCTGAACCAGTTGAGTATCTTCCTTCTTTATTTCCCAGGAGGCTCCATTCATATGAGTCCTCATTTGATGTCAGCTGAATTGTTGTGAGGAAAACATAGAGTTCAATGGCTGCTTCTGATCGTGCAGGTGGGAGGCACCAGTTACCATTCCGACACAGCGAAGCCACCGTTGCTCTGTGAGGGATACCAAGTCTCGAGTTTGAGGATGCCTTTAGCGCTTCAATACAGCCTTGAGGAGCCCAGTTATGATGCCAGAACAGTGCCGATCTTCCGTTTTCCACCTTCATCTTTATAAGGGGAAACATCAGAGGCCTCATTTTGATCAGTTTGTTGACTAGCCAGGAACACGCTTGACTAGGCTTGACTGTCCAATAGTTGTGCACTGATCCATTAAGGATTACTTCCTTAAACCAGGACACCCAAACCGAGTCTTCTCTAAAGAAGAGCATCCAGATGAGTCTCATGCAGCACGCAGTATTCCAGGTTTGCAAATCTTTAATGCCTAGTCCTCCTTGAGCTTTAGTTAGTGTGACTGTGGTCCAAGCAACTCTCGTAGAATGTGATCCTTCCAAAGTTCCATGCCACAAAAATTGGTTACACATCGAATTTATCTTGCAAATGCAGGCCTTAGGGAGCAGGAAGGCCGAGCACCAGAAGGTGTTGATTCCAGAGATCACCGTCTGATGAGCAGCAGTCGACCCGAGAAGGAGAGCGTTTTGACTGACCAGGAGGAGAGCCTCGCTTTCACTTGTTGGATAAGGGGCTGGCAGTTAGGCAGTGATAGCTTTCTTGAGTTCAGAGGGACACCAAGATATCTGAAAGGGAGTTCACCATGCGACATTCCTGTGGAGGCTTTGATTGTATCGGTTTCCTGGTCAGTTAATCCCGAGGAGTAGAAGCTTGTCTTCTGGAAACTCACCGCAAGACCAGATCGCATCTCAAATTCCCGAAGTACTTGCAGGACACTCTGCACCGATTCTATCGAGCCATCAATGAAGATCAAGAGATCATCAGCAAACGATAGATGCGTAAGTTTCATTGCATTACACTTCGGGTGATACTTGATTTTGTTGTCCTCTGCTGACTGATTTAGCATTAGTGATAAGTAGTTCATTGCCATGACAAAGAGATAGGGTGATAGGGGGTCCCCTTGCCTTAGCCCTCGCTTCCCTTTGAAGTAACCATTGACCGTGCCATTATAACCTATCATGAAACTTGTCCTGCAGATACACGCTTTTAGCCAAGACCTGAACAAGGGAGGAAGCTGGAGACTCTCGAGACAGGTGAGTAGAAAATCCCAGGATAACGTATCAAAAGCTTTCGCTATGTCTACCTTTATAGTGATTCGCTTGCTGCAATTTTCTTATGATAACCATTAATCAGCTCACTAGCAAGGATGGTATTCTCCACTAACAATCTGTCTTTCACAAATGCAGTTTGACAAGGTAATATGAATGGCTTCAGGATGGGCTTCAGCTTTGCAACCAGCAACCTCGAGATTACCTTATAGACAGTGTTTAGACAGGATATAGGGCGATACTCTGTAATCTTTGAGGCGCCTGGAAATTTCGGAACAAGTGACAAGATGGTTGCGTTGACAGTGGATGGAAGGAAGGAGGTTTTAAAGAACTCCTGAATGGCAGCAACCACTTCCTCTCCTATTATTTCCCATGAGGCCCTGAAGAATCCTGAAGTAAGTCCGTCTGGTCCCGGAGACTTGTTTGGATTCAACTTGAAGAATAACCTTTTATTTCTGTGGCAGTTGGCAGAGAGCCCATAAGTTGAGCTTGCTGACTAGAGACACTGAAGTTTGAGAGTTTGCTGGAACCAGGTGATAGAGGAGTGTATGAGAGGCTGATGATTGCTCACTGGCCCTAAGACTGCTTGGAAGTGGTTTATCGCATGTTGACTCATTTCGTAGGGGTCAGTTATAAGAGTGCCTGTGACTGTCATGAAGGAGCGGATGGCGTTGTAGCTAGCTCTCACTTGGCAGATCCTGAAGAAGTAAGTTGTGTTCAAATCTCCCTCCCTTAGCCAATTAATCCGTGATTTCTGGCGAAAGAAACACTCCTCAATCTGACGTAAGAACACCCATTTTTGGTTTAGGTCTCTTTCTTCCTGGAACAGCTGGGCAGTTGGTGTATGAAGCGCTTGTACCTGCACAATTTCCAATAAACGGTGAGTTTCAGAGACCCTTTCTTGGATTTTTGAGAAATTGTTTTTGTTTAAAAGTTTGAGGTCAGATTTGATGGATTTGAGCTTCCAACACAGGTCGGCAAGAGAGCAGCAGTTGCCTCCGAGCCGTGCCACGCTTCCATTACCAGCTTGGTGAACTCAGGGTGCTTAGTAAGATAGTTCTGGAATTTGAAAGGCTGGGTTCCAGCTTTAGGTAACTGGTAAGCTAGGTCTAAAAGGCAGGGAGAATGGTCAGAGATAGGGGTGGGAGGAAGGTTGCAGTTGCGTGGGGTAAGAGGATATGGCAAGGTTATTCACTAGCTGCCTGTCAAGCTTCTTTGCAATTGGCATGGCAGGTTGGCTGTTCCTCCAAGTATGAGAAGGGCCATTAAATCTGAGATCGAAGAGCCCCGTTTGGAGGAGACAATCTTGCATCATGTACATTTGATTGTCCTGGGTCACAACAGCATCTGAGGAGTGTTCTGAGGCATGAACAATTTGGTTAAAATCTCCTCCTACAAACCAGGTTTTATTCTGGAGATCCAGTGCAGTGTGAAGGTGGATCAGATCAGCCCAAAGCTCCAAGCGATCATCTGCCTGATTTGAAGCATAGACAGCAGAGTAGTAGATGGGGTCTTTATTCGGTATGGTAATTATGCAAGTGAGACACTGCCTGCTTTGGTGGATGACTTGCACAATTAGAGGGTCTTTCCAGATAAGGATGATCCGACCATCTTCATCAGAAGCGTGATTAGAGACATAGTGCCAGCCAGAGCAGATATTATTCATCAGAGGTGACAGAGAAAGTTCTTTTACATGAGATTCCAAGAGGCACCAAAAAGGGGTCTAAGATTAAAAAGCCAGTTAACAAAAATCCGATGTTTACCCGGGTCATTTAGACCACGCAGGTTCCAAAAAAGAGTTGATACTCATAAGAAAGGGCAGGGGGTCCTCACTCAGAGAGCAAGGAACAGGTAACACAGCCGAAGAGGGGCAGTTTTGGGTAGTGGAGGGTTTTGAGGGTCAGAAGAGAGGATTGCAAAAGGGTTGGCTGAAAATAAAAGAGATTGAAGAGGGTCGGAATTTAAAGGCAGAACAGGGGACGAGATAGTAACAGGGGTAGGAGAAAAAGTGGGAGATGAACGGGAGCGCTTTAGGGAAGGTTTGGGAATCTCAGGAGAAGAAAAAGGTTTTTTTAAAGGGTCTTTCTGTGAAGCATGGGAAGAGGGGGAGTCAAAAGAGGTTTTAGAAGGTTGGATGGGCGGGATGAGAGACTTTTTCCGGGTAGTTGAGCGAGTAGTAGGGCGGGATGAGCCAGGACAGTCTTTACTTGGAGTTTTGGAAGGAAGAGGAGAGTTGAAAGGCGATTTTGAAGATTGGGGGCTAGGCTTTTTTGAGGGAGGGGCAGGAGGAGGAGGTGGAGGGGGGGAGAGTAAAGAAGACAGTTTCGGATGATATGACCTAACTCATGGCAATGAGAACAAGTTGGAGGAACCCATGGGTAATGAACCTGAACCTCAACAACCTCACCACTTTGTCTCTGAAACTCCACAACATCAGGAAGGGGCTGAGTAAGATCCACTTCAACCTTGACATGCGAAACTGTTAAACTGACCAAATTTTTTGTAAAATCATCAGTCTCTTTAGGTTCACCAATCAGGCCAGCAACTAAGCTTAAACCTTTATTGTATCGCAGGTCAAGAGGGACTCCTGTCAGATGTGCCCAGATACGGATGGCCTTAAGTGGAGGAGTTGACATAGAGTGTTCGGAGGTCCACTGGGCAGTGTGAAACATTGAGTCACCAATGTACCAGATGCACTTCTCAAGGATCTTCTGGCGAAGGTACTCACTTGTGATCCTTACGAGTGTTGATCTGTTCAGTGGGTTATTGTGAATCTCTAGCTTTTTTCCTTTTCCCCACATATAGTTTAGCACACTCTGAATCTGATGAAAAGGTGGCGGTTTGCCATTGTAGTAGCACACTATGAAATCTTTGTGTATCTCAGCACCTTTCTCAAAAACATGATCAGGGATCAAGATTCGAGGACGCCCAGTTTCAGAGAGAGAAGTGGGGGCAGGAGCTAGACGGGTGAGGAGCTTGCTCTCAGAAACGCGAAGCTTTTCAGCTAGTGAAGGTACAGGGTTTGCAGGAGGAGAGGAGGCTAGAGGAGGAGGAATTTGAGGTGGTTCAGGCGAGGTGGATGAGGGGAGGGTGGGAGCAGAGTTGGTTTGATGGGTAGCAGGAGATGATGCTCTGTTAGTGAGGAGAGGAGAGGAATGATTGGGGAGAATAACTGAATAGTTAGGGTTAGGGTTTGGGGGAAGAGTAGTGTTTAAGGAAGGGATACAGGGAGGAGAAGATGGAGAACTATCTGAGGTACAAGATAGGTTTTTGAAGGAGAAAGAGTAGAGTTAATTTGGTTTCCAAAAGAGATGACAGGAGCCAATTTAGTGTTCAGGAAAGTAACAGATCCATTTTCATGGTTAGTTTGTAACGGGAGGGGTAAGCTTTCCAAATCCTCTTGAGGCATCATAGTGACGTCCAAGATCTGAGAAGAAGTAGTAGAAGGAATTTCCAGGATCCCTTTTGAAGAGGGGACCAAGGCAGTTTTAGGTTTAGACTTAGTTGAGGGAGAAGTGGCAGAAAGGGGAGGGAATGTAAGGGGAGATAGGGAGGAGGGCGGGTCAGGGGGTCGGGCGGAGGGTGGAGGGGCGGAGGGAGTTCACCAGCGGTGGACGTCGACGGGAATGGACCGGAGGCAGAGCTTGGAACTCTCCATGGATTCTGCATTGGGAACCGAGTCAGGGAGAGTTTGACTTTTTTTTATAAGTTTTTGTTTATTATAAATTGGTCCGGTACTCAAACGCAAGAACTAATTTCTTTATAAAATATTTAAAATCATTAAAGTAAAATCTTAATGCACACCTCTAAACGAACATAAGTTAATTTTGATTACCTTGTTAAAAAAAAGTTAAGTTTGATTACCAGTGTTTAAAGTTGAATAATTTAAGAATTACCTATAGAGTATAATAGATTTTTTTAGTTGAATGATGCATTTAATAATTCATTTTTATGAGGAGTGAATGTTACAATAAAAAGGTGTTACTTGTAAATTTACAAAAGAAAAAAACAAATTATCATTTTCTCAAAAAGCAATTACCTAATTAATTTACAAAAAAAACAATTAACATCGTATAAGCATTATAAAGCGTATGCAAAATCTATTTCCGCACGTGTTTTTGACCGTCGGCGAACGCAGAACAAAACTGAGGAAGATTATTTTTTTAAAGATGGTGGCCTGGTGGGCCAAACGGTCAATATAGATTGTTGGACGACATAACAAAAGCATATAGTTTTAAACATAAATTAGATAGTCCAAGTAAAAAGGCATAGCACATGTAAATACTCTGAACTGTTACTGTACATCGACTAAAATGTTGACGTGGTTTGATAGGTTATCCATTATCCACACAATGGTTAACTGAATTTGGTCTAAAAGAAACAAGCAATAGCAATGGATCATACTATACTTAAGTACTCTACAATTTACAAAACACGAACTTGGTCCGATCCTTTCTATTTTAAATTAACAGTGACAACTTTATTATATGATTTCTTATATTATTTTATAAGAAAGTTTGCTTTGAATTTGTAGATCGACAAATCATTACATAGGTCCTACGCTAATTAAATATGTTATCCAGTATTCTCGGCTTTGACCAACTGTCGGACTTTCAATAACTTGTCATGCATAAGTTAGAGCGGAGTCCTTAAGAATAGTTTTTTAATTATTATTTTTTTTAGGCTTTTTTTCAAAAAAAGTAAAAAAAATTATCAACCAATCGTAGACTGCCACATATTAAGGATTAATCATTGTCTAAAAATTTTTAGGAATGAATCCTTAACTTTTAATAGATCCTACATATTATAATAATAATTTAATACTAAAGATTTACCAGTAAAAACTCCCCATTGCGAGTGCTCTAATCACATTTGACAACACAAATTTGAGATTGTTGAGTCCAAGTAAAAAGAGTAGCCTTTTTTTTTTGGTAAAACGAGAATTTAAGAGATTTGTTAGCATACTTATTAGGAAGTTTGTGAACATAATCGACTGTGTACATTTATATTCCAATGAAAAAGGTAGTATACATAAATTTGAAAAGAACAAAATTTAGGTTAACGTAAACCATTAAATTCACGATACTTCTTACCATTATTATAGTGCCACCTAGATAATTAATAAAAATATTAACTTTTTTTGTCTACTTATTAGGAAGTTTGTGAACATAATCAACTGTGTACATTTATATTCCAATGAATGAGGTAGTATACATAAATTTGAAAAGAACAAAACTTAGGTTAACTCATTTAACGTAAACTATTAAATTCACGATACTTCTTACCATTATTAAAGTGCCACCTAGATAACTAACAAAAATATTAATTTTTTTTTTGTCATCAACTTGAGTACAGACTCATACTGATTCGGTGAACCATGTTGCTAACTCTGCATCCATAT
This sequence comes from Raphanus sativus, assembly GCF_000801105.2. Lineage (NCBI taxonomy): Eukaryota > Viridiplantae > Streptophyta > Magnoliopsida > Brassicales > Brassicaceae > Raphanus > Raphanus sativus. The sequence continues at coordinate 8,461,799 of NC_079516.1, forward strand.
GAACAACAAAAGACGGTTGAACCCCAACACTTCATGCGAGCTTATCGGCCATCGTGTTTTGCTTCCGTAGAACATGAATGATCTCTGAGTTGATGAAAATTTGTTGCAGGGTCTTGATATCCTCTAAATAACTTGCAAAATCGGGCTATTTTCTGGTTCTGAAACCATCTTCACCAATTGAGAATAATCTGTTGCAAAAGTAACATGCATCTGGCGTAAGTTTTTCATACACTCCATTGCCCATATCAACGCCTCCGTCTTTGCATGAAACAGAGATAAACTAGTCCTTACATTCCTTGTTTCCATCAATCCCCGAAAACCCTCTAGTGTACTATACCATCCTTATCCAGAAAAACAGTCATTGTCTTTCAATAACCTATCAGTGAAACACCACCGTCCTGCAATAGGTGATGTGCTTGGGGTCTCAACAGGTTGCGTTGTTATCCTGGTGTTCCTCACCTGTACCTCCTTCCAAAAGGCTGCTTCAGTTTCTGCCAATTTTAATGTATCCCTGGGATCTATATCCAGATTACTAATAACCTTATTGTTTCTTTCCAAATATTAAATTTTATTTAAAAAATCTAAAATAATTTTAAAAAGAATGATGTCAATTTTAATGATGTTGACGTCATTAACAAAACTCTAAATCCTAAATTTTAAACTCTAAATTCTAAATCTAAATCCTAAACCCAAACCCTATACCCTAAATCCTAAACCCTGAACCCAAACTGTAAACCTTACACCCTAATCCTATACCCTGGACCTAAATCCTAGATTCTAAACCCTAAACCCAAACCCTATATCCTAGATCTGAATCCTAAACTCTAAACCGAAACTGTAAACTCTAAACAGAAACTCCGAATCATAAACCTTAAACCCAAACCGTAATCCCTAAACACAAAAGGTTTGGGTTTGGGGTTTATGGTTTGGGTTTAGGACCTAAGATTTGGGTTTGAATATAGGGTTTGAGTTTAAGGTTTACGGTTTGGGTTTAGGGTTTAGGATTTATGGTATAAAGTTAGGGTTTAGATTTATAATTTAGGATTTAAAGTTTAGGATTTAAGGTTTAAAATTTAGCAGATAGACTTTTGTTATTGGCGTCAACATCACTTAAATTGACATTATTCCTTTTTTTAATTATTTTAGATTTTTTAAATAAATATTTTTTATTAATTATCTAGGTGATACTTTGATTGGTGGTAAGAAGTGTGGTGAACTTAAAGGTTCATTCTAAGAATCCTAAGAGGTGAACCTAAGTATTGTTCATTTGAAAACACCACAGTGCCAAAACAAAAGCTTACAAATAGGCTGGCTCAACAAGATGAGGGCCCTTGGGCAAATTTCTTTTTAGATCCTATAATTAATTAATTAATTAATTTTAATCATATTTTTAAGTTATTATTTAAAACATATATAATTTTAAAAGGAATTAGATTTTGATCCGTGCAACTGAGCGGGTGTTTTTTCAAATTGATTTGAGAAAATTATAAATTTTGTATGTTGCATATTTCGGTTTTGCATGGTGAAACAATCAAATGGATATGGATTGATAAGTAACTTGTAATCTGATAATTCTATACAAAGCAGAAAATTTTATAGTGTTTTTGTTTGTACATTATATTCACTTTTTAGATCATATTTACTTTGTTTTTAATATATGACGATTTAGATAATTCTTTTCACTTCAAATTAGATGAAATATTTAATTTTCAATGCAATTTTTTATAGATATTTTATATTTTCCGGTTAACGATTTTTTTGATTGAATTATAATTAGGTGAATAGTTAATGATGTTTTTGGTTAGATAAATTAGAAAATAATTCTTCCTTGTTTTTTTCTTAATTTGTGATAAAATAGAAAACGTTAATTCTCTAAAACGGGTGTTTTTCAAATTGAACTAAGTAAATTATAAGCTATGTCGGTTGCGTATTTCGGTATTGCATGGTGAAACGATCAAATTTATATGATTGATAAGTAACTTCTAATTTGAGAATTTTATACAAAGCAGAAAATTTTCTAATGTTTTTGTTTGTACAATATATTCACCTTTATAGAACATATATACTTTGTTTTTAATATATGACATTTTAGAGAATTCTTTTTACTTCAAATTAGATGATATTTTCAATGCAAAATTTATTCGTTTTTTCTTTTATATATTATTTTATATTCTCCAGTTAAGTTTTTTCTTAATTAGAATATAATTAGGTGAATAGTTTTTTGATGGTTTTGGATAGATAAAATAAGAAATTTTTTTCCTTAGTTAGTGATAAAATAGAAAACGTTAATTCTCTAAAACAGGTATTTTTCAAATTGAATTGAGAAAATTATAAGTTATGTCGGCTGCGTATTTCGATATTGTATATGACATGATTGATAAATAAATAATAATTTGATAATTTTATGCAAAGCAGAAAATTTTATATTATTTCTTTTATACAATATATTCACTTTCTAAGAAAATACTAGATTTTGATCCGTCCTTCAAAGGGCGGGTATATTATTCGTTTTACATTTTTTAGAAATTTAATTTTCATATTTGTGATTTAATCATATTTGTGTTTTTCCTTGTAATCATATTTGTGTATAATATTTTTCATAAATTATTAGTAAAAAGTTTTAATTATTGTATTAAAATAATTGGACTTAATCTATATCAATAGGTCATTTTTCTAATTTAATAGAATATATATAAAATCTACAAAATCACAAAAATCCGAAAACCCGGTTACCGGTTAAACCACACTGGTTTAACCCATAGATAAATTTTATTTTTTTTAGTTTTTAATTATGTTTTTAAAATCCGTTTTCTATAATGTTTTGATAAAAAGTTAGGTCTTTCAGTTTTGTTATCAAAAAATTATTAATAATGTTTTACTTTTGTTTATTTAGATTTGAAGTTTAATTTTATTATTCACATTACACAAAATAAATATTTATGAATTTTTTAAGTCTTGATATTTTCTGTTAAATTTCATAAATCTTAATTGTTACAAAAAATATTTAAATAATCTAAATATTTTGATATTTTATATGTCAAATGAAAATAAAAATATAGAAACTAAAACAAAACATTATTCTCAAGACTAATGTTTTGAGAATAAAACTATAACTGCTAAGTAAAAACTAAGGTAAAACATTTCAAAACAAACCACTTTATTATTCTCCCTGCCAACAATTTACACGAACCTTAAAAATAGGATTTTTGTTAGTTATCAAATGTGGAGCAGTTACATTTTACATGCAGTTATATTTTATTTTATGTAGTTATATTTTAATTTGGACACAACCTATATTAACTGGTCATGTTGCTAATTTAATAGTATTGATTTACTTTATTTTTTAATATATAAAATTTTAGAGAATTTTTTCCACTTCAAATTAGATGACATTTTCAATTTTCAATGCATTTTCACTTTTTTAGAACATATTTACTTTGTGATTATATCTATTATAAAACTAAATGATAGAATAATTAAAAGTGATGATTTTTTAAGAGTTGGTCCAAAATAAAATATCACATATGAAAAAAAAAAAAAGTCATGACTTCTATTTTAATATATAAGATTAATTAAAATTATTAGTTTTGTTAGTGTTTTTAAAATTTAAAAATTAGATAGTCATGTCGTTTTAATATTTGTCTAAATATAACAAAAAATTGGAATCTTGGTAGAGAGAAAAAAATATATCTGGGCCTATTGTGGTATCAAATACACTCTTTGCCTTTCCCATTAAACCTGCCCTGTTTACAAAAACTGAGACTATAAAAATTTTGTTTTGAAAGTAAAAAAAAAAATTGTTAAGTAGCCGTATGGAATTTTTTTTCTAAAGGAAATTAATAACCAGATAGGTTTTAACATTGATTTTATTGATTTTTTATAAACAAAAATATTATATTATTATCTGACATATATTAATAGCTCTTCACATTAATTTATTACTATTATGAGAATTTACGTTTCATATACCAGTATATCATCTTATGATGGTTTTAGCTACACCAATTGAATCTTTAATATAAACTTATCTTTATTAATCTGTATAAATAATAATTAATTGTATTGTCTTAATAAAAATAGAACCCTAAACTTCAAAGTTAGAAATATTAACAAATCTTTCGTTAACTACATGAAAAAAGGAAATTCTACCTAACCAAATAAAGTGAAACCTCTATAAATTAATAATGTTGGGACTACACCAAAACTATAATTTTTTATTAATTTATAGAAATAATTAATTTATCAAGATACTAATTGAACCAAAAATTAATTTGAAATTATTAAATCATATTAATTTATAGAGATATTAATTTATAAAATTATTAATTAAAAAAGTTATATTGTAGTTTAGCAACAGAATATGTAAGGATCAGCTTTGCAACTTAGTAGGGGATTGATGAGGTTGGAGCATTATCCGTCGTTGTGGTCGTTGATTGGCCTTTCTGAGGTCTCCTCTTTGATTATTTGTGTTGTAGGTTTGTTTTTATTTTTCTAGTTTCTTTGTACTGTCTCCGTATTTGTGTCATAATTCAAAAATTGTATTAAATTTAACTTTTTACCAGAAGAAAATTCGTAGCTAATTTTCTACTTTGGAGTTTTAACATTTTAACTAGATTTTGATCCGCGCTTTGAAAGCGCGGAATATTTTTTTTGCAGCTAAATTTATCAACCCGTTTGTTTGTTTAGTAATATGTTTAGGCTTGGGTTCAGTTTCAGGTTCGGTTTCAATTTTCTTTTTTGGTTTTCGGTAGGTGATGTTGTGGTTTTTGTTTATTTGGGTCTTGAGATATAGAAACCACTCAGTTAGTTATGAATTGAGTTTGATTTCGGTTTGATTATTATGGTTTCAAGTTGGTTCGAGTAACAATGTTAAAACCCAATAAAATTTGGAGTTCAGTTATGTTCTGGTTTGGTTCCTGTTTTTAGATAATCTCCGATACTTGGGGTAAAATTCATATTTTTGGATTAAATATCGGATAACTCAGATAAATTTTAACATATGAAAAAAATTATTCGAATAATTCAGTCCTATCGAAATAGTAAATTTAAATATTCCGAATAAAAGTGATAGGATAATCATGTTTTGGATCATCTAGTCTATAAATAGGATTGTTAGAATATTTGATAAAATGAAAACTAAATATAATTAATATTTTAAGGTATATAAGCTATAATTGGATTTTTGACTATACATTCGGTTTTCGATTTGATTCCGATTTGATTTCAGGTTTTATTTCAGAGATATATGAACTATTCATATATTTGTGAATATTGATTCTTTTTTTTTTCCTTTTGTTCCGCTTCAGCTTCATTTTTGATTCTTGATCTGTCAAATATTAAGTCTGTTTGTACAATATGTCTTGTATCCAATAAATAACTAATTTAAAATTATTAATGATAGATTTATAATTATATTATATTTTTAATGTTTTGAAGTTTATAACTATGCATTTTTATTAGATTTTCTTGATAATATACAAATTTGATTGTGTTTTGGTAATCTCCATAACTCTTTGAACTACTTCTCTATACTCATTTTTCATTTAAAAACATCTCTACCAATTGGAGAAGAGAAGAAAGTACTCATTTGATTTTTACTTAGAGTCTTTTAGTTAGAGCCTTTTATAGATTGGAATGCAAACATATAATTGTGTATGTGTATTCATCGCTGGCCAAACAAAAAGAAAAAAAAAACATAACTTTTTTTTAATAACTGAAGCATTTATTGAGCAATTTAGTTTCCTAATAGTTAGGAACAAAATCGGGAAATCTTTAATATAGTTGAGTTGTCCAGATTTTCTTTTTAATTAGGTGATAAATAATAATATGTTTACCATTAATTTAGGAATGATATTATTGTAAATACTTTAAAAAATTATGGGGATGTCAAAAAAAGTGCTGCTGTTTTAATTGTATTGATAAGCTTCGAATAGTTTAACTCTTTCATAAATTAACAACTTTATCGCTTAGTTATCAGCCCATAATTATCCAAATGTAAGTCCAGTTATTAATGATAGGCCCACCCGATTTGTAACTGAAATTTAATTGGCTTTGTATACTTTGAGTTTCGTTATTAACATTTAATAATTTAAGCAAGTTTTTATAAAGTCTAAACATCAATGCTAAACATACACGGAAGGGGAACCCCCACTGTATTGGCCTATTGCGCGTACGGTCTTCCTGTGTTAACTAGCTCGGCATATACTATAAATTACTTTTATGTATTATATATTATTTTTATAAAAAAATTAAAATCATTTATAGCAATTTTTTGTGGGTGTTTAAATTTTTTACTAATTTACAATTTTAAAAATATTCAATGCAAAGCTCAAAATAAAAGATTAAGTTGTCAATATTTGTTCAAATTTTTTCTCAAAAAAATCAAAGAAAATTCAGAAATTAAATAATTGTGTATTTTTATATGATATATAAATTATTTTAAAAAATATTAATATATATTATATTTATTTATTTAAGACTTCATACTTATATAATTTTGTAATCATTTGTATCTTGTATAATAGAAAATTTAAACTATGGATTACGAAATTTCAATGTGAGATTTTTAACAATTTTAGTTATTTATAGTCATTTAAAAAATTAAAAATAATAAAATTACACAGAAAAATCTAAAATTTATTATATAATTTATGTGGTTGTTTAATTTATTTTAATAAATTATAACTTTTAGAAAATGATGGAGAATATAATAATTAGTTTATGGTTAATTTGATAAAATTATCAAATATTTATTATTTAAAATAATTAATTGTCATATATACTTAAACCATATTAGGTAATTCCGTGATTTTTATATAAAGAAACAGTAAAGAATATTAATAATTAATTTATGATTAGTTTGATAAAATTGTTATTATATATTTAGATAGACCAACATATTTCTCTAAAGATTCTAAGAATGATTGTGGTGATGACACGTGGTTACAAAAAAATGTTATGATGTTTCTCTTTTAATATATAAGAGATTTATCTAACTGTTTTTGTATTATTATTACTATATAAAAAACTTGTAACAAAAAATAGCATTTAAAAAGCTGTACATAAATCTAGAGATCTTAATTAGGATCTGAAATTTGCTGACATACATGTGCATGTTATTTAAAATGAAGCCATTTATAACGTTTATAGTAATAAACTAACCTATACTATTTTTAGTTAAATGTCGGATATTATAAGTGTACGGAGTTGATGCTCCAATTATTTATGTAATCACAGACTCACCATTAGACTTTCACCGTTTCACAACCAGTTCCAGTCACAAGTGTTTTTTTTTTCTTGGACGGCCAAGAACAACACATTTGCAAAATTATTCCTACTGATCATACAAAACATTTAAACAGCAAAATGTTATTTGTGTATTTTTTATCTCACATGACACAAGTACCAATCTCTATTACTTCCCGTATATGTCACATGACATAAGTTTTTTTAATAATTTTTTTTCCCATTTAAAACCCAAAAATGGACGAATACAAGGACAAATTACATAGCAAATCAAAAAGAAATTGGTACAACCAGGAAGCAATTGATTCCAAGTCTAAAATACTACACAGACAAGTCAAGAGCACAACTTCAGATCCAACATTCTCTTTCATCCTGCAGCTTGGGTTGATCTGGTTCAGGACCGTAAAACATCTAGTTTCTTCTCAAATAAGTAAATAACCTTGCTCACTGAAACTCATAGTGAATTCATCAAGGGACAAGGTGATCAAACCTAAGATCACCGAGACCTTGTCTAGAAACCAGTTTGAAATGGAGAATCTCATATTGATGATGAATTAGATGTTAAGCTAGATGAGTTTTACATTTAAAACCAATTGGTGATAAGAAGAATGACTCATCTATCTTATATATTGCTAAGAATCATTTCCAATACTCGATGTGGGACCTTTGTTCCTAATACGCCCCCTCGAGATGATGGTTTTTTGTGCATCAATTTCGGAATGTTTGGATAATGATCGATGGGCCGACTTTGGGCTGGATCGATAATGGATCGGGTTGGATTGCGTGAATCGGGCTCTGATACCATGTTAAGCTAGATGTGCTTCAAATTTAAAACCAATTGGTGATAAAAAGAGTGATCCATCTATCTTATATATTGCTAAGGATCATTTTCAATACCCGATGTGAGACCTTTGTCCTTAATATTAGATACCTGCAAAATAGAAATGATCAACCTGCCAAAGAGATTCAAATGAAAACCACATCACTAGGATGATTGACTCCAGCACGCTGCTACAACGGATGAACAAAGCTTCAAATACAAAGTGAAACTCCAAAGTCTCTACATGCGATCCGGCCCTAAGAATTAGAACTGGAATCTATGAAAGCAAAACGATGACCACCGGTAATAGGATAACGACATCAACAAAAGAATAAAATCCAAACCAAACAGCAGGATAGCACAAATCTTGAAAAAGGATCAATATTGAAGAACTGGGAGAGGAAGAGACCAAAGAACATAAAAGATGGCTAACTGGTCGGCGGCTGAGTACCATAAACCCATGCGCCAGTTCCAGACTCATCGAGCTTTACTCACCACCGGGTGAGCACCATCTAAAACTGCCAGGAGGGCTGTAACCATCACCATTTCTAGGATGAGGAATCTACCAAAGTCCACCTTAAGAGCAGAAGCAAGCTCAACCAATGCTGAGACACCAGGGCAAGAGTAGACAAAACTTAACCACTACCGCACACTGACAACCTCTGGTAAGCAAGACACACTAGGAGATGCCTTTGACTTCCACGCGCTCCCATCTCTGATTCAGATCAAGATAAATAAAAACGATCTACTAACTTATGTCTCATTACCCGCCACCTTAAAAACCGAACACACCGCTTTCCTTGCTCGCGGCCCTTGTTGCCGCACCAGAAAGAGCCAACTTCAACAAGAAAATCGAACTGGGGCCCGATTTGAAAATTTGATCTACCGCCACCTCTTTAGTTTTAACATATCAGAGAGGAGACAAAAGAGAGACATAGTAGTAAAAAGAAAACTGAGATAAAGAAAAAAAAACTACCGGTTATGACGCCGTAAAAACCGTTTGCGAGATGAAAATGAACCGTCCGGAAAAAATTTAGAGAAAAAAGAGAGAAAAAAGAGAAAGAGCTACTTGATTTATTTTTTTATAGTGAATTAGGTTTAACCATATACTAGATTCTGATCCGCCATTAAAAAAGGCGGGTATATTTTTCTGTTTTATATTTATTTAGAAATTTTAATTTTATATTTGTGTTTTTATTCATTATTTATTCTTTTATTTGTATAATATTTCTCTTAAATAATTAAAAAAATGTTTTAATCACTATTAAAATAGTTGGACCACACCTATATTAATAGGTCATTAGTATCGATGTTTTCTTACAGACTTTTACACATATATTCACTAAAAGCCAAAAAAACTGTATAGTTTTCTTCATACCTCTACTTTTTTGCAACATGGGCTACACTATGTACTAGGCAAAGGAATTAAAATTCATTTTTATCACAAATATTCGCATTCATTTCTTGTTTCAAATTGTAAACTGAAGTTTATTCAAAGTTAGGCAAACGTTATGTTTGTCAAATCATAGACAACAATCATAACCACTCATCGGATTATTTGTCATCTAACGTACAACAAAACCCCAGTAATATACGTATCCTTTAAGATGTCTTTTTACCACTTTATTGTATATATATCTCATAGTCTATATTTGAGAACTTATTTGTCATGTGTTATCACCATATTAGTTTTGAAAGAAAAATGATGACATGTTACACTATATTGATGACATGGCTTGAATCAAATTATGATATTAACGTTTACATTTATTGTTGATTTATATTTTAAGTAAGTTTTTTTAAAATATAGTTATAACTTATAGATTATCATATAATAACAATATATAATATAATAACAAAATAGAAATATAATAATAACTAAATTTTTGAAATATTATTTAGCTATATTTTTATAAGTATATATATTTATTATTAAAACAATTCTTCAAAATACTATGCATTTAAAAAAGAATATTTTTTTTTTCAAATTGTAACATGGACATTTACATTTAATGTTGATTTTTTATTTTTGGTAAGTTTTTATAATATGGTAATAACTCATAGATCATCATTAATATAACAGTACATAATATAATAGTATAAATATAAATATAATATTATTTTAAATTTTTCAAAATTTAATACTATATAATTATATAATTATTGATTGTAAGACAATTCTTCAAAATTATACAGTTTTTAAATGTAATTTTCTAATCTCAATACTATTAGTTTATTTTTAATATCCATAAATTATAGAAATATTATTTAGTTTTATGTTTTGATAATTAAATACCTAAAAAAGTTTCTCTTAAATTTACTGAACTTTATTTAATATATTTTAACCAAAAGATATACATAAAGGAATATTTTCAAAATTGTAATTTTAAATATATACATATATTACTAAATATACATTTAATAAAAGTGTTTATTTAATTTAAATTTGTACATATGATTAAATTAAGATTATGTATTGTAAGCAAATAAGAAAATTAAAAATTAACAAAATTTTTCTTTTAAAATAAAATTTTTATTTCTGCACATGGTACATGAAAACACCTAGTATACAATATATACGACGTCATTTTCGTCCGATTGGCATGCCTTATCCTTCCATTAATGATTTCTAAAAGCTGAAAGATCCATTTATTTCCTTTTCGTTGTTCTTTGTTCTCTATAAGTTCAGTACTAAAGCTCATATTTCAGTTTGTAGTACTAGATCACATTTTTATGATGTTGCCTTTGTAGGTATTGAGTCACCAAATCCATTATGTACTACATTTCTTGGTTGATAAAAAAAAATATATAAAAAATTAATTGTTATAAAGAACTGATATAAATATAGCAACTCATGCTCATTGTCTATAGAAGAACTTCATATTAAAATTAGAACCCTTTTTATGGTGACGGATATCTAGCGGACCGAGATCCAACCGATTAATCTCCGAGTGCATGACCATTGATGTTAATCTAACACAGTTGTTCGTAAAGTTAGATATCTTTGTCGCCATGCCGCACATTAGAATAATCTAAGAACAAGAGATTCAAACCTACGATCCTTACAATCATTACGGGACACCATATGCCATCCGATCACTAACATGTGATTTGAAAAGTAGAACCATAAAAACATCAATTTTTATAGACGAATTTCATATCCCAAAATATATAGAAAATCCACCTAATTAAATCAAATAGGATAACTACTACAATATGATTATTACATGTATTTGCAATAATATCGCTGTTACCAGTTCCTATAGAAATTATTGGTATGTCTCAGATTTTTGTTCAAATCTTTAGTGGAAATAGTCAAACGATTTTGTAATAGTTACCACGTCCGAAGATTGGTCAGTTTTGTAGCTGAACTCCAGAAGTTCAGAACTTTCTGGGATATCTATCAAGATAGCAATGTGGTCTATGAGACCAGAACTAGTAATCTTCATGCGGATTTCCTTGCAAAACATGCTCGCACAAAGAATTATGTTTTCTCCTATGTTAACACATTGAATCCTTTCTGGATTGATAATAGCAACTTGCCTTTTACGAATTCGTACTAAGATTTATCTTTGTATTCTCATTGTGATAAAAAGAAATAATATCGTTGTTGTGTTATCGTTCTTATCCAAACAAGGTAAGATTATATGTTGTTGACAAAATATATTTTGGTGTATAATGTCTAAAATAATTAAAATACGAAGAATAAAAACAATGTACGTACGTTGCATGAACAATTAATTCGAATATCCATATGATCAAGACTTCATAGCTATAAATTGGGTGGTCACGACTTGGGTTCAATTATAAAAGCAACTTGTGTTCATCCAACTATTTAAATGTCGTTTTAACATTTCAATACATAATTTATTAATTTTATTTTTTAATTTATTTTTTTATTGATTAAAATATGAATAGGTGCATGAATAATGATATTTTATATAAAATATACAAAATTAAATGATTTTTTAATATGTGTGTAAATTTAAAACGACACTTAAAATGAAATCGAGGATATACTACAGTATTGAATACAGTTTTTAATTAAATCATTGGACGATGTTTAAAACAAACCAAACTACTTTGTTTTTAAAGAAGAAACTGATTATTATTTTTATGTCAATTTACGAGTAATCTGACACTAAGAGTTGGGTTAGCCGCCACCGTACATGTTAACCATTAAGATAATATAAATTAGGATGAAATGCTTATTATATTATAAGGCTGTTATTCAAAGCCTAGTAGAAAATTCGTACCGAATTCTGATAATCATTAGCTGTTTCAGCAAAAGGATTGGTTTGAAAAGTAAACCTCTTTGGGGTCTACTACCAACCAAATTCTGATAATCATGTCAATATTAGTGGACTTTAATATTGTAAAACGCTTATCTAATCATGAAGTAAATTTTTTAACCTTATCAACGTTTTTCTATGCCAAATTGAAGACTTGAATGAGCCAGCCAATAATATCACTATTTGGTGTGTGTATCCGTATCAATTATGGGTTCAATTTCCTTTGTGAATTAAATTATCATAAAATATTAAAGTTTAAGTACACGGCCTCCAAACGAGTTTGAACTCCATGCATTTCTAACCTACAAAAAATGAGGCGATAATTTAAACAAATCTACCACTGAAATTCGGCGAATCCGGGGTAAATCGTCATCGTTAGGGTAGACCTAACTCAAATGGGTGAGGCTATGCTGATAGTGGAAGTAGAGCTAGACAAGAGTATTCCGCAGAGGATAGCAGCTTCGGATAAAAAAAGAAATACTTCAATGGTTTGTGTTGAATACTCGTGGATTCCAAGAAAATGTGAGAGATGTGGACAACTAGCCACAAGAAATCTAGATGTCTTCTTCTGCATGAGGTCAATGCTAATGGAGTGATGTGGCTACGACAGATGTAGAAACAGATTATGTGACTGTTAATGCACATGATACAAGTCCCATTGCATCGCATGGATCTGTATTGACTTCCGCTCAGACTAATACTCCAAAAGAAGCAACATACAAAACTTCAAGCATCACTGTCATTAATATGAATTATCTACACCTACTTCAGCTTTTATGTGTGTAGAAGCGGATCCAGCAATGCCTATCGCCATTACTCCCAAACCCATTGTTACTTCTGCGTTTCAAAGCGCAAACACTACTCAGGTCTTGGAGTAAAATACTAATATGGATGCCGATTCTACTTTTCTCTCAGGACTCGAGGAGGAAGAGCAGTAAAGCCAATACAAAAGTATCAAAAAATGCAATGGAACACGGTTAGAAGGAGGAAAAAAGGCATGGTGGCCGAGGTAGCTCCCTACTACCATTTTGACATCTCATAAGCTTCCTTTTTCTACACTTTCCTCGTACATTTGCTAAAAATGTATGCTTTCTCAATTGTGAGATATTTTCTAACAATTGTAAACTCTAGTTGCATTTAAATTTAATGCATCAAATTTCGTCAAAGAAAAACAAATTATCACTATTCGGTCAGTTGACTTTCAACCCAAATAGTTTACATGGTGGTCTACAATAATAAATGATCGGTCCATTCCATGACACTAATCGGAAGGTATTCCAAACTCGGATCAGACAGTGTGATAAATTTTCGGGTTAGTCCACTCCGTAATACTAAGTGTGTTCTTTTTAAGACCGACCGGATCATGATAAGCCCCAAAATTGGGAAGGATCACTTTAGCCGGATGTTGGATATGAACCGAGAAGGCGAGGCACTTCCGGAACTGGGATGGAATGAATGGATCGTCAAGAGGTGCGGAATAGCTCTTGATATACCTTCGATCTAAGGCTAACCACCAAAGAACGGATGAATGTGTTGGCTAACCACCAAATAACACACAAAGATGATTGGCTGACCACCAAATCAACAAGCCGGTTCAAACCGATGAACTAGCTAAAGAACTCTCTCTCACTCAGAGAAGAAGAACAAATAATAAACAACCAAATTGAACTGATTTTTATTCATCAAAGGGACTACATATTTATAGTAGATGTAGTCAAAGAAAGAAATAAATAAAGTGCTGAAAAAGATGTCTAGAAAATACAACATTTGACTAGATAATTATTAGAGAGTCAAAGTTGTAGAAATTGATGCAGTCTTGGTCAATGTTGCGGAAAATGATGAAGACTGGTCAAGATTGCGGATTCTGATGTAGACTGGTCAAGATTCGTCCAAGCGTCCAGGTTCATCCATGATGATCGGGTCCTTCGCGTAAGGAGAAAGACGCACGCGGGCTGGTCGAGCTGGTTGGCCGGGTGATCTTCATGAACTGATGGTGAATCCTCGGTTTGGTCGAGCTGGTTGACAAGATCGCCACTTTGGTTCGTGTCCATGAATAAAAAAGAACGGTGCTCGATTTTGGTTCTATCATACTCTCCCTCTTCAAAAAGATTTGTCCTCAAATCTGGAACATTAAAAGGAAAAGGGGTATAAGCACAAGAGTCATAATCAATACATTGCTCACCTTGGGTTTGGTACGGCTCTTGAATGGACGAAGATCCTTCTTGGTTTGTTTGATGACTATGGTGTTGCTCTCCATCTGACCCTTCCTTTGGTTCATGTTCATAGTCATCGGAAATTGGCAAATGATCTTCCTTTTCTGGCTCGGTTTCAACTTTCTCCAAAGTCACAAACGGTTTCTGCTTTTGACACTTGTTAGCATAATGACCGATCCTATGGCATTTGAAGCACCTGGTAGAAAGAGCCTTGCTTGTGGGTTTCACAGCTTTGCTTTTATCAAAAGAAATATCATTAGTTTTCAAATCAGAATTTGAAAGATAAAAAGACTTACATTGCTGTTTTGGTGCTGAAGAAGTGTTGGTGTTTTCCTTCCTTTTGAGTTGCCGGACAGCATGAATCGCCTTATACAACATCTTCTCCAAACTGGCATAAGTCTGAATCTCATTCTGATCAAACACATCACGGCTGCTTCTCTTGGTTTTGGAGAAGGGACGATCACCACTTCTGACCCACTTCTCATCATCAGACCTGTTTTGTCTCTTCCTTTGTTTCTGCACAAAATCAAACCTATTAGCAGCAAACTGTTTCTTATTTCTAAAAATTAATTGCTCTTTTTCCGAAACAGTTTTAAAAGGAAAGAAGATATCATCTTGTAGTGGTTTTGATTTCTTGAGAAGTCCAAACATCCTGAAACACTTAACAAACATTAGCACATAAAAATCCTCACACTCTCAAAGTGTTTAGCTCACGATTTTTAGGTGATCACTCAGAGTTCTTTTACTGGTTCAAAGGATGATAGGCAGTCAAAATTCAGCAATCAAAAACCCAAAACAAACTTTGTGGAAAAAAGAAAAGAAATGAAGATGAAGAGATTTTTTTTTGTGTGGATCCGCCTTAACTGTCCTAAGGCCGGATTTCTCCTCGGCCAGCAGGCTTTCTATTCCACCACTCCCCCTGGATTTCTCTTCAGAAGTGATTCAAACCAAGACTTTTACTTTTTCGCTTTTTTTTATCGATTTTTTTTTCTTTTTTTTTTCTTTTTTTTTCTTTTTTTTTATATGGCGATCACAAGGGAGTAAAGGAACAGCCCGGATCCAAAAAAGAAATATGAAGTGATGAAGAGATGAGAAGGTGAAAAGAAGATAGAAAACAAACCAGCCAAAGTGGCTCTGATACCAAATGATACGCCCAAAATCGGGAAGGATGGCTTTGGCCGGATGTTGGATATGAACCGAGAAGGAGAAGGCACTTCTGGAACTAGGATGGATTGAATGGATCGTCAAGAGGTGCGGAATGACTCTTGATATACCCTCGGTCTAAGGCTAACCACCTAAGAAACGATGAAGGTGTGTTTGCTAACCACCAAACGACACACAAAGATGATTGGCTGACCACCAAATCAACAAGCCGGTTCAAACCGATGAACTAGCTAAAGAACTCTCTCTCACTCAGAGAAGAAGAACAAAAACAAACAACCAAATTGAACTGATTTTTATTCATCAAAGGGACTACATATTTATAGTAGATGTAGTCAAAGAAAGAAATAAATAAAGTGCTGAAAAAGATGTCTAGAAAATACAACATTTGACTAGATAATTATTAGAGAGTCAAAGTTGTAGAAATTGATGCAGTCTTGGTCAATGTTGCGGAAAATGATGAAGACTGGTCAAGATTGCGGATTCTGATGTAGACTGGTCAAGATTCGTCCAAGCGTCCAGGTTCATCCATGATGATCGGGTCCTTCGCGTAAGGAGAAGGACGCACGCGGGCTGGTCGAGCTGGTTGGCCGGGTGATCTTCATGAACTGATGGTGAATCCTCGGTTTGGTCGAGCTGGTTGACAAGATCGCCACTTTGGTTCGTGTCCATGAATAAAAAAGAACGGTGCTCGATTTTGGTTCTATCAGATCAGCTGATAGGGTTTATAAAAAAAAAATAATATCAATATTCATGTATAGAAAAATTTAGGAACAGAAGTCTTAACGGCGATGGTATTCGTTCTGAATCTTCTGATTCATTGTGAAACTATTCGTGGTGTTAACGATTATGAGATAAATCACATAAAAAGACAAATGTGCACTAGCTATATATAGTCAAACTGATTATAAATTGGTATATAACTAAAATGAGATATTTTATATGTAAACAAAAATATTAATTAAGATGCAGAATCATACATAGACATTATCAATTTGACATGACGATATTCACTGATGGATCAGAACAAATTAAATAGTATAAGATACATTAGATTTTGTCTAGAGGTAGTTTAGATCATTCCAACAGTCAGATGTCATTGTCAATTTTTGTGAGGACATGCGAGCAGCTAGAAAAAGTGTGTGCATGTAGGAAGTATCTGTGAGCAAGTGGTCCGTCGAGCCATCTCTTTGCCTGGCCAAGCTAAGCCTCTTTAAGACAATATGACGGACACGAAAGCAAGTGCTCCAATCGATATACAGAATTAACATATCGAACTTTCATTTTTGCCCGACAACTTACATAACCCAATCTGACCATCAACTTATATATACTTAGTTGTATTTACTTCTTTGTGACCACTGCCACTAACCGTTGCTAAGAGTCACCATTTGCATCTGATCAGTGTTACCAAAACGTGTTTTGACGTATCTGAGCTGTTTTAGATGGTGTAGAAACGATATGAAACATATACTGGATTAATTAAGAGAAAGGGTCATCTTTTAATTCTTTGTAGATTAGATTTCAGACTAATCATGTATGAAATGCACCAACTTACTCATTATGTGTTAGTTCTTTTAATTTCATAAGTGGTATAACATGGTTGCCGTAGAGAAAATATTGAAGAAACATTGGATAACTTAAAGGGTATACCCGCTTTTTCTTTCTTAAATCTTATTTTAAAGATAAAATATTAAATTACCAATATGGTTGTTGTCGACAAGTGGTAAAAAGTTAATACATATGGGCAGGGTTGGCCCTGAGATTTTAGGAGCGGTAGACAAGTCAAGAAGAAAATCAATAATTTGAAAGTTAAAATTCATTTTTTTTTTACAAATTTGAGAGCTTATTTTCTTGTAAAACTTTTCAAAAATTTTGGAAATTTAAGGCAAATGTTTCATTAGACTTGACTCAGGACCGGCCCTGCATATGGGCATAATACAGCTCTAAGAATTTTAGGGGCATAAAACAAGTTTAAAAAAAACATTATTTACAACTATAATAAAATAATTTTTTAAAACAATATATCATCTTCATCAAATACAAAAATATTAAACTATAAAAAAAAGTTTATTAAGAAAACATACTATAATTATATTTTATAAAAATAAATACATAAATTCAGAAGATGAATTAAAAGAAGGGTTTATTTAGGGAATAACCAAAAAAAAATTAAATTTTTAGAGAGAGAAGAAAGATAGGAAGAAAAAAAAGGAGAGAGGGTGGGATTTTAGATAGATTGTGAATTATAATTTTTTTGTGTTAGTGAGCCCAATTTTCCTTACAAGAATTCTTGTGAAAATCATGTTTTTAAATATATCTAAACAATTAGACTAAAAATTATTTAAAATTTAAAATCTTAGATAAAGTTTTATTAATCGGAGGTCTGAGACCAATATCTTTTTAATACACTATAAACACGGAAAATACATGTTTGGTAAAAAGAAAATACATGTTTGGATATCGAGAGTGCACTATTTTGTGTCGTTGGTCTTCACTGGGTCCCTGCAAAAATAAACATTAGGAAGAAAATTCGAACACGAGTAATAACAGATTAAGACATATAAGTGAGATGGATACGGGTGTTCTAAAACAATTAAAAATGTGACTATGGATACGAATGTATAAGTATCCATCCGTATATGAGTTTGTAGACGACTATCAGTTTTCATGTTTGAATGACAAATCATGCACAAAATCAAATATAATATCTATTTATATTATATAAAAATGGGATCCCAACCTCAAAAATATTTCTGCTTATATATCAGAGATTAAATATTGATATCCAAAATAATTTTGCACCCTATAGAAATAATAAGATCTAATTACGTTCGAATACATATCAAATACAAATAACTCAATTTCCTGGATAAAATTTCTCCCCACTTAAAACGCTGGCGCTGCACGTTGAAACTAAATTGTCAATTCAATACCGAGAACCTTATGTGTGCATTGCAAAAATACATAACGTGTGTGAAGTCAAAGTATTGACAAAAGCTATGGTAAACAAGAACGTCAAAAATTTAAATCACAATTCATTGTGATTACGATGAAAAGAATCTTGGACATTTTGTACACACATACGATCAACTAGATATATAGTTTTAGTCTTGGTCTAGTCTCCCATGGCCATGGGTGATGTATTAATTGTCTAATTTTGGTTATGCAACGTCTTCAAAAATAGAGTCACATAGTTTGGAGATAAATTCTTAGAGCATATAAGTTGATCAATAGTCTGCTGATTACCAAACGTTGGACGTCGACAATGGGATATAAATACCAATATCACTTAGATTCATATTCGTATAGTTAAAAACTAAATCATTTAACAACCAACAAAAGAAAAAACTCATTATGAGACTAAAAAGAATATCTTATATATCCAATCGAATGTGAACACAAATAGTTTTTTTTTTTTTGCTAAAACACACAAATAGTTAATGTATATGATAAACTTAACAAGTTTCTATGTTTTTTTTTTTTTTGAACTTAACAAGTTTCTATGTTACGCACTAACTCTATAATTGACCCGTGAGATAAAGATCCCGTAAACAAATATATTATTGAAAACAAATATTTATTTTCAAAAAAAATATATATATTATTGAAAGAATTAATATAAGAAGATGGAAATTAGTGGAATAATGGTCCTGTTATTTATAATATCCGTGACTATTTCGTGACAGGACAATAGCACCAAACCCCATCTTGTTCTACAAATCTATGATCTATCACTCCCTACGTACTATTGCGACTTTAGTGTTCGATACGGTTATGTTCTACAACGCGTTATAGAACCCAATAAACATATTTATGTTGACATTCCATATTTTATTTGATCAAACAGAAAATTCATACTCTATGCCCATATTACAGTATCATTTCACTTCTTGGAATTTAGCACCAGACAATAATGATTATTCTGAAAATCTATGAAGTAGACTTCTTATCATTTTTTCAAAGTCAGCTCTTAATTTTATAAAAAAAATTCCAGGATTATGTATTACTTTTACTTAAGAAAAGAATACGGTCTATTTATATAAAAAAGAATACGATCTATTTATAAGTACATGTAACTAATTATGTGTTTCTGTGTGTTTGGCACATGCAAAATTTATGTGTACTATACTCTTTATTTAAATTAAATGTTATTTAAAAATTGTTTATGCTTAGTATTTCTTTTTAAATTTATCTTTTTATCTTTAAAAAAACAATGAAACAATTGTACATTTAGTTCTATTTCTAATTTGCGTGAAATATTAGATAATAGATAAACTGAAACAAATGGAATACACCAAATTAAACATGGATAAATTCTTTTTCCAATTTGTGAATTTAAAATAACTAGTGTTTTTAAATCTGAATCAATCCAGAGATCGAATTTTGTTAAACCGTCAACATATCTGAATAGAATAAAATATATAATCCAAAATAGTTGAACCGACAAATTCTTCATAGAAAAATGCCAAAAACCTGGAAACCAAACCGTATAAAACCAGATATTATTTATAATACACTATTTTAAATTAATTTTGTTAGTTATTGCTTAATTTTGAAAAGTAATTTAATAAAGTTTATAGAAAAGAACGCTGCTATAAATAAAAACTTTAACATTTTTATTGTATTATTATATTCTTTCAGTTTCTGAATAAGTGTCACTTTAACATTTTTTCACATAGATTAAGAAAGTGACGGAAATATATGTAAGTTATTATTACTTACACATTTCTGATCAATAATATTTGAGATAAATAAAATTATTTATAAAATTAATGCAGTTTGCAATTAATTTTTTAGCTGAAAATAAGTATAATTTGCATTGAAATTGTAAAGTGATATTTTTTGTGTAACAAGAAAAAAAAATAGAATGACATTTATTATGAAACAAATGGAGTACAGTCTTTACAATTTATGGTTATATATCTTTAAAGTCAATATATGGGCACTTATATTTGCTTTCCATTTGATTTATATTTAAATCTGATTTCATTATTATTTATATTAAATTTTAATAATTAAATTTAATTATATTCATAAAATTTGAAAAAGATAAATAACCAAACATATTGATTTAGATTTTAGTTTTTATTATGTTATTAAATTCAACCAAACAAGATTAATATTTAATCAATTCATATTGCTCCATGACCTAAAAAAATTTCAGGTTCGGTTTTCAGTCTGGTTTTAAAACCATTAAAGATAATCTGTTTAAATGTTTAAAAATATAAATCTTCAAAACTGCATGCAATGATCTATACTTATGTGATTCATTATTTCCCAGATTAAACAGTCAAGGATGACATGCTTTCACATTACCACTATTCCTCTATTTTACATTAGCTTATACTTTACACTATTAATTTATTGATTAGGCAACATAGCTTGGCAACCACTTTCTTTCTTCAGCTCTCTGCTTGCTTTTAAATTAGATAAACGTACATATTCTATATACATAAATACATGATGATACATATATAGTACTCCCTCTGTTTTTTAAAGATACATATTTTAGACTTTTCACATATATTAAGAAATCACATTAAAAATGCATTGATTTTTGTGAATAACAATTTTCTATAATCTTTAACCAATAAAAATCCAATAAACACAATTAATTTTCTTGAAGTTAACAAATTTTCATTAAATAATACATTAAAAAAGTAAAAAAATGTATCTTTTTAAAACAATTTATTTTTCTAAAACATGGATCTTTAAAAAACAGAGGGAGTAGTATTTATCAGGGGCGTTGGACGAGCCCATGACTAAAATTTGTTTTTTCTTTAACTAACCATCGTAAAATTAGCTCAAAAATTTATGTAAAAAGTGCTCTCGACTCATTCAATTTTTATGTTAATGCCGTCAGCTAAAAGTTCTCCTAGATCCGCCTTTGATATTTACTCCCTGAACTGAAATTTTTGATAGCTCTTCATGTCCCTTGCGTTCATATTTTTTTTCCTTGCGTTCATATTTGAATTTGGAAAATTCTATACAAATTTAAAGAATGATGTTAAACACCCAAGTATATGAATTTCTCCTTCTTTTAAATGTACGAATTTTTCTGCCCTTCATTAACTAGCATTCTGAACCAATAAATAGCCTCTAGCTATACCATGCACTATTTTAAAATTGTTTGCATCCCTATTAAAGAAAGCGGTATATCATTTATGTTAGTCTTGAAAAAACATGATTTTTAAGAAGAAAAAGGGAAACGTCCACTACTTTCTTTTTGAATGAATGTCATCAAAAAAGCTTTTTTACATCAAGTGTAGACAATTTTCAAATAAGACTACTACTCCTTATACTCCTTTTTACTACTACCCTTGAATCATGTAACTCCAAAGCTACGTATTTACCAATGCAACATACCAACATATTTGTATGCAAATGCAACTTTTATTGATTAGCTCGTAAACTGGAAAGAAAAAATCGTCGCCAACTACACCAAGTTGTCTTGTCTGTATCTACATTCCATTTTAATAAAACAAAAGAAAGTAAATTGTCTGCCAGAACACCTCGATTTATTTGTCACTTGAGTTATTCTTATTTAGCATCTTTATAAACAATAGTTGAAGAGGATATAATTTGTGACAAACAGGCAAAACAAACACTCTTTCATCATTGAAGATAGTTATGGCACTAACTGGGTCTATCAAATGTAAGGTTATACTATATTATGTTTACATATAAATATTAACTACACTAGGAAAGAATTACTCCTTAGTATGTATTTATGTGATAGTTCACAATATATCAGGTTAATGTTTAAATAAGATCAATTGATGTTATACAGCTAGTACCCAAAAGAACTAAATGATTAGTCCATCATAATTTCTCTTAACTTTATTTTGTATGGTAACAAAAGGGAGAGTTAAGTTCAAAAAAACAAAAGGGAGAGTTTAATTCCTTAGTCAATTAATAGATATACCTGTCGTAGGCCTATTTCGTTGACCCATATGCTTTGAACAAAAACTTTCATTCAACTTAAGTGTGTGTGAACGCGTTAGTCAACTTCATTACAAGATCTATTTGGCTCGGTCGGCTATTGTACTGTTTTGGTATTTTCACCTAGCACAATTTGGTATATTGTTCTGCTAATCATATAATGTATTCTAAATTTCACTTAGCACAATTTGGTATTACACTCGAGGAGTTATTAACTAGAGAAAAAAAAACTTGCGCTTTTACAGATGACTGTTTTTCAAAGCCCATCAGATATTCATAAATTAGAAACTAGATTTGAAAATAAAAATTGTGCTAAGTGAAATTTAGAATACATTATATTAGTAGATCAATACACTAAACTATTTTTAAACGAAACATATATATATATTCTAATATGACATTTTATAGAAATTTCAGTACACATTCAACTATAACAAATTACGAAAAGAAGCAAACGCGTACCACAATTTACTTTTTTTTGTGTGTGCACAACTTACTTTCTATTTTCAAAATTCGGATGTTATATTTTTTTGTCAGCATTTGGATGTCATATATATGTATACATATATGTATATACGAAATTGGAAAAATATTAGGCTCTATTCATATATTAAAAAAATGAATAACTAATCAAACTTGAAACCTCAAAGATAAACTAGTTAATACCATTTTGCTATAACTTACGTCCGAATAACACATTTAGGCAGATGATGTATCATGGTAAAATATTGAAAAACATGCCTATAGAAGTTTCAGTTAATTAAAAGAATCGAGGAATAAGTAAATGAAAGCATAACCTTTATAATAAGGACATGGCATGTTTTTTTTTCTGAAACTTAGGACATGGCATGTTTAGCCCTAATTAAACAAGATTGCTATTCAGATTAAAGGCAGTTTATGTTTAGTAAAAAAGTAAAAAAAAAAATTACGAAAGAGAAAACAAAGAAATTACGAAAGACTTTTTACTAGCAGAATATAAATAAAACAGTGTTTCTGGGTCAAACATATATTCTACTCAACGGTAAATTTTGTTTTGTCGTATATAATCGGAAGCGTTGATTTCCTACAAAAATCTACGATATAACGCTACTTGTGCGTCTACCCGACGACTTTCTTTTTAACTCGGAACTAACACTTACACACACATATCTCACCATCACAATTTTATACACATTTGTTATAACATCCCCATACATTTTTAATTTACTTTTGTAGTCTTTACAAAAACATATCATTCGTTCCCACATGCAGTATAATATATGCATGTACAACATACTTTTTGACTATGGTGCCAATAACCAAAACACATCTCCCTCTCTTTCTCTTTCCTGGAAGCTGACGAAATGCTTTTGAATTCTCCCCCATGCCTTTCAACAAATTCAGTATAAATACTCAAAACCAGCCAGATCTTCTCACACTCATCAACAACATTTGATCATATAGCTCATAAGCATTTGATCAGCACAATCTATCTCGATTTTACCCACAATACAAACTTTTCATCAGTAATCAAAACACATCATTGGAAGATGGGAAGAGCTCCATGCTGCGAGAAGATGGGATTGAACAGAGGCCCATGGACGCCTGAAGAAGATCAAATTTTGGTCTCTTTTATCCATCAACATGGCCATAGTAACTGGCGAGCCCTCCCTAAGCAAGCTGGTATGAACAAAGTAAAATTTACTTATATATACAATATATACTCCAGTTGTTTCCTAAGAAAGCTTGTATCAACAAATTATAATTCAATTATCTTAACGGAGATGGTGACTATTAATTACAGGTCTTTTGAGATGTGGAAAAAGCTGTAGACTTAGGTGGATGAACTATTTAAAACCTGATATTAAAAGAGGCAATTTCACCCAAGAAGAGGAGGATGCTATCATTAGTTTGCACCAAATCCTTGGCAATAGGTATTACTCTACACTCCTCTACTTTTAAATACATAAATTTATCTGTATATACATTATACGTTCATACAATAATCATCACAAGAAACATGTCTTGGTCCACTATAATATAAAAGTTGAATATACAATGATCGAGTCTTTGAAAATTTTATATTAACGTTTTCTTTTTCTATCGTCTCTAGATGGTCAGCAATCGCAGCAAAATTGCCAGGAAGAACGGATAATGAGATCAAGAACGTATGGCACACTCACTTGAAGAAGAAACTCGAAGATTATCAACCAGCTAAACCTAAGGCCAGCAACAAGAAAAAGGGTACTAAAACCAAACCTCAATCTGTACCAGCGAAATTAAACAGCACCAGAAGCGAAGCGGGGCTCGCAAATTCATCAACACCTTCTTTTGAAAGCTTGTTCTCTGCTTCACCTTCGTCGAGTGATGAGGTTTCTTCGGTGACATTCTTGAGCCACGAAGGTCATATCAACGAGGCTAAGATGGATAGTAAATCGGGAGAAATGATTACTACAATAGATCATGATTCGTTATCTTTCATTAACTTCGGAGAAGACATCGACGAGAGCTTCTGGAACGAGACGCTTTATAGCCAAGATGAAGAAAACAACGCGTCGAATCCTGAAGTGGCTGGTTTTGATGAGATGCAACAAGATTTTCAGCAATTTGGCTCCGTTGGTAATGAGATGGTTTTCGACAGTGAGATGGACTTCTGGCTCGATGTATTGGCTAGAACTGGTGGGGAACAAGATCTATTATCTGGGCTTTAATGGTGCAAATTTTGTCTAGTTAGTTTATTAATTAGCGGTTGCCTTTTGCGAAAAAAATTGTTCATTTGTTTCTCCAGGACGAGTAGTTAGTTCAGTAATAATCAATGATAAGTGATAAACTACAACGTATTTTGGTAATGAAATAATTAACCGACAAACATTGGATGACATGCCAACAAGAACGATCAATGTGTATTATTAATGTAGTATAATAATACTCGGCTTTCTAATTTGGTTTTCAAGTTCAACTATGGCGGAAAAGGAAAGTTGATAACTAGTAATTAAATTATTAGAGAAATAGCTTGATAAGAAAAACATCAAACTCTAATGAAAACAGAAAGGACCAATGAATTACTTTTAGATACATTTATTTTTCTCAATACCAGAATACATATAGGATTTATATAAAATTTTGAATTTTATATTAAATCAATATTTTTAGGTTTCAGATGGTTATTCTTTACGTAACAGGTAACACATATAAATTCAGAATCGTTATGTCTATTTCGTTAATATCCGGATTATATTTTTTAAGTTTCCTCTAAAAAATCTTTGATTTTCTATGTTGATTATAGTTACTATTAAAAATAGCAAAGAGTTACAAGGTAGAAAATCAAAGATTTCCTTCCAAAAAGTGACTAACACATATAAGTGACGAACTTGCACATGTAACATGAAAAGAGTGAATTTTTGAAAAGGCGAAAAAGGATTTCCTTCCAAAAATCTCTTCCACATCCAACTAGATAACAACCAAAAACATATTTATTTTTTAAAAGTATGTGATAGTTAATGTGAAACCTTGTTTAATGATAAAAAGTCTCAATCTATTATTCGAGTGGTGTCAAAAAAGAAAAAAACTTCTTTTAGAAAAATAGGACTTTTTTCTGCACGAACTGAATTTCATTAGATAATCGGTTAGACCGGTTCAACACAAAGGTCCTGAGAGCTTGTTTAGCTTCATCCTCAAAATACAGAGATCCCGATGGGTAAATCTAAAAAAAAATGGGACTAGAGCTTGTTGTATAAAATACGGTGAACTAGAAGAAACTGTTATCCATGTCATATTTAAATGTTTTCCAACACTACAAGCATGATCTCTATCGACAATACCATCCAGTCTTAACACATATCTGCTATCAAGCGTTTATACGAACATGGATTATCTTTTTTGCAGGAATAATAACATTATTGAGCCAGAATTAGATAGAGATCATTATCTCTAGATAATCTGACATATTTGAAAGGTTCATAACAATAAATTGTTTTGAAGATTGACAGAAATTCCTTGGAGTTAATCAAATATGCAAATAGCAAATGCAAAACATGGTTTAACGCGAACGAGATGACAAATATATTCCACAGAAACACATAATTGAAGAATCCCAAGTCATATGCTTGGAAAATATATGTATGGTGGATGGTTCATAAACCCTCACAGCTCAGTTTACTGGTTGCAGTTGAGTTTGGAAAGGCAACATGGAGAAAACTTAACCGATGGAGATACATAACTTAAGAAGGCGAGAAATTGTTTTACATTCTGAAATGGAAGCTCTATGATGAGCAATGGAGAACATACTTCAACATTCGATATGTCAGAACTTTGAAACAGACTGTAAGAATCTAATCTCAATGATAAAGGAATCTCATGCATGGTCAAACTCTACAACAGAGCTCGAAGCTATAAAGACATTGTTGATTTATTTTCCGGATTTCAAGATATCTCATATCCTAACACCGCAAAATGGAGTCGCAGATTCTTTAGCAAGGACTGCAAAATCATTCTATAGAGAGTGGCCCTGTTCGTTTACGTGCCGGACGACCTGCGACTGAAATCATGTTTGTTTATGTGTCGCGTGACCTGCGATTTGCGACCTGCGATTAAACATGTGATCAGCGACTAAAATCATGTTCGTAACGTGCCGGGCGATCAGTCGCGCAACATTGAAACGAACAACAATCTTCGACTTGCGACCATATGCGACAGCAACAATAACAACATGCGATCTGCGACTGTCACAGGTTTGCATGATAGGTAAACGAATATGGCCATTTTGTTATGTTTGTTATTCCGTTTCGGTCTGATTATCCAAACCAGCCCAATTTTGAATAATAGAATAGAAGTTTCTTGTCAAAGAAAAAAGAATAAAAAATGGGAACATAAGGATTTTCCAGTCACTATTCACTCGCGGATGGAACAATCATCCAGCTTTTATGGGACGTTTTTAGTGAGATCCAACTATTAGAAGGTCAGAAGAAGTATTTATAGAGATTTTATATTTGGGGATTGAGTGCAAGTGTTTACCGGGCACAGATAAGCGTGAGTAAGGGATGTAGTAGATTGTGATTTGTGATATTTTTCATGCAACGACTTCATATCAAGAGAAATAAGAGAGACTTACATAAGAGCATGATTATTGCATAGATCCTTAGCAAAAGTCCTTAATACACATATATGTATATATATGTATATGTATATATTATATATGCGTATATAATTGTTTGTTAAGGATTTTACGGAAACCGAAACCGAAAGTTTCTTAATTAAGGAACTTTTGGTTTCGGTTTCCGTAAAATCCTTAGCAAACAATTATATACGCATATATAATATATACATATACATATATATACATATATGTGTATTAAGGACTTTTGCTAAGGATCTATGCAATAATCATGCTCTAAAAGAATATATTCTGAGTTATCTTTACGCTAAAAACACACAATATTATTTTGACACACTTTACCTTGACAGCTGTTTTATTTAGGACGAAAATGATCTTTTTTTGTGTAAGGAGAAGAATGTTTGTTTTTAAAAAGTAACCGTGAGAAAAGCTTAGTTCGTTTGTGGTTACAATTAATTATATTGTAAAATAAAAGAGTAGGTTTATGGGTTTACGTGAGTGGTTTGTGGTCGTTGGATCAATTTGAAGACAGAAGATCTAACAGGTAGAAAAACATGTTTTGTCATGTGTAGTTAATGGGTTTCGAAAATTGAGAAAGTAGGCGAAGAATTTTAAGTTTTTTTTTTGAAATTTGTGGATGATGGTATATAACTAGAAAATTTCTGTTTCTGATAATTTTATGTTTTAAATATTTGTTGATGTGAATAACTTGTTTCTTTTCAACTTCTGTTTTTACTTTCCACAATACATTCATCCATGAAATATCCATATATATATATATATTCAGGAGACACCATCCACGACACTCTAGCCACAATGAACTCATACACAAGAAATATATCTATATACCCCATCCACAAATCACCATCCATGAATCTTATAGATGATAGGAAAGTTTTCAGATATCTTTGAATCAGCACACATTCACTCATGCATGGTTCATAAGATCACAAAGTCCAAGACATTATGCTTGAGATTCCACTTGATTGTACAAAAACTTCAAACTCAAACAACCAATTGCATAGCTTCTTTATAAGAATGTTATGTCCATAAGTATCTTGTCCATAACTATCTCGTCCACAAGAAATCAATATACAAGTATCTTATCCATGACTATCTCGTCCACAAGAAACACAAAAAGCTAATTGCATAGCTTCTTTACAAAAGTGTTATGTCTACAAGTATCTTGTCCATAACTATCTCGTCCACAAGAAATTAATACACAACAATTGTGTCCATAATTATCTCATCCACAAGTAAGACACTGTGGTCTTTTCTGTTCTCTGCAAAATTTTAAACAAAAAGCAAGAGAGTTGAGGTTTGGATAGAGAAGATAAACTAGACTTAGGTAGTTGCTTTGATATCAGAATCTAACCTTCAATATCAGTGGTTGTTTGTGAAACTAAGCAGAAGAAAAGAACAGGTGGCGGAATAAACACACAAAAATTGTTTGGAACAAGAAATAGAGAAAGGAAGACAGGGATTGAGGAGCAATTCCTCTAATCTTCCTTGTCGAAGTGTCTAGATCGAGAAGATATCAAAACGGAGAAAGGGATTAGGTTTTGTCTCGTTCATGAGATTTGCACGATTTAGAGATTTAGAAAAAGGTTTTAGCACATTCTATTTTTTTTTCCAATTTCTGGATCAAAAGAAAGAAACCAAAAAAAGAAACAGAGAAAGGGATTAGGGTTCTTCGAGAATGGGAGAGACATTTTAAAATTTGGAAATTATAATCTATTGTCATAAAAGAATGTACAGAAAAGGAGTTGGTCTCGTTGGTTTCAAGAAAAGAAAATTAATTTAAAAAAAGAGAAATATATTATTTACTGGTTCAATTTCTAATTGGTTTTCTAGTTAGAGAATGTAGTCAAACTCACTTATATACTAGTTAAAAGGTTTATTGGTCAATTTAGCATGAGAAAGCGTCTTCAATATCCAATATGTCTGTTAATGTAATTGGAAACTTGAATTGTGTCTTTGAGAGTAAAATTCTCGAGAAATAATCATGTAAACAATTATGTACAAAATACTAACTATGTTTCATAATAAAAGTTACGAAAAAGTTTTTTTCATAAAAATAGTTTTTGTATTTTTATAAATTTTATATTATTTAATGATAATAAATTGTAAATTTCTTGAAATAATTAATTTTATTGTATTGCTATTATTTTAACTTTATTAAAAATTAATAACTACAGAAATGATGCATTTATGATACAAATTAATGTATCTTTAATATATTTGAACAAATAAAAATTATTTTTTTGAAAAAAAATTAATTAATTTTTGGAACCTAAAAAGCCAACATAGAAAAAATAATCAGGTTTCTAAGTTAACAAGACTAAATTGTTTATAGATTGGTTTATAAATTAGCTCAATAATTTTTAATAATTTATGTGTTTTTGTTAGAGAACTGAAAATGTGTTCTTCAGAAAGAAAAAGAAAAGAAGAGAAAAGATGAAACAGAGATAAAAAATTGTGATCGAAACTATAATTTTGAATTATCTAAGTTTCAAAAAAAGCTATAGTTTTGAATTTTACAAATCGTTTTTAAATTATAAGTAATCAAATGAATTATCCAATCCAACGGGACGTTATGCACGAACTAACGGAATGGTTAACACCGTCTGTATGTCATTGCAGTCTACCACTCTCCAGAATCGTTCACGCTATTTTAAGCATTTAAAAGTCTGACTGGTATAACTGCAGCGGTTGCGGTTACGGTTGCGGAAGTTTACGGGTGCAAATGACTACGGTTTTAAGTATTTTTCAGAGTTTTGTGCGACTGGTACAACGGTTAGAAATTGTTGTGTTTACGGGACTTTTATGACTGGTAAATTACCAAACACAAAAACTGTTAAATAATAAATTAATAATATTTACAATTTTATATAATTATAAAATTATTTAAAAATCATAATATTATATTAAATATAAAAATTAAATTTATGAAATCATATTATTAAATTTTTAAAAATTATAGAAAATATTTTGGTTTTATTTTTTATAATATAAATTAAAATATAATATGTATACATTTTACAATTTATTTATTTATTTTTTAAAGAAAAAAAAATTATCTTCCCGCAACCGTAAACGCTAGCTGGAAGCAGTTTTTGATTTTAAGAGATTCGAAGCGCTTTGAAACGATTGTTTCGAAACACCAACAACTATTACATACCGCAAAAGCTGCGTTTGCGGGTGGTAGCGGGGAAACCAGTCATGCCTAATAAAATCCGAACAAACGGAACTGTTAACGCTGTCTGTATTCACCGTTACTTTTTTTTTCCCTTTCAGAAACTACAAGAAGTATCTGGAAACATGTACATCTCATTCTCAGCCAAATAAAAACCAAACAAAATAATCGGCTTCATCACCATCATCATCATTCGCCATTTTGAAGTTCAAGCAATTAAGCAGTCTCTTGATCAGTTTCGTGTGTTTCCTTGGGAGCTAGTAGACTTACATATACGGTTAGAAAACGCAACATGGCTACTGCATCAGGTTTGTATCACTTTCTCATCTCTTTAGGAACTTAAAAAAGCTGGGGACAATGTGTTCATGGCTAGGTTTAGACAAAAGAGGTTGAGCAAGAAACTGTTTTTTTTTCTGTTTTTTCTTGTTAGTGTTGTTTTCAATCTGATGTCTCTTCTTGGTATTCTTTCATGGCACCTGAGTGTATTTTTTATAGACAGAAATGATTTTGGTACATATTTGAATCAGTAGATATTTGAGTAAAAAAGAAATGGATGTCTGTTGCAGTTGGGTTTAAGTCAAGAGAAGAGCACCGTAAGAAGCAAGAATTGGAGGAAGCGCGTAAAGCAGGGCTTGCTCCAGCAGAGATCGATGAGGAAGGAAAAGAGATTAATCCTCACATTCCTCAATACATGTCTTCTGCTCCTTGGTACCTCAATGCAGACAAGCCTGTAAAAGTCTTATGTTCCCTAATAACTGTCCTCTCACACCATTTTCTTGATTGGCTGTTGACTTGAATGCTAACAATTTTCTTGTTTTGGTTCCCTTAGAGCTTGAAACATCAAAGGAAATGGAAAGTTGATCCTAACTATACAAAGTCGTGGTACGATAGAGGAGCCAAAACGTTCAAGGCAGATAAGTATAGGAAAGGAGCTTGTGAGAAGTAAGTAAGCCTACAAGAAAACTCTTTTTCTTTTCTCTGTTTTGAGTTTTATCACTGATCGGTTAAGTGTTTCAGCTGTGGGGCTATGACGCATAAGACAAAGTTGTGCACGGAGAGGCCAAGAAAGATGGGAGCGAAGTGGACTAACAAGAACATAGCTCCTGATGAAAAGATCGAGACGTTCGACCTTGATTACGATGGGAAAAGGGATAGATGGAACGGTTACGATACTGCCAAATATTCGGTAGTGATCAAGAGGTATGAGGCTAGAGATGAAGCGAGAAGGAACTTTTTAAAAGAGCAGCAGTTGAAGAAGCTGGACAAGAAACGTAACAAAAAGAGTGATGAAGAAGAGTCTAGTGACGAAGAGGAAGCCCTGAAACTTGATGAAGCCAAAGCTGATGAGAGCAAGCAAATGGATTTTGCTAAGGTAGAGAAACGTGTTCGTACTACTGGTGGAGGCAGTACAGGAACTGTTAGGTTGGTGTTAACATATGTTCAATGTCTTGATTCTTGGCAACGTTTGATTGATATGTTCTTTAACCTCAGGAACTTGCGTATACGTGAAGACACTGCAAAGTATCTTTTGAATCTTGATGTCAACTCTGCTTATTATGATCCCAAGACGAGGTCTATGCGTGAAGATCCTCTTCCAAATGCTGATCCGAACGAGAAGTTCTATGCGGTAAGTTCTTGTAGAATCTATAACTTTGAAGTAACTCACATTAATAGAATCTGAAAATGCTTCAGGGAGACAATCAATACAGAATGAGTGGAGAAGCTCTAGAGTTCAAGAAGCTTAATATTCACGCGTTGCAATTATCCGAGAAAGGCCAGGAAGAGGTCAACATGCAAGCTGCTCCTTCTCAAGCAGAGCTGCTTTTCAAGAAATACAAAGAAGCGAAAGAGAAACTGAAGAAACAGATCCAAGAAACAATCACGGAGAAGTATGGAAATGCTGCTGCGTCTGTGGAAGACATCCCAAAGGAGCTTTTATTTGGACAAAGCGAGAGAGAAATCGAATATGACCGATGTGGAAGAGTTATTAAAGGAATGGTATAATATTATTAGAGTTATTTTTGTTCATACATGTTTTTGTAATCATTCTTTTTTTCTGCTTTTTTATTGTGTTTTTTCCTTTCCTTACAGGAAGTGCCGGTACCTAAGAGCAAATATGAAGAAGATGTTTACTTAAACAACCACACAAGTGTATGGGGGTCGTGGTGGAAGGATCAACAGTGGGGTTACAGATGTTGTCAGCAAACAGTTAAGAACAGCTATTGCACTGGTGTTGCGGGGATAGATGCGGCTGAGGAAGCTGCAGGTCTAATGAGAACCAATATCGAAAGACATGCTACAGCTTCTAATGGTTTAGAACAGGATCTTATATTATTTCTCTCTTAAGATTTATTTTTCTGTGTACATAATATAGTAATTATTTATGAATGTGACTTGCAGATAGGTCCGGTCTAGTAGAGGAGAAAAGATTTGTGACTTGGGGAAGTGATACACCAGAAGATCTTGTTCTTGACCGTGAAAAACTTGATGAAGCTTTAAAGAAGGTATCAAAACTTGGTCCATTTCTAAGTCTAGTTAGCAATATTCATGTTGCTAATGTCATTGGTTTGCACACAGGAGGATGAGAGGAAGAGAGAGGAGAAAGATGAAAGGAAACGTAAATACAATGTCCAATGGAATGATCAGGTATGAATATATGTCGCAGTCAGATGATAATAAAGATGTATATATATATATATATATATCTCTTGATTGAGTTTTTTTTTCTTTTTTGATGAAACGTGTGTGTTTATAAATTCCAGGTTACACCTGAGGAGATGGAAGCTTACCGAATGAAAAGAATGCATGAGGATGATCCCATGAAGAATCTTTTGCACTAGAGTGGCTTTGTTAACACAATCTTGTTTCTTACTTTTGTGTTTGCAATATTAGTTAGATACCTATTGGTGCATTTATGTTATCGATTGTATTGCACTTATTAACTCGGAACAAAAGATAATGAGTGCGAGAAAAACTCTCTGACTGTTGTAATGTTTCACAGATCAACTTGTCTGAAGGAACCATTTCCTCAATATGGACGCGCTGCCGATTGTAGTTTGGGCTGGCTTGCTCTAATTAAGATTGTAATTATTATATCTATACATCGACTTTGATTTACAATGTTATCTTTTAATGCACCAAAGGAATTTCTGATCATCATGTTGATTGATTTTAAGGTTTACTAAGCAAGGATCCATGTCCATATGTCACGACAATCCAAATTATAATGACCTATTAAGTATTTGTTGCATCGTACAAATTACAAACTGCTACATTTCTATGATGTTATTTCTTTTCGAGTGGAGCACAATTTTTCACTTAAATCAAATTGTAAGAACGATTTTCTATTTCTATTTCAATATGTTAAACGGTAGGTTACAAACTTACAATTGGCAATGGTATTATGTTACTTTGATGTTGCAAAAAAAAACTTATAAATTGAATTGGTCTAATCTCTTACAGTTAAAGTAAAACTTCTTTCTCACAACATTAACAACCGTTGATTAAAATGGCTATTTTAAGGTTGTTATATCATTTAAATGAAAAAGAACAGAGAAACGTGGTAAGAGAGAAGGGAAGAGCGCCAAAGTCTGAGGCTAATTGTATGGTAGCTTCAAACATTCCTAAAATGGCGACAATGCCTCAAAATCCATATCACGTTTCTCATATCATTATTTGAGACTCAAATTGCTCAAATATATTTTGATGCGTGGATACATTTTGATAGGTCTAAAGAGAATTGGATGAGAGTTGAAACGGATCAAACTGATAAAGGAAGCAACGACAGATGCATCTATGAAGACAGGTGAATTACACCACTTGATACTTCTTGAGTTTATCCGACGTTCTTCTCTCGGGTTTCTCAGATGGAATGGCAGATCCTGCTAGTTATGTCTATCAGGAACGTGACATCGACCAAGTTTGTTTTTCTTCTTTTTAATTTATTTCTGTTATAATCCCCAAAACATACTGTTACATCGAAGACATTGTTGAATTATCTTTTGGAGATCAAACTATCACGCAATTATCATTTTCTATACTTTCTTGCATAAAATTTTGGAAAAAAAAAACAAGATTGTGTGTATTTTTTTTTGTGTGTAGACCTAACATGAAGTATTCATATTCTTGTAGGCACTTATCATTTTGAAAAAGGGAACACAGTTACTCAAGTACAGTCGGAAAGGAAAACCTAAGTTTCGTGCATTCAGGCTTTCTCCGGTATTCTACTTCAAACAAATAAAATACATGCAATCTTTTTCTACTGGACTATGCTAAACTGTAACAATGTTGATGATAGGATGAAAAAGCGTTGATTTGGTTTTCGCATGGAGAAGAAAAAGGTTTGAAGTTATCAGAAGTTTCTCGAGTCGTCCCAGGGCAAAGAACTGTGCGTTTAAACCTAATTATCGTATAAAGCAATGTCATTTGTGGATTCTAATAACTTCTTATGAACAGGCTGTTTTCAAGAGATTTTTACGTCCAGAGAAAGATCACTTATCATTTTCACTTCTATATAATAACAAAGAAAGGTCACTTGATTTGGTTAGTAAAAGATATCGATCACTTCATCTCTCTTCAACTTAGATTATAACACTGAAACTAAAATTAGTAAACCAATTTTATTTTGGTCAGATTTGTAAAGACAAAGCTGAGACAGAGGTTTGGTTTGCTGCCCTTAAGTATATAATTGAAAGAAGTCGTAATAGACGTGCAAGAAGTGAGATCCCTGAGGTATATATGTTCTTTTAATTTTCTCCTTTTTTATATAGTCGTAGACTAATGTTTTCCCTCAAATTCTGACCGAACCTATTTGAAGTTCTAAGCCATTACTTCCTTTGTCTATGTTCTGGACATGTTTATACTTACAATTAAAGTTTCATATGAATTAATTCTTTTGTTTCTTCAGATACATGACAGTGAGTACTTCTCCACTGGTCGCCAATCAATAGACATTGTCTCAAACAATGTTCCAAGAGGTAGAACATCAATCGATCTAGGATATGAACGTGGAAACATGTTAA
This sequence comes from Raphanus sativus, assembly GCF_000801105.2. NCBI lineage: Eukaryota > Viridiplantae > Streptophyta > Magnoliopsida > Brassicales > Brassicaceae > Raphanus > Raphanus sativus. The sequence continues at coordinate 8,497,784 of NC_079516.1, forward strand.
GACCAAGTACGGATGGTTTTCGGATTAGTGTCTCGAGCACACCAAGTTGTTCAAGTGGAGGTTCTGGTCCGGATGATATAGAATCATTAGGTGACGTTTACGTATGGGGTGAAGTTTGGAGCGAAGGGATACTACCAGATGGGACTGTTAGCAAAGAAACGGTGAAAACAGATGTGTTAACTCCAAGACCCTTGGAATCAAACGTTGTTCTTGATGTTCACCAGATTGTTTGCGGTGTAAGGCACGTCGCGCTTGTGACGAGACAAGGAGAAGTGTTTACTTGGGGAGAAGAAGCTGGAGGTAGGCTTGGACATGGTATTCAAGTCGACATTAGTCGTCCCAAACTCGTAGAGTTTCTTGCTTTAACCAACATAGACTTTGTTGCTTGTGGAGAGTATCACACTTGTGTTGTATCCACCTCTGGGGACTTGTTTTCATGGGGAGATGGAATACACAATGTGGGTCTTTTAGGGCATGGTAGTGATATTAGCCATTGGATACCAAAAAGAGTCTCTGGTCCATTAGAAGGTCTCCAGGTACTATCTGTTGCTTGTGGCACATGGCATTCAGCTTTAGCAACTGCAAATGGGAAGCTATTCACTTTTGGTGATGGTGCTTTTGGTGTTTTGGGACATGGAAACAGAGAAAGCGTTTCCAACCCTAAGGAAGTACAATCCTTAAACGGTTTGAAAACCGTGAAAGTTGCTTGTAGCGTTTGGCATACCGCGGCGATTGTTGAGGTTATGGGTCAGACCGGTACGAGTATGTCATCTAGGAAGTTGTTTACTTGGGGTGATGGTGATAAAAACAGATTAGGGCATGGGAACAAAGAGACTTACTTGCTACCCACGTGTGTCTCTTCACTTATTGATTACAACTTTCATCAAATTGCTTGTGGGCATACATTCACCGTCGCACTCACAACCTCAGGACATGTTTTCACAATGGGTGGGAGTTCACATGGTCAGCTCGGTAACACAATATCTGATGGTAAAGTACCTTGCTTGGTGCAAGACCGATTGGTCGGAGAATTTGTGGAAGAAATAGCCTGTGGGGATCATCATGTTGCAGTTTTGACATCTAGAAGTGAAGTTTTTACGTGGGGAAAAGGTGCTAATGGAAGATTAGGACATGGTGATACGGAAGATAGAAGAACACCAACATTAGTTGAAGCCTTGAAAGACAGACATGTGAAGAGCTTATCTTGCGGCTCAAACTTCACATCTAGTATATGTATACACAAGTGGGTCTCCGGAGCAGATCAGTCAATCTGCTCCGGATGTCGTCAAGCATTTGGATTCACACGTAAGAGACACAACTGCTACAACTGTGGCTTAGTCCATTGTCATGCTTGTAGTTCAAAGAAAGCTCTGAAAGCAGCACTGGCTCCAACTCCAGGGAAACCTCATCGCGTATGCGATGCTTGTTACAACAAACTTAAAGCAGCCGAAACTGGTTATACCACTAATGCAAACAGGAACAATGTTGCAACGCCCGGACGGTCATCAATAGATGGTTCGGTAAGAATAGATAGAGAAACAGCGAGGTCATCTAAAGTTCTCTTGTCCGGAAATACTAAATCAGTCAAGACATCAAGGCATGGATTTAGACCAAACTCTTCTAATGTCCGTGACTCGCAAGTTCCATCTCTCCAACAACTAAAGGACATTGCATTCCCCAGTCTACTAAAACCTATTGCTCCTGCTGCTGTTCCGCCGCGTCTACTAGTCGGACCAATGTCATCGCCTCCAGCTACAAGATCCTCATCGCCTTTACATGGAAGATCTTCATCGCCATACGCAAGAAGATCTAGCCCTCCACGCACTTCTGGATTTTCAAGAAGCGTTATTGATAGTTTGAAGAAGACTAATGAAGTTATGAACCAAGAAATGACGAAGCTGCAGAGTCAGGTTATATTTATTCTTGTCCTTTGGTTTTAAATGACCAATAGTATAATAATGAATCTAACTCACTATTTCCTCAACTTTTAGGTTAAGAACTTGAAAGAGAAGTGCAATAATCAAAGAACAGAGGTCCATAAATTTCAAGAAGCAGCTAAAGAAGCTTTTGAATTAGCTGCAAAACAATCTTCTAAGCATAAAGCAGCTACAGAAGCCCTAAAATCTGTTGCAGAACAGGTTTGCTCCAATTTTTCAATGCTCAAGATTTTTTTATATTTTTGGGAACACACCATATAATATTTTTCTATAATTAGTTAAAAGGATTAAAGGATAAACTACCACCTGAAGTATCAGAGAGTGAGGCTTTCGAGTCCATTAACTCTCAAGCTGAAGCTTATCTAAATACAAACGAAGTATCTGAAACATCTATACTTACAACTTCGATACTTGATCAACAAGAAACATCTCCTTCCGGAAACACACAAGATCAAAAGGTTGATGAACAAGTATCATCGAACTCAAGTGTATCCGAAACGTCAAATTCATCAAAACCAGTACCAACAGAATCTTCATCATCATCAACATCATCAAGAGGTGGAAAGGAAAGTAAAGAACAGTTTGAACCTGGCGTTTATGTGACTTTTGTTGTAGACATTAATGGCAACAAGATTTTCCGACGAGTTAGATTCAGGTAACATACATGAATACGATTGTTTTATGTATGGAGTTATAAACCATGTCTGATAAGTATTTGTTTTGTAGTAAAAAGAGATTTGATGAGCATCAAGCAGAAGAGTGGTGGACTAAAAACAAAGATAGGTTGCTTAAGTGGTATAGTCCAAATTCATCATCATCATCACCAAAACCAACGGCTTCCGATTCACCTATTGCTCCTCCACCGCCATCGGAACCACCATTGGATCCGTCAGTTCCTGAGAAGAGCAAGGACGAAGAACCAGAAGTCCCTGAGAAGAGCAATGAGGAAGAACCAGATTCTGAAATCTAACCATGTATAAGTTATGATTGTTATTCTTAAGAATCTGACGTGTTTTCTTAAAAGGCCTGAAAAATGTTGATACATATTGTATTGCGTTATTCAAATATATGAGTAGTTTTGGAATATATTATATATGATCTATATATAATGAGTGATTTTGATGGTCCTAAAATATAATAAGGTGCATTGTTATATAGTTTTTATTGTATTTGATAAATATATTTTTATAATTAATGTTTATTTTATAAAAATTAGAAACAATCATGTTGTGTAAACATTGTAGAAATCTCTTTACATACAATTTTGGTTGTCTTTTTCATTTTATTTTTTATATATATTATTATCAAGATCTTCAATTAAGTTTATAAAAACACAACTAATATATAAATTTGTAATTATTGAGACTATTTTTGAGGATAATTTTTTTTTACTCGAGAAATATATGTTCAAAATTTACATACTGAAAAAATATTATTAGTTTGGATAATAATACAATAGACATGAATTATTTTTGTCGAAAACATTTTTTTTTAACTTTTTGAATGTTTTTATCATAATTAATTCATGTTTAATTATATAAAAATATATAAAAATAAATAAATTATTTATTAAGAGCAACATCGTATTTAGCCAGTCTAACTTTTAACGTGAGAGCTCGAATGCAAACAATTATTTCTTAAATAAAAGTATAGATATGATATATGTTATAAATAAAATTTGTTGTAAGGAAAACTTCACTGTCTCTTTTCTGAGATAAAAAAAAAGAACATGGTTTGCAGTTAACTAACTTATCCATCAAGTATCTCCTCCAAGATGAGACAATGCAGCGCTATTGAATATTTGGCACTTTTTCAGATGAGCCATTGTTTTTTTTTTTTGTAAAAAGGCTTTCAAATTTAAAACGAGGAACATACAATGTATGGTTGGAAACCATAAAGTTTGAGAAAGTAGAATGAGGCATGCCTCATATTTAACTAAGCAGTAGCTTATAACAAGAAACTTATGATTCATAAGTTATAGTGAATCAAGAGAAAAATGAAAATACTAAGGTGTTGGAAGGTGGTATCCCCGGCCTCGACGACCATGTTATGAGCCATTGTTTCTCAAGAGAAAGAATCCATCACCATAACCTTCATCACATATAATTGACTTTTTACACACTTTGGAGTTGCAAAACTATTGTGAAGTTTCTTATATGAACTGGAAAAAGCTTAAACCTTTTGCTGTGACATGGGTTGCAGATGAACTGTGATCTTTTGGGGGGGGCGCCAAGTTTCTCTCGGATAAGACAAGTTTGCAAGCAGTTTTTTGTCAAGACTATTTACAATGGTTTCAAGATTCAATATTCTCCATTTCATCTTTTAACACTTAATGTCATCTTCTTTTTCTTCCAACTCATCATTCAGCACATATTCAACTCATACTCACTATAATAGTTTTATTGAATAAAATTTAACATCTTATTTTACTAATAAATAATTATTATTTTTTCATATCAAAATTAAATAAACTTAGTCTCTATTTATAAAGAATTTAAAATGATAAATTTTTGTATAAGAAATAAAAATAAATTATTTAATTTATAATGAGATTATTGGTTGTAAATAACTAAGAGGATATGAAAAATATCAAAAATCTTTAAAAAGTGACATGTGTCGTCGTTGGTCTCTAGTTTCTTCTTATTCAATATGTTGTATTTTTTCAACACGGTTTAATCCACATCATCAAATATCATTTTTCAAAAATTCCATTGTCATCAAAACACTAAACCCTAAGATTTAGAAGTTTAGTATTTTGATGACGGCGTTAAAATATTTTTAAAATATTGCATATACTAGGGTTTAGGGATTAGAGTTTTAGGATCATCCAAGGGTTTAAGGTGTACCCAAGGGTTTAGGGTTTAAAATTTAGTGTTTTTGACAATGTTAAAAATATTTTTAAAAAGTTCTTTTTTGGTAACTACTATTATTTTTTATTTATTTTTTAACTTTTTATTCTAAAGACATAATATAACTTGATAATATTTTATTTTCTTTTTAAAAAAATAGAGATTATTGGCTGAATATACCATAATGGACAACAAATTAGGTAACTACCCCAATCAGAAAAAAAACCTTGGTGACTGTAGATATTTTGCTACCCTATGACCTTTTTAACCCTACTGAACACACACGTAAGAGAGAAGTTGAGCAGAATTAGATTTGGCGTGATCTTTCTAAGTACATCCTAGGTTTCTATTCAAGTGTAGGTTTCCAGCTATCTTCTACCTCAACCACTAGTTCTGCTTGCCCAGTTGTGTAAGCTACACTTCAAAAATCTTGAGAAAATTAGGGAAAATAGTATTTAGATTATCATATAATATTATAGGTTATCATCCTAAGTTAACGATTGCTATATAGTCGTGTATTTTGGTTGGACGCAAAGAAAACCGTTAACGATTACTATATAATATTATACGTTATGATCATATGTAAAATATGTATGCAAAATATTATCATAGTTTAACACATGGATTTATCAAGTGCCTTCCTAAGTAATTTAGGCCTAAGATAGTTACTAACATAATTATTGGCGGCTTTTGACATGAAAGATAGTCGTCCAGTTCTGTTGGACCACCCACAAAATTATTGTTTGTTCTAGTATCTAGTTGCATGACTAACAAGTTCCATACAACATAACTTCAAATGAACGAACACTAGGAGCATGAAAATGTCCATATTGGTGTTTTTATTGTTGGCTGCTAGGGAAATAAATAGCAATCAATATATGCTTGACTAGTTAACATCTATAGTTAGACAGATTCTTCAACAAATTTGGTATTAGCAGTTACTAAGTGGCGTAACACAATGGATCCAGTCAACATTAAAAGAGAAGTATGATACAAGAACAACGTCCTCAAGATTTGTTTAACAAGGCCAGCAACGAGGTTTGCAATGTGGTTGTGGTCACCAACATCACATGCATCTATTTCAAGTGAGTCACCATGGCCCTCTCTGTTTTTTCTTCTCTTTCACCTCTTTTTCTTTTTGCTTCTTCTTTACTTGATACACGACATATCAGCTGAGGTTAGATCTCCGCCAAAGATATATTTATTGAATGCGTAACTGTCCTGGAGTATCCAAACAAGGTTGTCCACAGCCTCGTACTCGACTTCATGATCCCAGGCCAAGCCGTATGGGTGATTAGTATCCTCTCTCATGGATGTCACCTCTGTCTGCGAAATACAAAAAAATGAATAACAATCTACTAAACATGAAATTCTGTTTTAGTGTATATTAATACAAATACTTAATTATTTTTATCGGTTACTAAAAATCTTAGACGTTATATATGAAGATAGCATCCACATAGAACTTTATTCTCTACTATATATCATTTAAAGATATTTGCAGATGGTAACAGAAATGATTAAGACTAAATATTATTAATACAAAACACTTAAACTTTCATTTTGATAGAGTAATACAGTCGCTAGCATCCTATTTCAGGCAGATGGGGACCTACTCAATGAGAGATGGTCTCTAACTATTTTATTTTTACGGTTACTAAAAATCTTAGACGTTATATTTAAAGATAGCATCCACATAGAACCTTATTCTCTACTATATAACATT
>NC_079516.1:8504395-8521214 GCF_000801105.2 Raphanus sativus
ATTTGCTACATTGTATGCGCTAATTGAAATCCCAAAACAAAATAATTTGCCACATGAACTTTAGATAGGCTCATGCAATAATTTTTGCATCTTGGAAATATATAAAAATTAAAATAGCTGATATCAAAACAGTGATAATTTCTTGCCTCATCATAATAATTATTCTGGAGTTCAACAGAAAGCAAAAGAATAAGAAAAGTTAGTAAGTAAAAAGATATTTTATACTTTAGTATATTCCTTTCCAAAATTCGTTAGTGAACAAATATTTTATAAAAATTTGTGAAAAGGAATGTTAAAAACAGAGTGTATCATACTAAAATATATGCTAGATTTTAGGTGTAGATATGTAAAGTAGTTATTATGACTGCGATTTTTGTGACCACCTATAAATATTTTTATTATTAATTGGAAACCAAATATTTTTTTATAAAATTACAGTTTATTAAGTCAATGGCATATGGTTGTAAATACTGAGGAAAACTAAGGGGTAATTTATATTTGTACTTCAGTTTTAATATAATAGATTGGTTGGTGTGTATATTTCTATTTTTATGTGCATTTAAAGCTTGAAATTTGTTGTTCATGAGGGTTGGTGTATTGATATAAATAAAATATTTTAAATAATTGCTGAAGATGAGAATGATTGAAAATAAAAAAAAAATCATTTTCCAAAAGGAAAAATGGCATTTTTGTGAATAACTTGAACTTTGGGGTGAATAGAGAAAATAAAAGTTCCAAAAAGAGGTCATATTTGCATTTGACTTGAAGTTTTGAGTCATATTTGAAAAAAAACTATTAGTTTCTTCGTATATAAACGTAAAATTCAGTATCACAATAAAAGTGTAAAACATGTAATCCAATAATTTTAAAGCATTATCTTCAAACTTAGTATAATTTTATAGTTAGTTTTTTCGGTTTTAATGATAATGTAGAAGAGTCATATTTTTTTTTTTTATTGTTAGTTGTGTTTCTCTTATTCAGTTAAAAGTAAATGTATAAAATTATTTAGTTATTTAGTTTTGATGGTTAAGTATCTAAAATCTTAATATTATAAATATATTTAGTTAGCCTAATTAAGTAAATACTTTGTTTTTCGATTTTGGATTGATAAAAATTCTAACCGAATTAGACATACACTTTGATCTAGTTTGGAAGAGTTCGGGTTCGATTAGTTCGGTTCGATTTGGTCCTTATCTATCTCTAATGAAAACTTTGATTTTGGTTTCTGTTTATTTTTAAGACAATTATTAGAACGGACAATTTACCTGTATTTTAAAGAATCTATTCTTTAAAATCTTGATTGGATGGAAAATTTTTTTTTTGAAAATACAAAAGCCAAAACCTAATCTTAAATCCACAAACAAGCAACACCTAAATCACGACAATAATAATAAGTTATTCATTGTCTTGAAGAATAAGAGTGAATGGTGACTGTAGTTTTGATAATATTGCGGAATTAAAGTTCGGTATAGTGTAACTGCAGTTCATGCGGTTTGCGAGACAAGTGCGGTTTTGATAGAATAAGTGGTACATAATGACGTTTGATTGGTGAAAATATTTTGCGGATTTTTAGATAATATGTAGAATAATATGTTTTTAATATTTTATAAATTTAAAACTTTTAAGTTAATTTGATTTTCTATAGAAACTATAGAAATTAATTAAAACTTTATTTTATAAATTATTTTGGAATAAATATATTTTAGTACTATTTCTCTTATAATTATTCAGTTTAATATTTTTTGTTTGGTTTCATCGTAGGTCTATACAATATTGTTTTCCTAATAAGACCAAATTATTATTACTTATCAATTTATTAAAGTTATCATGCTTATCACACATTTTGGTTCTGGTTTGATCAAAATTGGATATCATCAGTCGTCTATATGCGGTTCTATCTTTACTATATAGTTGGCAAGATTTAGTGCTCATCATCGTTTTACACTAATATAAAGTCTTAGAAAATATGTTTTATAACTGCTAAAGGTAGAACATATTATAGATGCCTTTTTGAGTATAAGTGATGTTGATATCGTGCTGATTTTGATGCTATTTAAATGCATTAATATGATAATCACTCAAATTATATATAAATACTTCATAAACAAAGTATTTTTAAACATTTTATTACCATAAACTAAATTAATTACTTAAAAAGAATTAATATGTTATATTGTTTTTTAAAATATTACATTGCGTTATAAACTGATCTTTCGTCTAACTTGTCATTCCAGAATAATTTTTTATTTATGTTAGAAAATTAAAAAAATATATAAATATAAAACTCAAAAACTAAAATTAACAGGTCTGGATTGGTTTGAGTATTTAGGATCGAAAAAGACTCAAAGTATCTGAAAACCAAAAAAATACCAAAACATGAAAAATACCTTAAAATCCCTAAAAGGAACCTAAAACAATTAAATACCGAGAAAGATCCAAATTTTTATTTTAAATCTTATCGGAGAAACCAAAAATACCCAAAGAAATTTATGAATACCCAAAATAGTGTTTAAAAAAAAAAATTTCACTCCAAACCCTAGACTAAAATCGAAAACCTGAACCCAAAACGTAAAATGTATTTGTAATACCAAAAAATATCTAAAATACTCAAATATACCTAATATACACAAAACATTTCAGGTACTTGGGTACTCGGTCATGTCTCGGGTAGGATATTGACTTGAAAAAGAGACCTGCTGATCCAAGAAAAATGAATATGTACTTTGCCTTTGACCCGAACTCAAACCACACCTATATTTCTAGGTCGATTTCAGTTTGGTTTTACGAGTCTGATAAATTGTCCATGACTAAAAAAGTTACATAAGAGTATACATACAACATCATAAATAAAATGATTCATAAATTATATGATTTTTAATAAATTCTCTTACTCGATATAATATGAGCATTCACATAATAATATATAACAATTTCAAAATACTAATTCACATTTACAATCCAAAGAAAAACCCGCGCTTTCGAAGCGCGGATCAAAATCTAGTATAAATTATTTGAGAAGTGATTTTCTTATGTGTCATCACCATATTCATTTTCACCAAAAAAAAAAACATGGCTTTGAGATATTATGAAATGGCATCACTTAATTATGAGATGTATAAATTTCTTTATTTATTGTTTTCAGCATATGAAGATGCTAGAAAAGAGAATGATGTAGAACCAATAAGACATACTGGTATAGTCTCCCTCGCCGGCGGCATGTGTCAAATATATGAATAGTATATTTTTAATAATATTTTATTTGGAATGATATGTTTACAAGTTGTACTAGTTATACTAGTTGTACGGTTTTCGGAAAAAATCGTCTTCGTCTTTTTGGTCTCGAGCCCAAAAGGCTAGATGCAGAGCCAGAAAATTCTTCAACCATTTCACTAAAAACGTGAGTCACCAGAAAGAAGAAAAAGATTGAGTTTGATGTATGATTTTCATGTGTTTTGTTTTGCAAATAATTGTTTTAAATGATGTATTAATACAATTCTTATCAACAGTTGTAAGATTTTAGTTTTTTTTTACCAAGATAATAATATATATTAGAAAGAAACAAAATTGCAACAAATAATCCAAATAAGTTGGTCTAATCTTCCCTCGCATGCATGTATCAAATACATGAATTATATATTTTAATATTACTTTATTTGGATAATGATTTGTTTACAAGTTGTACTAGTTATACTAGTTGTATTATTTTCGGAAAAAGCATCTTATTTTTTTGTTCTTGATTCGAAAAAGTAGATATGGAACCAGAAAATGTTTCAACATGATTCCAAAAACGCGAGTCATCGGAAAGAAGAATAAGAAAAGAGCATCAATGACAAATAAGAGCGATTTATCGGCGACGAAGAAAAAGAAAACGAAGAAGGGAGGGTACTTTTCTAATCCAACCAAACAAACTCGGAACCACACCAGAGCAGAATACGCTGAGGAGATTAGGTCTAACAATGGAGGTTCACAAGACAGAGAATGATAAAGAGGTGCAAAGAACGGTAACCATTAAATTTGAAATTGTTTTGTAAAATATTTTATTGTTAGGGTTCAGCTAAGGCTCCTTCCGTGTCAAATTGATAGCTTTTGGGATTACTTTTGAAAATTTATGTTCCTTATAAAACTTATGTTTCTTTTGGCATTAAATTTTTTGTCTTTTAATGTCAAATTTGTTCTTTTTAATAACTTTTGAAACTTTTAAAACTTTTGCTTCTTTTGAAACTTATATTATTTATGAGAAAATTAGGTTTAATTTAAATGGACATGTGTTTTGATATAACTAATACAACTAGTATAACAACTAGCATATTCAACTATGCTAATATTTAAGAATTGTACAACTAGTATAATTACTGGACGTTAGTGTTCAACCACAATGTTTAAAACATTATAAACATTTAAAACATGATCCACATTTAAAACAATACTAAATAAAATAACACGTAGTTGTACCAGTTTTATAGTTGTATTGTACATAGTTGTACTAGTTTTTGAGTTGTAACAATTTGTGCATAGTTGTACTTTGATAGTAAAATAAAAAAAATATTAGATGTACTACATAATAAATACATCTACCTCAGTTGTAGCACTTATTTGTGTTTACATATCTTTGCCCGGATACAATAAAATCATCAATTTGTAAATATACATTTCATGTATGTTTTTCATAAAATTACGTGGACAAATAAGTTAACAAACCTTAAAAGTATAAGGTAGATAATGTAAACTTACGGAGATGTGTAATAATTTTTTTTTATTTCCCAAAATTTCAAACTAAATTATGAGAAACTTTCCGAGTACATACCAATTGAGATATTTAATTGTCTTTCTCATATGGAAAACCAGATTAGTTTTATCAATTTCTAAAATGTAAAAATTGTACTAGTTGTACCAGTAATACTCGTCTAATATAATATATACACAATTATCAATTGTTTATATATCTACTTTAAATGATTTTACCAATATTTCACATCATAGCTTTGTAAAAATATGTTCAATGTTTGTTTATCACTATACTATGTTTATTATAGTTAATAAACTTTTAAAATATAAAGTATATAATGTAAAATTAAGAATGTAATGTAATAATTTAACAAAATTTTGAAAAACTTCAAATAAAATATGAAATTTTGTCAACATATATAATTAGAATATTTACTTGTTTTATATGTAAATTATAACGTTTGTATACTAATTATATAACTTTTTATTAATTTAGTTGTACGAGTTATACTAGTTGTACATAATCGAATGAGAAAATGAGATAAAAAATATTGTGTGGTTGTATGTTGTTGAGGTTAAAAAAAGAGGAGGAAAGAGAATGAGATCGTATGGCTAAGATTAAAACATAGATAAGATGATCTAATGGCTAATATATCCTTTTATTAATGGCAAAATTTTCATTTGATTCGACTTGATCTATATAGATTTTTTTCCCTGATTGTAGATTTTTTTTTGACCATCTGGTCTATATTATAATTTTGTCCGATTTCGTCTCCTGAATTCCATCAATGTCGTCTCCGGAGAAGAAGAAGGAGAAGGTGGAGGAGCTCCCCTCGAACCCAACTCCTTCACTTCCCGATGAACTGCTCACAAGCTGCATCGCACGCCTCTCAAGACTGTACTACCCGACCTTCTCCCTCGTCTCCAAGAGCTTTGGATCTCTTCTCGCCTCACCGGAGCTATACAAAGCCCGATCACTCTCGTCCCGCACCGAGAGCTGTCTCTATCTCTGCCTAGAGTCCTCCTCAGACTCTCGCTGGTACACCCTCTGCCGAAAACCCGATAAAAACAAAGATAACGTCAGCAAGAAGTCAACTAGTTATGTTCTGTCTAAACTCCCATCACTCCGCTCTGCTCCTCCCGCCGCCGTTTTCACCGGTCTCGTCTCCGTCGGTTCCGACATCTACAACATCAGATCCTCCTCCAACGTCTCGGTTCTCGACTGTCAGGTTAACACGTGGCGAAAAGCCCCGAGCGTGCCTGTGGAGCTGATGACGTTCTCCGCTTGCGTCGTTGACGAGAAGATACACGTGGCAGGGATCCACGCCGAGTCGTTGAAGAACGTGTCCATGGTGTTGGACGCGAGAACGGGAACGTGGGATCACGTGGTGCCCATACCTACCAGCCTGACGAGACGCGGCGTTTTGAACATGAGAAGCGTGTGTATCGACGGGAAGCCACACGTGGCGATTGATAGAGGTGTGGTTTGTTATAACTCACTGGAAGGTAAGTGGGAACGTGCCAAATCGAATATGGGTACTTTTTGGTTTTCAGATTCTTATTGCGAGGTAGATAATGTTTTGTACACTGTTCGCGATGGAGAGTTGAGATGGTACGACGGTGAGGTGAACGCTTGGATAAGCGTGGAGGGTTTGGTCGGACTGCCTAAGTTCTTGCCTGGTGTTTCTGTTAGATTGTGTGATTATGGTGGTAAGATGGTGGTCGTGTGGGACAAGGACATGCTGTCTAGTGGCGAGAAGATGATTTGGTGTGCTGAGATTGCGCTTGAGAGGCGTGAGATTAGTGAGATGTGGGGAAAAGTTGAGTGGATTGATCATGTGCTTACTGTTCCTATAGGTTATTATATCGTCAAGGCTCTTGCTGTTACCGTTTGATGAATGTGTCGTCGTCATCATATGATCATTTTTATATTTGCAATGTGTGTGATCTTTTGGTATTTGGGACTTGTATTATGAATTAATGTACTCGTCTTATTGTTTCACTTTTTGTATACTCTCCCAGTATTAACCCCATTCAGAATCACATTACCATGAATCTCGTTTTGCTTGTTAACATCCACATACTTAGAAAGCATCGCTGGACAAGGTAAAAGCATCATATGCTTTAAATCATCGCTTCCCATCTCACTCTTAACCATTCATGATCCATCTTTGTATGTTCCACTTTGTGCATACCTTTGCATATTAAAGTATTCCAAGAAACTAAAATCATTTTTCCTTACAGGTTTACTTTGAGTGGTATAAACCAAAGCATGCTCCCCAAAGAGACCAACGCAAAATGAAGCAACACATAAAAAAAAAATTTACTTGATTTTTGCCTCAACTAATCCTTTTGAACAATTCAGATATCAATCAACCAAATCATCATATACCATTCAATGTGAAAACTGTTTGAACAATCCTTAACTTTCTCTTTGTCTACAAAATCAAACCATCCATCTCCCCAACCTTAGTCTTCCAGCCACGAATCGAAACTGTACTTCTAATTCGCCACCCAAACATGTTACCATGCAATTTCTGTCAACCTCCGCAAGTAAATCTATGGTAACATGTTCCACCTGGCCTCTACGAAGCATCTCAGATTTCTTAAGCTTTTTCATTGCGTAGACATGGCCATCAAGAGAGAAGAATACAATGTTACGTATATGTTTACATATAAAAGGTTTACAGTAAAGAGTAATGCTATAAGTCTTCTTCTCTAAGTCATTCATCAAATTCTTCTGCTGTTCCTCAGAGACTTGTGCAGCAGCTAACTTATTTTCCAGCATTATTTTTTATTTTTATTTTATTTTCCAGCATTATTACGTCTGCAGCAAATGCAATTTCCCCCCACCCCCCACCCCCAAACACATAACAATATCATAAAATGATCACATTATTCTATAACCTTGACATAAAGATATCTAAAAGACTCCTTGGAAAGCTCAATAACAAAAACATGTAGAAGAACCATTTACCGCTCGTGTCTTTGCAATTGTTTTTTTTTTGTAATGATTTTCGATATACTGTTTGGCAGCTGCAGCCTTCTGCTTTGTTGCATTTGGCACAGGTCACACAGCTTCTTCTTCACTTCCTTCCAGATGTTTTGGATCCCTTCTCGAGGAGTTCTCCTTCCCTTTAGACGTTATCTTATTCAGCCAAGCTTTGGCTTTATCCATAGCTTCCCCAATCCCCACTCCCCTTAAGTCGATAAACCAAATAGCCAAGTTAGTATCTTAAGTTGGAACCCTTTTTTTACTCATTAGGCTCCTAAACATAATTCACTAGCTAACCCTAATAGTATGTTCTCAAATGAAACCGAAAGCCCACCAATACAAACTCTATAAGATGATCATTGAAGAATGGAAGGTAAAGCGATTTGAAAGAGTGAACACAAAATGTGCAAACAAGAGAACATACTCAAGAACAAAAGCGTGTGAACTTAGATACATAGATAGCCACGTTTTATAGTGATGGTTTAAGTAAGAAACCCTCGAGTCCAGGGAGGGAACTGATTCCTCAGTTTCTTCTCTTTCTTCCTTCTATATTTTTTAATGGGTTTGAGAAAAGAAATTGTAGTGAAAGAGAAAGGAGAGCGAAGTTTGAAGCTTTGGTTGCTTTTGATTAACGAAGAGAGACTAACAAGCACAACCGCTGCTCTTTGGGCAAATTGTTTTTACACTTTTTGTCTTTTTGAGGATTGGTTTAAATGTCATTGAAACTATTGATTTTGACTTTAATTGTGTATAGATCTCTCAGTTAACCAAACATTGTTACCTTATCTACAAGATTTTACTTACTCCAGTGACTCCATTAAACAACACCTTTTAATCTTGAGTAATTGCATCAGGTAGCTATGTTTCAAAGATTATTTAGCTATATAGGGTATGAATGTGTGCGCAGAACAAATGCAGTCTAATTGCAGACTATTAAATATGCAGATAGAACTGCATTTTTTGTCCATTCACATTTACAAATACAGAACCCAAAAACATGAAAAAAATAAAAATTATCATGCATGCAGATCTCGTTTGCTCTTTAAAATTGATGTCCTGCATCTGCTAGAAAAAAAGGCATGGGTGGGAGGCAGAGGCCCAATAAATACTTATCTTTTTTTTTTAAGTTTTTTACAAATACGTTGATTATTTCTCTTCATTTATTTTCAAACTAAAATTCCTCTACAACATAAGGTTTAATGTTCTTTTTTATACGATAATTTCTAGACAAAATTTTATAAATTTTATAAAATATATAAAATGATATATATGTTATGTTTAATTAGTGTTTATATATTTAGGTTGTCTTTACATCCATTAAAATAATTCAAAATTAAAGTATTTTTAAAAGATTGGGATTATTAGTTTTATGATTATAGTATTTTTGTATTATTCATTTTATGTAACATTTTTAGGAAAACAAAATTGCACATATATATATATATATAATGAAAATATTATATTACATATATATATTATATTCTATAATATCTTCATTGATAATTATATGGATCCAATATCTGTAGAACCGAACCGAATACTCTTTATAATTTTTGTAACTGTGATGAATTTTCATATAATCTTAAATTTACCATATTTATTTAAATGATGATATGTATTGTTATTTTTCATCATGGTATTTATTACTTATATATAATAAGTTTTTATTTTGTTTAGATATTTATTTTTCATTAAAATGTTCAACATTTATTTAAATACATTTAATTTTCATTAAAAAATTTCATTTATTTAAATACAATAATCTATTAAATTTGTTTGATCTGTATTTGTTCTACGTGATTTGCATAATCTGTATTTGTTCTGTTTGATCTCCATTTCAGTTTGATCCGCATATTTTGATCTCGTCACCATTCGAAGCCATAGAATAAGCTGATCGAATACACTGTGCACTTACATTTAATCCAAAATTGCCCATATTTGATAGCTCTGCTACTAAGGTCTGACAAGTCTTTAGGTCTGCATGTATCTCTAGGCGAAGCTATAGTAACTCCTCTACAAAAAGCTACTGTATGCTATCTAGAATAATTAAATAATGCAAATAACACTCTCGGTCCTCTCTCTTCACACAAATACACACTCTCTTTCTCTTTCTTCTTCCCTCTTCCAAATTTCAGAATCTAGAATTTCGAGTAACAGTCCCTAAATCTCTTTCTTGTTGTTTCTCTCAGCTAATGAATCTTCAAAGTTTACTTTCTTTTTTTTTTGATCAAAGTTTACTTTCTTCAAAGTTTACTTTCTCTGTTTCCATTTTCACCGGGCTAAATGAGTCCTCTCCACACTCTCGCTCTCTGCTTCATCTCTCTACTCCTTTTCTCCGGCACCAATTCTGTAATTGAGCGTGAGCTCCGATCTATACTCGAGTTCCGTGAACGCATCCGTGATGAGACCTCTAAAGAAGTTGTATGACCAACCACCTAAATAAAGAAGTTGTTGCATTAAAAAAAAAAAGGTACACTCATATTTTAATATAAACTGATTATATATATTATAACAGATTTAACCTTTTAAAATGGAAAAAAATAAATTGGTTAGTTTTCATTCTTTCCCTTGTGACTGAAAACTTTCAAATAATTTGATTCACAGTTTGTTGTTTGTTATCGTTGGAAATCATCTATAGAATGATATCTAAGATGACTAAAAGTTAACTAAACCTAGTAATATTGAGTTAGCAGATGAAAATTTGACAATCTATTAGCTTTTATACATCAGAACCATGTGTTTTCCAATGAAATGTTCAAATGTGGTGTGACCAAGATTAATGTGGAATGTATGCGTGAGGAAGCTAAAACCTGTGCCAAACAAAAGAAAACAAAAAGAAAAACCAAATATCAAACTCTCCTCCAAACTTTGATGCGTCCTATATTGCGGCAATGGTTCTCAACAAACTTTTGCCTTATTGGACTTAAGTATAACGAAGTTAGGTGCAAAAAAAATTATTTTATGAAAAATTCAGTTTAACAAAATTTCAACAACTATGTATTCCATATAGAACAAGATGAACAAACTACCAACACTTTCTATGGAAACACTAGTTTTCTAGGTCATTTGCCTGAGAATCTCCAACTCAATACCTTACTTTAAGAGGAGAAAACTTCAAAATGAGGATTTGAAGGTTGATACTCCAACCATAAATCATTAAATCCTCAAAAAAATCCTTAAAGGTTTATTCATTTCCATTATAGTTCTTGACATTAATAAAAGTTATTAATGATGATAAAACTTCACAGATGCATATAAAACATATTTTTAATATATTATACAACACAGTATATATTACAATATTATATAATAATAATATAATAAAACAACACACACAAATTGAAAAAATTACATATAAAATACCAAATTACGCAAGCATTATTTCCATAATGCTTTAATTATGTTAAATTTGTTTAATGTATTTTTATTATGTGTGAACTTTATGTAATGTCTTTCTATTTGCGTGGATTTATTTTAATGTTATGTAATATTTATTCTATTTTATTTTACTTTGGTATATTTAAGTTATTTTAAATAAAGTTAATAGATGTATTTATGAAAGAAAATCATTGTAAGGACTAGAAAGAAAATAATTGTAAGGGCTAAAAAGAAAATGAATAATAGTTTTGAAGTTTTCAAATAGAAAAACTTCATATTTGAAGTGTCACTATTCAAAATTTCAAAATTTAAGGATTTGAAATTGTGTCAGAATGATAAAAACCTCAGAATTTAAAGATTTGAGGTTGAATTGGAGATGCTCTAAATAATATAGTTATAATGTTATTTTCCTAGTGTCCAAAAATAAGAAGTATAGTGTTTTTATATTAAAAAGCATCTAATGCTAAACGCAATCAAATGCTAAATGAAATCAAGAATTTACTCAATAATGTTTTTTTTTAAAATATAAATAAATAAAGAAAGAAAAGACTGTTGTAACAAGGACAAAGAAACTCAATGATTTGCCAATTCCCTACCAAATTAGGACACTACGAAGGAAGGCATACACAGAGCGTGAAAAGACATGAATTACCATTTGATTCTGAAAATCTTCTTTTGTCACGTCTTATCAAATCTACAATAATATTCGACTTATATCATCCAAAGAATTTTTAGTGGTAGCTGGTTCGACCAATATATAGAGGGGGGCCGATTATGAAGATTCATATACACCGGAGAAGAAGATAAACAAAAAGGAACCTAATGTATATTACTTTTTTTGGATCAAATTAGTAGTATATTACTATTAATGCATTTGGATCCGTTTCTAGAGAGAGAAAAAATAAATTTTAATGTCCCAGAAAACACTAGTACTTTGTATGTATGCATCACTCATATAGTTAATAGACGATAGTTTTTGAATAATAGGATTCTTCATCAGAACTCATTTAGTGGGAAAAGTATAAACCATTGAAAAAATATATAGAAACCATTGAAAAAAATATATAACCCATTGAAAAAAATAAAAACCATTGAATAGAATAATGTTGCATTTATTGAAAATATATTAATACATAGTTTATGGGAGGCCAAAAAGAAAAATACATGTTTATTCAATACACCACAAAATTCTTTAGGTTTCTAAATTCTTTAGGTTTCTAAATTCTTTAGGAAGACTGGCATGCAACTTTTAGATAAGTCGTGCATGTGCATGTTCGTCACTGACAAACGTAGTTGACTGAAACATATTTTACTGATATGACTTATTGCTAATTAGGGCTACTGGAAATCACCGAGTGAGGGTGAGGCGGTGGTAGCGCCGCAGAAGGAGGACGCTTCCGCTTCTTCTTTTCATAGCTGATCCCACGCGCTTTAGCCTGCGACGCACTTCCCTTAGGTATAGACGAACGGCTCGTGCACCGAAAGGGTTAGTCTCTGGTGAACCACCGTTCTCTTCAAAAGCGGCTCGAAGCCTGCCAATGAGTGCGTCGAGGCTGCCCCATGCTTGCCGTAGTGGACAGGCACATGGTGCTGGTGGATTTGGATGTCCAAAAAACGGACACAGTTGTGTGTGAACCTAGAGAAACAAGATCAAATTAGCGTTTAGTATCAGCATTTTCAATATATACATACAGGGTAGAGGAGAAGTCGTCATAGATTATATAATTTATTTATATATACATACCGGGTAGAGGAAGAGTCGTCATAGATTATACTATAATTTATTTACATTTTGAATATATACAACCATCATATATTCATAGAGAAGAAAAATGGTATAATTATGATTGAGTTAAGGCATGCAACCACCAAAGGAAAAATTATTCATAGAACACATAGCAATTATTTGTTTATTATAATAACCGTTGAAACAAACAAGATTAATAATTCATGTTAAAATATAATTGTCGTTGATGATAATAATATCTCCAAATATCAACAAGAATTCAATTGAACAATAATACAAATGTTTTATAGGTCAAAGAAACCCAATTCAAACACATAGGGTTTCATAACTGAGATCTATCTCTTGAGTAGATAAACAAAATCGCATAGTATTCTTTTATGTGAGAGATACATACGTACGTGAATGTGTTATATATTTATACCTTGGTCTTGCCGAATTGGTCGAGGTACCTGAGAAACTCAAGAACATGAGCACCACTGCAACGGGAGAGAGAAAGTGGGGGACGGTGGTTGCGTAGATACTGTCCAAAAGTGTTCCAATCTCTTCTCTTCTGATTCTCATACCTACTCAGCTGGTTCATCGCCGAGCCGCCTGAAGAAGACGAGGAGGAGGAGGATGAGGTGGTGACTGCTGCGTCGGCGATCATAAGGTTTGTGTTGTGTGAGATGTTTGTTGTGCCGATAAAGCCATGGATTGGATCCATAATATCGAGATCTGATATACACGAAGGTTTTGTTTTACTTTATTTAACAATCTGTATTTTTGT
Source organism: Raphanus sativus (assembly GCF_000801105.2). NCBI lineage: Eukaryota > Viridiplantae > Streptophyta > Magnoliopsida > Brassicales > Brassicaceae > Raphanus > Raphanus sativus. Next base: position 8,518,007 of record NC_079516.1, read on the forward strand.
TTTGGGTTACGATGACGATGAGAAGAGATTTATGAGCCTTGAGTTGATAAGGGAAAAGATGGCGGAGAATAGAGAGGAGAAAGGGTATCGTAATCATTGCTATAGAGTGCGGGTTGGATGTATTCCTGCTATAAATATTTTCTCATTATTTTTTTCTGCTTGACTCATAACAGTGGATTCGTAATAATGCAAGCTTCTATTTTGACTATAGAGATTGAGTTAAACACTACTACTATCCTTATTACATATACATCTCTTTAATCATTATTGTTGTGTGAAAGACTTTGAATAGTTTTGGTGGATGAAGCCTTAAAGCCTAAAGGGGGTATATTGATGGTGTGAGTAATGCATATTGAAACGCAGCTACGATGTTAATTAGTACACGAATATAACTCATTTTTAACACATTTTCAATATGCATTAATCAGTAATCACATACAACAGAGTTATTTTCGAAATATATCCCTACAATTTTCTCTTATTAATTAATGATATTATAGATGACTCGGTCATTTTCAAGTTCCATGCATTCAACAAAGTATCAAGTGGACAGAATGGAAGGAGCTATCGATAGAACGGAAAATATATGAGATACTATTAACTATCAAATAAACTTAAAAAGAACTATCAAAAAGACCTAAATTCACATGGAAATAATCTCCAAGTTTTTTCTTTTAAAATAGATTTTCTCTTTTCAACTGGCGAGTTAGAGCATCTCCAACCCATAACACTATTTTTGTGTCAAAACTACACTATTTTAGTGTAATTTTAGCACTAAAAAGAAGTTCTTCTCCAACCACAACACCAAACTTCACACCAAAAGTTATTTTATAATATTATATGTATTTATCTTTTTATTTTTCATTTATTTATTTGTAAGTTTTATTAATAAAATAAATGAATAGTGTTTTAGTGGAGTGAATAGTGTTTTAGTGTGGTGAATAGTGTCACACCAAATTTGGTGTGAAATTATAGTGTTGCACTAAAATGGTGTAATTTTTGCAGTTCCATTGGAGATGGTTTTGGTGTAAAAACTACACTAAAATAGTGTTTTACAGTTCCATTGGAGATGGCCTTATATAATTTGTTTATTTTATTACCCAACGAATCAGAGTTTACAGAGAACGATGCAAACATTACAACGCCACTTCCTTGTATTTTCGACCGGATAAGAAAGAACCGACCTTTGATCAAAAAAAAAAAAGAAGAAAGAACCGACTTATGTACTACCTAGTACGTACATGGGCAGGAACGTATAGTAGGAGGCATGCCCCTACTCTTCGATCTTAGTTATCATTCTAATTTCTAAAGATCGTTTTTGACACGCTAGTTAGTTTGCACGCATATTAAGCTCTTATCTTTAGTAGCTACATACTACAAATATAGACAAATACAGTAGTTTACAGTTAAAGTAAGAAGATGGAATCAAATCTACAGATCAAGTGATCAACACTATAGATTATTGATTTAGAGGAGACTAGGGTAGGCAGAGAGAATATAGTGATGATAATATATTTGGTTCTTTTTTTTTTTTTTAACACTAAAGATCCTTTCATTGATGAACAAAATGAAATACAGGATAAGATACGGGGATGAGATGCAAAACCGGCGAGTATTAGATACTCCCAGAGACAAGAGCCAGCATTAAACTACACTGGAGCCAAAAGACAGTAGAATCAAAACTGATTCTTTGTAACCAAAAACAGCCTATATTACAGACGACTAAAGAGATAAAAGCAGCTGGACTAAGATCATAAACACAAAACACCCTAGTAATAGAGACCATCAGAGCAAGGAGGAGAGAGGATAACGCATTGAGGCCGAACTTTATTGGGGAGAACCAGAGACCAATCCTCAATCTACTGCTTCGGAAACACACCAGAAGCTACGAGGAGACTCGATACCATCCCCGGGAGAAGAAGAAGAACCATTAAACTTCAAACACCCACGGCACAAAGTAGAACAGGGCCGAAGCCCCTCTTCCTTGAAATCGAGCCGGAGAAACCAACCCGAACCATAAGAGAACCAAAAGACCAACGCATCTATTCCGTTGCTAACGAACTCAAGGAAGAGCGTACCCTCCAAACCCGACGAGAACACCACCAGAAGCAATCAGCGAACGCACAAGCAGACCAGAGACAGGGCCACCAGAAGGAGCAGAACGGATGTCCATAGACCCAACAAGGAGCCATCACCAACAAGGAGATAAAACGCACCTCGCTGACAGAAGGACGAACTGCTATCAAAGCCCCACGGCCAAGGCTCCGGATCTGAAAATCTAGATCTAGATCTAGAACTGCTTTCAAATCTTATTTAGTCGAGGCAAAGGCTAACCTAGCAGGAAGGAAAAGAAGACAAAGGAAAAACAAACGGGCCGGACCGACGGCTCAGGAAGGAAAAGAAGACAAAGGAAAAACAAACGGGCCGGACCGACGGCCAAGCTGCCGGCCGGAGACAGGGAGCTTGTGAAATCTAGTGAGAAAGCAGAGAAAGTATTTTAGAGAGAAAGTCTGTTTCAAATAAAATGATATATTTGATTCTCTCTTTTCAAAAAAAAAAATATATATATATATATTTGGTTTTTGGCGTCAGTGGACAACACCTGGAACGAAAGAAAAGACGAGATGACCCCTTAAAGAAGTTAGCAGCAAGGGGTAACTTGTGGCAGAGGTACAAATCTGGATGGTGACAGAGAGGCAAAAAGAGGAGCAGTGGAGTCTGTTTGAATGGTTTCTTAATAAAGAAGGAGAAAGGTTGAGTCAATCAATCAATCTCACTGTTCATTTCATGTCATAGTGGACCATGTGAAATTTCTTTCACTTGGTTTTTCATTTTTGGCCTTATTCTCGTATGTAAAATCATATGATTCATGAACAAAGCTATTGTTNTTTTTTTTTTTTTTGAAGATTGAACAAAGCTATTGTTAGTGGAAAAGAAAGGTGAAATACGAAGTTATAAACCACAAAAATGACGAAGTTATAAACCACAAAAATGATGAATATCTAAACTTTAAACTTTTGGGTACACCTTAACCCTTTGGATGATATTAAACTCTAATCCCTAAAATCTAGTATATGCAATTTTTTTAATATTTTAACGCCATCGTCAAAATACTAAATTCTAAACCCTAAACTTTAAATCCTAAACCTTTGGATAATCCTAAATTCAAAATCAAAAATATTAAACACTAAAATACTAAATCTTATAA
>NC_079516.1:8521314-8573563 GCF_000801105.2 Raphanus sativus
CATATTTCACCTTTCTTTTCCACTATATATATAACTTCATCATTTTTTGTGGTTTATAACTTCATATTTCACCTTTCTTTTCCACTGACAATAGTTTTGTTTATGAATCTATATGCTTAGATTTTACATACGAGAATAAGGCCAAAAATGAAAAACCAAGTGAAAAGAAATTTCACATGGTCACTATGACATGAACATGAACAGTGAGATTGATTGATTTGACTCAACCTTTCTCAGGGGCCGGGCTTAGGTATAGGGGCAAGGGGACGTGGGTCCCGGGACCTAACTATTTTTCTGCACAAATAGTATTCAAAATGGGGTTCAGTTTTTTTAAAAAAATAATAATTTAAGAGCCCAAATTTAAAAATTATCTGTAAATACATGTGAAAGAAAAAATTTAAAATATTTTGCCCAAGGGCCCATCAACTCTTTGAGCCGGGCTGACCTTTCTCCCATTCTTTATTTAAGTAAACCATTCAAACAGACTCCACTGCTCCCTCTTTTGCCTCTCTGTTACCATCCAGATTCGTACCTCTGCCACAAGTTACCCTTGCTGCTAACTTCTTTAAGGGGTCATCTCGTCTTTCGTTCCATGTGTTGTCCACTAACGCCAAGAACCAAATATTATATATATATATTTTTAAAGAGAGAACCAAATATATTATCATCACTATATTCTCTCTGCCTACCCAGGGTAGGCTACCCTAGTCTCCTCTAAATCAATAATCTATAGTGTTGATCACTTGATCTGTAGGTTTGATTCCATCTTCTTACTTTAACTGTAAACTACTGTATTTAGTCTATATTTGTAGTATGTAGCTACTAAAGATAAGAGCTTAATATGCGTGCAAACTAACTAGCGCGTCAAAAACGATCTTTAGAATGATAACTAAGATCGAAGGGGTGGGGCATGCCTCCTACTATACGTTCCTGCCCATGTACGTACTAGGTAGTACATAGGTCGGTTCTTTTTTTTTTTTTTTGATCAAAAGATCGGTTCTTTCTTATCGGTCGAAAATACAAGGAAGTGGCGTTGTAATGTTGCATCGTTCTTTGTAAACTCGTATTCGTTGGGTGATAACATAAACAAATTATATAATTCGCCAGTTGAAAAGGAAAATCTATTTTTAAAAGAAAATACTTGGAGAGCCAATGGCTCAATGCACCCGTTTTTTTTAAAATAGCACACACACAAATTAAATTCTTGTTGCACTTATCCCTATTTTCGTAACGTTCATTTTATAAATCATAGTCTAAGCCACGTTCTGATTTAGTTGTCAAAGCTACATTGATGATCAACTAAATATCATGTCTATATATGCATTTAGATTTATGAATTAACTTACATAATAGTTTGGTAATTTTCTAGTACATTCAGCATACACCACGGAGTGATGGTCGCCAAATTGCTAATGAGTCAATGCTATAGTGGTGATTATTTCCATGTGAATTTAGGTCTTTTGATAGTTATTTTTAAGTTTATTTGATAGTTAATATCTCATATATATTTCCGTTCTATCGATAGACTCCTTCCATTCTGTCAACTTGATACTTTGTTGAATGCATGGAACTTAAAAATGACCGAGTCATCTATAATATCATTAAATTAATAAGAAAAAATTGTAGGATACCTCTGCATAATCCAAAAAAAAAAAATTGTAGGGATAGATTTCGAAAATAACTCTGTTGTATGTGATTGCTGATTAATGCATATTGAAAATGTGTTAAAAATGAGTTATATTCGTGTACTAATTAACATCTTAGCTGCGTTTCAATATGCATTACTCACACCATCAATATACCCCCTTTAGGCTTTAAGGCTTCATCCACCAAAACTATTTCAAAGTTTTTCACACAACAATAATGAAGAGATTGGAACACTTTTGGACAGTATCTACTAATAAGGATAGTAGTAGTGTAACTCAATCTCTATAGTCAAAATAGAAGCTTGCATTATTATGAATCCACTGTTATGAGCCAAGCAGAAAAAAAATAATGAGAAAATATTTATAGCAGGAATACACTCTATTGCAATGACTACGATACCCTTTCTCCTCTCTTTTCTCCACCATCTTTTCCCTTATCAACTCAAGGCTCATAAATCTCCTCTCATCGTCATCGTAACCCAAAACAAAAATACAGATTATTAAAAAAAACAAAACCTTCGTGTATATCAGATCTCGATATTATGGATCCAATCCATGGCTTTATCGGCACAACAAACATCTCACACAACACAAAACCTTATGATCGCCGCCGCAGCAGTCACCACCTCATCCTCCTCCTCCTCCTCGTCTTCTTCAGGCGGCTCGGCGATGAACCAGCTGAGTAGGTATGAGAATCAGAAGAGAAGAGATTGGAACACTTTTGGACAGTTTCTACGCAACCACCGCCCCACTTTCTCTCTCCCGTTGCAGTGGTGCTCATGTTCTTGAGTTTCTCAGGTACCTCGACCAATTCGGCAAGACCAAGGTATACATATATAAACATATTCACGTACGTATACGTATGTATCTCTGACATAAAGAATACTATGCGATTTTGTTTATCTACTCAAGAGATAGATCCCAGTTATGAAACCCTACGTGTTTGAATTGGTTTCTTTGACCTATAAAACATTTGTATTATTGTTCATTGAATTCTTGTTGATATTTGGAGATATTTATTATCATCAACGACAATTATATTTAACATGAATTATTAATTTTATTGTTTCAACGGTTATTATTATAAACAAATAATTGCTATGTGTTCTATGAATATTTTTCCTTTGGTGGTTGCATGCGTTAACTCAATCATAATTATACCATTTTTCTTCTCTATGATGGTTGTATATATTCAAAATGTAAATATAAGTTATATAATCTATTGACGACTCTCCTTCCTTAACCCGGTATGTATATATAATAAATCATTATAATTATGACGACTCTTCCTGTTACCCGGAATGTATATATATTGAAAATGCTGATACTAAAACGCTAATTGAATGATCTTGTTTCTCTAGGGTTCACACACAAACTGTGTTCCGTTTTCTGGACACCCAAATTCACCAGCACCATGTGCCTGTCCACTACGGCAAGCATGGGGCAGCCTCGACGCACTCATTGGCAGGCTTCGAGCCGCTTTTGAAGAGAACGGTGGTTCACCAGAGACTAACCCTTTCGGTGCACGAGCCGTTCGTCTCTACCTAAGGGAAGTGCGTGACTCACAGGCTAAAGCGCGTGGGATCAGCTATGAAAAGAAGAAGCGGAAGCGTACTCCTCCGGCGGCGCTACCACCGCCTCACCCTCACTCGGTGATTTCCAGTAGCCCTAATTAGCAATAAGTCATATCAGTAAAATATGTTTCAGTCAACTACGTTTGTCAGTGACGAACATGCACATGCACGACTTATCTAAAAGTTGCATGCCAGTCTTCCTAAATAATTTAGAAACCTAAAGAATTTTGTGGTGTATTGAATAAACATGTATTTTTCTTTTTGGCCTTCCATAAACCATGTATTAATATATTTTCAATAAATGCAACATTATTCTATTCAATGGTTTTTAATTTTTCTCAATGGGTTATATATTTTTGTTTCAATGGTTTCTATATATTTTTTCAATGGTTTATACTTTTCCCACTAAATGAGTTCTGATGAAGAATCCTATTATTCGAAACTATACGTCTATTAACTATATGAGTAATGCATACATACAAAGTACTAGTGTTTTCTGGGACATTAAAATTTCTTTTTTCTCTCTCTAGAAACGGATCCAAATGCATTAATAGTAATATACTACTATTTTGATCCAAAAAAAGTAATATACATTAGGTTCCTTTTTGTTTATCTTCTTCTCCGGTGTATATGAAACTTCATAATCGGCCCCCCTCTATTGGTCGAACCAGCTACCACTAAAAATTCTTTGGATGATATAATAAGTCGAATATTATTGTAGATTTGATAAGACGTGACAAAAGAAGATTTTCAGAATCAAATGGTAATTCATGTCTTTTCACGCTCTGTGTATGCCTTCCTTCGTAGTGTCCTAATTTGGTAGGGAATTGGCAAATCATTGAGTTTCTTTGTCCTTGTTACAACAGTCTTTTCTTTCTTTATTTATTTATATTAAAAAAAAACATTATTGAGTAAATTCTTGATTTCATTTAGCATTTGATTGCGTTTAGCATTAGATGCTTTTTAATATAAAAACACTATACTTATTATTTTTGGACATTAGGAAAATAAGATTATAACTATATTATTTAGATCATCTCCAACAGCCCTTCGTCCCTTCATTTTTAAAGGCTTTTGCATTCCAACAGCCATTTATCCCTTCAAATTTTAAAGAGATGAACAGTACACCTCCAAATATGAAGAGGCACTGTACAGGCCTTTAAAACACTGTTTACTTTTCACTTTAGTCTTTCTATTTATATATGTTTAATAATTGTGTACTTATTGTTTTTTATTTGGCATTCTACTATTATAATTATATTGACACTTAAATATTATGATTTTGGTCTTATAAAATTATTTTTAAATAATAATAATATATTAATAAATATTATATACCAATATATACTAATATTCAATAAAACAAAATATAAACATATTATTTCACACATTATATTTTGGAAAAATTTACACAAATGCAAAATTATATTACAATCATAATATTTTACATCAAATAAAAGTTATATAAACTGAAATATTACACATTAAAATATTACACGTTATTGGAAGAAAGAGGTATTGCATGATATAATGACTTCGTGTATTATAATGCATAACATGATAATTGAAGATGAACGAGATATCAATGCACCGATTCGAGATGCAAGACCGGCTCCGTCAATAAGTGTTGAGATGGCCATAAACGAAGATATGCGTTTTCAACAATTTTTAGCACGTAATCTTCGAATAAAAAATAAGGATGCTCATTTAGCACTTAAAAATGCTTTGATTGAGCATATTTGGGAGCATTACGGAAATAATTGTATTGATTAGTTTTGTATTTTTATATATATATATATATATATTGTAATTTGAATTGTTTATGTTTATTATTATATGTAATTTATGTAATTTATGTTGTTATGTTTTTTTATCTTTTATTATAAGTAATTTGATGTTATAATTAAATATTTTTACTAATTATGTCAATAATAAATATTAATATGTGTTTACTGTTAATTTATAAAATTTTAATGATTATAATGAACTATTACTGAAATTGAGGACTAAAGTGTAAAATATAAGCTCTCAAAAAAAAATTGAAGGTCACCATTGGAGAATCACCCCTTCAACCCTTTATCTTGAAGGTGGACCCTACAAAAAATGAAGGGGCTTGTTGGAGATGCTCTTAGAGCATCTCCAATTCAACCTCAAATCTTTAAATTCGAAGGTTTTTGTCATTCTAACACAATTTCAAATCCTTAAATTTTGAAATTTTGAATAGTGACACTTCAAAAATGAAGTTTTTCTATTTGAAAACTTCAAAACTATTATTCATTTTCTTTTTAGTCTTTACAATTATTTTCTTTCTAGTCCTTACAATTATTTTCTTTCATAAATACATCTATTAACTTTATTTAAAATAACTTAAATATACCAAAGTAAAATAAAATAGAATAAATATTACATAACATTAAAATAAATCCACGAAAATAAAAAGACATTAAATAAAGTTCATGCATAATAAAAATACATTAAACAAATTTAACATAATTAAAGCATTACGGAAATAATGCTTGCGTAATTTGGTATTTTATATGTAATTTTTTCAATTTGTGTGTGTGTTGTTTTATTATAACATTATTATTTAATATTGTAATATATACTGTATTGTATAATATATTAAAAATATGTTTTATATGCATCTGTGAAGTTTTATCATCATTAATAACTTTTATTAATGTCAAGAACTATAATGGAAATGAATAAACTTTTAAAGATTTTTTTGAGGATTTAATGTTTTATGGTTGGAGTATCAACCTTCAAATCCTCATTTTGAAGTTTTCTCCTCTTAAAGTAAGGTATTGAGTTGGAGATGCTCAGGAAAATGACCTAGAAAACTAGTGTTTCCATAGAAAGTGTTGGTAGTTTGTTCATCTTGTTCTATATGGAATACATAGTTGTTGAAATTTTGTTAAACTGAATTTTTCATAAGATAATTTTTTTTGCACCTAACTTCGTTATACTAAAGTCCAATAAGGCAAAAGTTTGTTGAGAACCATTGCCGCAATATAGGACGCATCAAAGTTTGGAGGAGAGTTTGATATTTGGGTTTTTTTTTTTTTTCTTTGGCACAGGTTTTAGCTTCCTCACGCATACATTCCACATTAATCTTGGTCACACCACATTTGAACATTTCATTGGAAAACACATGGTTCTGATGTATAAAGCTAATAGATTGTCGGGTTAAAACCGCTATTCTATGGACCAACAGTAGATGCTTTGAAAGCTTATTATTGGCAGGTGAAATGTCTACCGAAGATAAAACACTTCTTAAGGCAGATTATTTCAGGTTGTGTTGCGGTTAAAAAGAATCTCAAAGCAAGAGGTTTGAAAGGAGATATTGGTTGTGATAGATGTGAGCATGACGAGGAGTCTTTGAATCATGTGTTCTTCGACTGCCCTCCAGCACGGCAAGTCTGGGCGCTATCAACGATTCCGACTAATCCAGAGATTTTTCCATCTAATTCTCTATTCACAAATATGTATTACTTATTTTGGTGAGTATTACCGAAACTGAAGGATCATCAATTCGCATGGATTTTATGGAATATTTGGAAAGCAAGGAACAATAAGGTATTCAGTAATTTGGACGTTGACGCAAGGGATACACTAACGCTGGCTGAAACTGAATCTAGTATGTGGGCTGCGGCACAAGAGACAAATATAAGGAGTTCTATAGCTCCACAAATTCACCAACTTCCCATTATTCCAGGGCGATGGTGTTTTACGGATGGCTCATGGAAGGATAACGAGTCGTTCTCGGGACAAGGGTGGTTTAGTACGCTCGAAGGATTTACAGGTTTGATGGGGGCTCGAAATGTTAGGACTACTCTATCTCCACTACACGCGGAGGTAGAGGCTTTAATTTGGGCGATGAAATATATGAAGAACTTACGACAGTATCAGGTTACGTTTGCAACGGATTGTTCTCAGTTGGTGAAGATGGTTTCGGAACCAGAAGAGTGGCCAGCCTTTGCGAGTTATCTGGAGGATATAAAGAGATTACAAGACAGTTTCTCAAGTTCACAGATTATCCATGTACCACGGACGGAGAATTTAAAGGCAGATCGTCTTGCGCGCAGTGCCAGACAGCAATCGTCTTTCGTCGTTCACATGGATGCAGAGTTCCCAATTTGGTCCGCAGAGTCTATATGAGTCTGTGTTGTTGACGACAAAAAAAAAAAACTAATAGATTGTCAAATTTTCATCTGCTAACTCAATATTACTAGGTTTAGTTTACTTTTAGTCATCTTAGATATCATTCTATAGATGATTTCCAACGATAACAAACAACAAACTGTGAATTAAACTATTTGAAATTTTTTAGTCACAAGGGAAAGAATGAAAACTAACCAATTTATTTTTTTCCATTTTAAAAGGTTAAATCTGTTATAATATATAATCAGTTTATATTAAAATATGAGTGTACCTTTTTAAAATTTAACTAAAATTTATACAAATATACCCTGAGCGGAGAAAATCTCTAGTAGTATTAAAGATTAAAGAGTCATTTGGATAGAAAAATACAAAAATAAAGTTATTTAGGTAACAATGCAACAACTTCTTTATTTAGGTGATTAGTCATAGAACTTCTTTAGGTATTTCCAATCTCACTCTATTTTTCACTCCAAAATAGAGTTTAGAATAAAAAATGGTCCAATGGTACTCTATTTCTCACTCTATAATAGAGAAAAATATGTTTACTCCAAATACTGTATAGAGTAAGTTGTTTTTTTTGTTCATCATTCTATTTTTCTATTCTAAAATAGAGTACCATTAGAGCAAACTCCATCTCTATTATAGAGTCACTCTATTTTAGAATAAAAAATAGAGTGAATCTTTGGAGATTATGCTCTATGCGTTCACGGTAAAAAATATGTCTCATCACGGATGCGTTCACGGAACTCGAGTATAGATAGCTCATGCTCGATTACAGAATTGGTGCCGAAGAGGAGGAGTAGAGAGATGAAGCAGAGAGCGAGAGTGTGGAGAGGACTCATTTAGCCCAGTGAAAATGGAAACAGAGAAAGTGAACTTTGAAGATTCATTAGCTGAGAGAAACAACAAGAAAGAGATTTAGGGACTGTTACTCGAAATTCTAGATTCTGAAATTTGGAAGAGGGAAGAAGAAAGAGAAAAAGAGTGTGTATTTGTGTGAAGAGAGAGGACCGAGAGTGTTATTTGCATTATTTAATTATTCTAGATAGCATACAGTAGCTTTTTGTAGAGGAGTTACTATAGCTTCGCCTAGAGATACATGCAGACCTAAAGACTTGTCAGATCTAGTAGCAGAGCTATCAAATAGGGGAAATTTTGGATTAAATGTAAGTGCACAGTGTATTCGATCAGCTTATTCTATATAGCTAAATAATCTTTGAAACATAGCTACCTGATGCAATTACTCAAGATTAAAAGGTGTTGTTTAATGGAGTCACTGGAGTAAGTAAAATCTTGTAGATAAGGAAACAAATGTTTGGCTTTTTTTTTTTTTAAATGAATGCTAAATTTTTATTCATCAAAAAGCCTCTTTACAACTAGTGCTTACTGTTTTTACTAAGCAAAAACAAGAACAAACCAACTCAAAAACCAAAAGTCTAACAAGAAATCTCAACTCCAAAGCTGAAAAACTTCACTTAAACCCCTCCACCATCCTCCCCAAGCTCCCCTCAAATTTGACCATATGATACAAATCAAACTTGGAAATGCTATAAGATTTTCCTCATTAAAACCCATATTAGAGAAAACCCTTTTGGGACAAAACTCTAATATAGGAAAAAGAGTAAAAATCTTATAGCTAGAGGACAAACCTTTGACAAAGCTTCAAACAACCTTCCAATAAAACTCAAAAACCTTAAACCCTTGTCACTCTTGTCTCAAACCAATACTGCAAAGCACCATCCATCCCTTTAATTTTCTTCTGTTTCAGCAGACTCAGTTTATTTCGGACCCCTTTATCAAGAAGCTTCTTTAACGCCATCAGTGGTAGGAGCTTCTCACCATGCTTAACCTTATTTCTCTCCCTCCACACTGCATACATCACCAACTGAAATGTATATTTTATACAAAACAGCTTCTTCCTCTCAATACCATTATCCACAATCAGCCTCATAATACTAGACCAGCTATTAGTGTACGAGGTTCCCATCATCCCCCTCACGAGATGCTCCCAGACCTGAGAAGTATAGGAACAATCAAAGAAGAGATGGTCTCTAGTCTCTGAAGCACACTTACAAAGAACACAAGTAACATCAACACTCGCATTCCATTTTGCAATCCTGTCCATAGTAGCAAGCCTATTCAATGTCGCCAACCACATTATAAATGCATACTTAGGCGTCATTTGAGAGAACCAAACCGCACGGAACCAGCTACACTTTGGCTTAGCTTCTCTAATTAACTTCCAAGTCTCCTGAGAAGAAAACACTTGCTTAAACCCAGAATCTCTTTTCCACATACTAATATCATTCTCTTCAATTCTCAGAGATTCTTTTATTTTACTCAGGTCCTCCTCAATGTCTCTAAGCAACTCAACACGATGTCTTTTCCTTCTCCTAGTATTCAAAATCGCTTCTTCCACAGTGGCTTCTCTTCTTATCCCCGTATCTATCACTCCTCTTTCACCCAAAAGCTCTATAAGAACCCCCTTGTCATGCCAATGATCATACCAGAAAGATGTATGACGACCATTTCCTATTTTCTTCTTATAAAACCTCTTTGCCACTTCTCGAAGTTTCAACATCTTCCTCCAAATCCATGAACCAGCCTGAGTAGATATGTCCACATCCCAAAAGTTCTTCTTTTTTAGTAAATTGTGCTTAACCCATCTGCCCCATAATGAGTCTCCAGTTAGCATCCTCCAAATGAGCTTCAACCCATAGACTTTATTTACCTCTTTTAAAGCTCTCAAACCCAGACCCCCTTCTTCTTTTACTTGACAAACATCCTTCCACGCTACCTTCGCCCCCGTTGATCTTAAACCAGGACCAGTCCACAAAAAAGCCGAGTAGAGCTTCTCCACTTCCTTAATACACTGACTGGGAAGCTTAAAAACCGCTGCCCAAAAATTGACAATACTCATAAGCTCAGAGGCAATCAGTTGCAATCTCCCTGCATACGATAAGAACCTAGTCGTCCAAGAACTTATTCTAGCTCTGACCCTCTCCAACAAAGGCATGTAATCCTGCTTCCTCATAGTCTGAGTCATTAAAGGCAAACCAAGATATCTAACCGGAAGTTCCCCCACTGACAAAGGGAAATTTGATAATATGCTTCTCTTCTCCTCACTCGCTATTCCAGCCATATATATTGTAGACTTCTCTATACTGATCTTTAAACCAGACCAAACAGCAAACTCATCAAATACAGAAAGAGCTCCCTCCACTGAACCTTTAGACCCCTCCACAAACACCATCAGATCATCAGCGAAACACAAATGTGTGAGAGACAGAGACTTACACATCGGATGAAATTTAAATCTCTTTTCCACCACTGCCTTATCAATCTTCAGAGACAAGATATTCATACAAAGTACAAAGAGGTATGGGGATAAAGAACACCCTTGCCTCAACCCTCTTTTACTTTGAAAATATCCAGCTAAATCCCCATTGACTTGCACAGAAAATGAAGGCGTAGAGATACAAAGTCTAATCCAATGTATAAACTTCACCGGAAAACCCATAGCTTCAAGACTTGTCAGTACAAAAGACCATTGTATAGAATCAAATGCCTTCGAGATGTCTATCTTCATCACACTCCTAGGCGATATCAACTCCTTATGGTAATCTTTAACCAACTCCGAAGCTAGCAATACATTCTCCATAAGAAGTCTCCCTTTCAGAAACGCCGACTGATTCTCAGTGACGATACGAGGAAGTAACTCCTTTAATCTGTTTGCAACAATCTTTGAAACTACCTTGTATAGCACATTACAGCAAGCTATTGGCCTGAAATCCCTCATCTCCATCGAATCAATCTTCTTAGGAACTAAAGCCAAGATCGTTGAGTTTACCCCTTTCGGCAAGAAGCCATATCTGAATACAGACTGAATAGCTACTGTGAAATCCTTTGCTATAACAGACCAAGTAGTTTTGAAAAATTCACTGGGATAGCCATCCGGGTCTGGTGACTTGTTTGCTAAACAAATGTTTGGTTAACTGAGAGATCTATACAATTAAAGTCAAAATCAATAGTTTCAATGACATTTAAACCAATCCTCAAAAAGACAAAAAGTGTAAAAACAATTTGCCCAAAGAGCAGCGGTTGTGCTTGTTAGTCTCTCTTCGTTAATCAAAAGCAACCAAAGCTTCAAACTTCGCTCTCCTTTCTCTTTCACTGCAATTTCTTTTCTCAAACCCATAAAAAAAAAATCGAAGAAAGAAAGAGAAGAAACTGAGGAATCAGTCCCCTCCCTGGACTCGAGGGTTTCTTACTTAAACCATCACTACAAAACGTGGCTATCTATGTATCTAAGTTCACACGCTTTTGTTCTTGAGTATGTTCTCTTGTTTGCACATTTTGTGTTCACTCTTTCAAATCGCTTTACCTTCCATTCTCCAATGATCATCTTATAGAGTTTGTATTGGTGGGCTTTCGGTTTCATTTGAGAACATACTATTAGGGTTAGCTAGTGAATGATGTTTAGGAACCTAATGAGTAAAAAAAGGGTTCCAACTTAAGATACTAACTTGGCTGTTTGGTTTGAGATCGACTTAAGGGGAGTGGGGATTGGGGAAGCTATGGATAAAGCCAAAGCTTGGCTGAATAAGATAACGTCTAAAGGGAAGGAGAACTCCTCGAGAAGGGATCCAAAACATCTGGAAGGAAGTGAAGAAGAAGCTGTGTGACCTGTGTCAAATGCAACAAAGCAGAAGGCTGCAGCTGCCAAACAGAACATCGAAAATCATTACAAAAAAAAAACAATTGCAAAGACACGAGCGGTAAATGGTTCTTCTAGATGTTTTTGTTATTGAGCTTTCCAAGGAGTCTTTTAGATATCTTTATGTCAAGGTTAAAGAATAATGTGATCATTTTATGATACTGTTATGTGTTTTTGGGGGCAATTGCATTTGCTGCAGACGTAATAATGCTGGAAAATAAAATAAAAATAAAAAATAAAAAAATGCTGGAAAATAAGTTAGCTGCTGCACAAGTATCTGAGGAACAGCAGAAGAATTTGATGAATGACTACATGATAGGAAAGGGCGCTTTTGGAGAGGTATAGCATTACTCTTTACTGTAAACCTTTTATATGTAAACATATACGTAACATTGTATGCTTCTCTCTTGATGGCCGTGTCTACGCAATGAAAAAGCTTAAGAAATCTGAGATGCTTCGTAGAGGCCAGGTGGAACATGTGAAAGCAGAGAGATATTTACTTGCGGAGGTTGACAGAAATTTCTGTCAACCTCCGCAAGTCAATATATGGGTAACATGTTTGGGTGGCGAATTAGAAAGTACAGTTTCGATTCGTGGCTGGAAGACTAAGGTTGGGGAGATGGATAGTTTGATTTTGTAGACAAAGAGAAAGTTAAGGATTGTTCAAACAGTTTTCACATTGAATGGTATATGATTATTTGGTTGATTGATATCTTAATTGTTCAAAAGGATTAGTTGAGGCAAAAATCAAGTACATATTTTTTTTTTCATGTGATGTTTCATTCTGCGTTGGTCTCTTTCGGGAGCATGCTTTGGTTTACCACTCAAAGTAAACCTGTAAGGAAAAAAGAAGTTAGTTTCTTGGGATACTGTAATATGCAAAGGTATGCACAAAGTGGAACATACAAAGATGGATCATGAATGGTTAGGGAGTCAGATGGGAAGCAATGATTTAAAGCATATGATGATTTTACCTTGTCCAGCGATATTTTCTAAGTATGTGGATGTTAACAAGCAAAACGAGATTCATGGTAATGTGATTCTGAATGGGGTTAATACTGGGAGAGTATACAAAAAGTGAAACAATAAGACGAGTACATTAATTAATAATTCAAGTCCCAAATACCAAAAGATCACACACATTGCAAATATAAAAAATGATCATATGATGACGACGACACATTCATCAAACGATAACAGCAAGAGCCTTAACGATATAATAACCTATAGGAACTGTAAGCACATGATCAATCCACTCAACTTTTCCCCACATCTCACTAATCTCACGCCTCTCAAGCGCAATCTCAGCACACCAAATCATCTTCTCGCCACTAGACAGCATGTCCTTGTCCCACACGACCACCATCTTACCACCATAATCACACAATCTAACAGAAACACCAGGCAAGAACTTAGGCAGTCCGACCAAACCCTCCACGCTTATCCAAGCGTTCACCTCACCGTCGTACCATCTCAGCTCGCCATCGCGAACAGTGTACAAAACATTCTCTACCTCGCTATAAGAATCCGAAAACCAAAAAGAACCCATATTCGATTTGGCACGTTCCCACTTACCTTCCAGTGAGTTATAACAAACCACACCTCTATCAATCGCCACGTGTGGCTTCCCGTCGATACACACGCTTCTCATGTTCAAAACGCCGCGTCTCGTCAGGCTGGTAGGGATGGGCACCGCGTGATCCCACGTTCCCGTTCTCGCGTCCAACACCATGGACACGTTCTTCAACGACTCGGCGTGGATCCCCGCCACGTGTATCTTCTCGTCGAAGACGCAAGCGGAGAACGTCATCAGCTCCACAGGCACGCTCGGAGCTTTTCGCCACGTGTTAACCTGACAGTCGAGAACCGAGACGTTGGAGGAGGATCTGATGTTGTAGATGTCGGAACCCACGGAGACGAGACCGGAAAACACGGCGGGAGGAGAGAGGAGAGCTGGGACTTTAGACAGAACATAACTAGTTGACTTCTTGTTCTTCTTGCTGACGTCATCAGGTTTTAGGCAGAGGGTGTACCAGCGAGAGTCAGAAGAGGACTCTAGGCAGAGATAGAGACAGCTCTCGGTGCGGGACGAGAGTGATCGGGCTTTGTATAGCTCCGGTGAGGCGAGAAGAGATCCAAAGCTCTTGGAGACGAGGGAGAAGGTCGGGTAGTACAGTCTTGAGAGGCGTGCGATGCAGCTTGTGAGCAATTCATCGGGAAGTGAAGGAGTTGGGTTCGAGGGGAGCTCCTCCACCTTCTCCTTCTTCTTCTCCGGAGACGACATTTGATGGAATTCAGGAGACGAAATCGGACAAAATTATAATATAGACCAGATGGTCAAAAAAAATCTACAATCAGGGAAAAAAATCTATATAGATCAAGTCGAATCAAATGAAAAATTTGCCATTAATAAAAGGATGATATAAGCCATTAGATCATCTTATCTATGTTTTAATCTTAACCATACGATTTCATTCTCTCTCATTCTCTCTCTTCCTCTTTTTTTAATCTCAACAACATACAACCACATAATATTTTTTATCTCGTTCTCTCGTTCGATTATGTACAACTAGTATAACTCGTACAATTAAATTAATAAAAAGTTATATAATTGGTATACAAACGTTATAATTTACATATAAAAACAAGTAAATATTCTAATTGTATATGTTGACAAAATTTCATATTTTATTTGAAGTTTTTCAAAATTTTGTTAAATTATTACATTACATTCTTAATTTTACATTATATACTTTATATTTTAAAAGTTTATTAACTATAATAAACATAGTATAGTGATAAACAAACATTGAACATATTTTTACAAAGCTATGATGTGAAGATATTGGTAAAATCATTTAAAGTAGATATATAAACAATTGATAATGGTGTATATATTATATATTAGACGAGTATTACTGGTACAACTAGTACAATTTTTACATTTTAGAAATTGATAAAATTAATCTGGTTTTCCATATGAGAAAGACAATTAAATATCTCAATTGGTATGTACTCAGAAAGTTTCTCATAATTTAATTTGAAATTTTGGGAAATTAAAAAAAAATTATTACACATTTCCGTAAGTTTATATTATCTACCTTATACTTTTAAGGTTTGTTAACTTATTTGTCCACGTAATTTATGGAAAACATACATGAAATGTATATTTACAAAATTGATGATTTCATTGTATCCGGGGAAAGATATGTAAACACAAATAAGTGCTACAACTGAGGTAGATGTATTTATTATGTAGTACATCTAATATTTTCTTTTATTTCACTATCAAAGTACAACTATGCACAAATTATTACAACTCAAAAACTAGTACAACTATATAAAATACAACTATAAAACTGCTACAACTACGTGTTATTTTATTTAGTATTGTTTTAAATGTGGATCATGTTTTAAATGTTTATAATGTTTTAAATATTGTGGTTGAACACTAACGTCCAGTAATTATACTAGTTGTACAATTCTTAAATATTAGCATAGTTGAATATGTTGTATTAGTTATATCAAAACACATGTCCATTTAAATTAAACCTAATTTTCTCATAAATAATATAAGTTTCAAAAGAAGCAAAAGTTTTAAAAGTTTCAAAAGTTATTAAAAAGAACAAATTTGACATTAAAAGACAAAAAAATATAATGCCAAAAGAAACATAAGTTTTATAAGGAACATAAATTTTCAAAAGTAATCCCAAAAGCTATCAATTTGACACGGAAGGAGCCTTAGCTGAACCCTAACAATAAAATATTTTACAAAACAATTTCAAATTTAATGGTTACCATTCTTTGCACCTCTTTATTATTCTCTGTCTTGTGAACCTCCATTGTTAGACCTAATCTCCTCAGCGTATTCTGCTCTGGTGTGGTTCCGAGTTTGTTTGGTTGGATTCGAAAAGTACCCTCCCTTCTTCGTTTTCTTTTTCTTCGTCGCCGATAAGTCGCTCTTATTTGTCATTGATGCTCTTTCCTTATTCTTCTTTCCGATGACTCGCGTTTTTGGAATCATGTTGAAACATTTTCTGGTTCCATATCTACTTTTTCGAATCAAGAACAAAAAAATAAGATGTTTTTTCCGAAAATAATACAACTAGTATAACTAGTACAACTTGTAAACAAATCATTATCCAAATAAAGTAATATTAAAAATATATAATTCATGTATTTGATACATGCATGCGAGGGAAGATTAGACCAACTTATTTGGATTATTTGTTGCAATTTTGTTTCTTTCTAATATATATTATTATCTTGGTAAAAAAAACTAAAATCTTACAAATGTTGATAAGAATTGTATTAATACATCATTTAAAACAATTATTTGCAAAACAAAACACATGAAAATCATACATCAAACTCAATCTTTTTCTTCTTTCCGGTGACTCACGTTTTTAGTGAAATAGTTGAAGAATTTTCTGGCTCTGCATCTAGCCTTTTGGGCTCGAGACAAAAAAGACGAAGACGATTTTTTTCCGAAAACCGTACAACTAGTATAACTAGTACAACTTGTAAACATATCATTCCAAATAAAATATTATTAAAAATATACTATTCATATATTTGACACATGCCGCCGTCGAGGGAGACTATACCAGTATGTCTTATTGGTTATACATCATTCTCTTTTCTAGCATCTTCATATGCTGAAAACAATAAATAAAGAAATTTATACATCTCATAATTAAGTGATGCCATTTCATAATATCTCAAAGCCATGTTTTCTTTTTTTTTTGGTGAGAATGAATATGGTGATGACACATAAGAAAATCACTTCTCAAATAATTTATACTAGATTTTGATCCGCGCTTCGAAAGCGCGGGCTTTTCTCTGGATTGTAAATGTGAATTAGTATTTTGAAATTGTTATATATTATTATGTGAATGCTCATATTATATCGAGTAAGAGAATTTATTAAAAATCATATAATTTATGAATCATTTTATTTATGATGTTGTATGTACACTCTTGTGTAATTTTTTTAGGCATGGACAATTTATCAGACTCGTAAAACCAAACTGAAATCGACCTAGAAATATAGGTGTGGTTTGAGTTCGGGTCAAGGGCAAAGTACATATTCATTTTTCTTGGATCAGCAGGTCTCTTTTTCAAGTCAATATCCTACCCGAGACATGACCGAGTACCCAAGTACCTGAAATGTTTTGTGTATATTAGGTATATTTGAGTATTTTAGATATGTTTTTTGGTATTACAAATACATTTTACGTTTTGGGTTAAGGTTTTCGATTTTAGTCTAGGGTTTGGAGTGAAATTTTTTTTTTTAAAAAACACTATTTTGGGTATTCATAAATTTCTTTGGGTATTTTCGGTTTCTCGGATAAGATTTAAAATAAAAATTTGGATCTTTCTCGGTATTTAATCGTTTTAGGTTCTTTTTAGGGATTTTAAGGTATTTTTCGTGTTTTGGTATTTTTTCTGGTTTTCAGATACTTTGAGTCTTTTTCGATCCTAAATACTCAAACCAATCCAGACCTGTTAATTTTAGTTTTTGAGTTTTATATTTATATTTTTGTTTTTAATTTTCTAACATAAATAAAAAATTATTCTGGAATGACAAGTTAGACGAAAGATCAGTTTATAACGCAAGGTAATATTAAAAAAAACAATATAACATATTAATTCTTTTTAAGTAATTAATTTAGTTTATAGTAATAAAAATGTTTAAAAATACTTTGTTTATGAAGTATTTATATATAATTTGAGTGATTATCATATTAATGCATTTAAATAGCATCAAAATCAGCACAATATCAACATCACTTATACTCAAAAAGGCATCTATAATATGTTCTACCTTTAGCAGTTATAAAACATATTTTCTAAGACTTTCTATTAGTGTAAAACGATGATGAGCATTAAATCTTGCCAACTATATAGTAAAGATAGAACCGCATATAGACGACTGATGATATCCAATTTTGATCAAACCAGAACCAAAATGTGTGATAAGCATGATAACTTTAATAAATTGATAAGTAATAATAATTTGGTCTTATTAGGAAAACAATATTGTATAGACCTACGATGAAAACAAACAAAAAATATTAAACTAAATAATTATAAGAGAAATAGTATTAAAATATATTTTATTCCAAAATAATTTATAAAATAAAGTTTTAATTAATTTCTATAGTTTCTATAGAAAATCAAATTAACTTAAAAGTTTTAAATTTATAAAATATTAAAAAACATATTATTCTACATATTATCTAAAAATCCGCAAAATATTTTCACCAATCAAACATCATTGTGTACCACTCATTCTATCAAAATCGCACTTGTCTCGCAAACCGCATGAACTGCAGTTACACTATACCGAACTTTAATTCCGCAATATTATCAAAACTTCAAAACTACAGTCACCATTCACTCTTATTCTTCAAGACAATGAATAACTTATTATTATTGTCGTGATTTAGGTGTTGCTTGTTTGTGGATTTAAGATTAGGTTTTGGCTTTTGTATTTTCAAAAAAAAAAATTTCCATCCAATCAAAATTTTAAAGAATAGATTCTTTAAAATACAGGTAAATTGTCCGTTCAAATAATTGTCTTAAAAATAAACAGAAACCAAAATCGAAGTTTTCATTAGAGATAGATAAGGACCAAATCGAACCGAACTAATCAAACCCAAACTCTTCCAAACTAGATCAAAGTGTATGTCTAATTCGGTTAGAATTTTTATCAATCCAAAATCGAAAAACAAAGTATTTACTTAATTAGGCTAACTAAATATATTTATAATATTAAGATTTTAGATACTTAACCATCAAAACTAAATAACTAAATAATTTTATACATTTACTTTTAACTGAATAAGAGAAACACAACTAACAATAAAATAAAAAATATGACTCTTCTACATTATCATCAAAACCGAAAAAACTAACTATAAAATTATACTAAGTTTGAAGATAATGCTTTAAAATTATTGGATTACATGTTTTACACTTTTATTGTGATACTGAATTTTACGTTTATATATGAAGAAACTAAAAGTTTTTTTTCAAATATGACTCAAAACTTCAAGTCAAATGCAAATATGACCTCTTTTTGGAACTTTTATTTTCTCTATTCACCCCAAAGTTCAAGTTATTCACAAAAATGCCATTTTTTCTTTTGGAAAATGATTTTTTTTTATTTTCAATCATTCTCATCTTCAGCCATTATTTAAAATATTTTATTTATATCAATACACCAACCATCATGAATAACCAATTTCAAGCTTTAAATGCACATAAAAATAGAAATATACACACCAACCAATTTCAAGCTTTAAATCGTCAATTTTCATTATATAACTTTAAAATCATTTGGGTTAATTCGGTTTAGTTTTAATTTGGTTCATGCCGTTTAGTTTTAATTTGGTTCACTCGGTTTTATTTTATTTCTGTTCATTTTATTTAGTTTGAATATAGTCAAATTTAACTTATGACGCTTTTTACATTCTTTTTTTTGAACAACCATTTCACTTCATTAAGGCTCAACGAGGCTAAGTGGAGAGAGAGTTTGAATTATACAATGCTGATTTTGTCAAGGCATCAGCTATCAGCTGTAGAGTTCAAGCTCCTAAAAAGATGAGAAAAGAAAGTAAAAGAAAAAAAAGAAGGGAGACAGTTTTCGATGTCCAAGTTGATTTCATAGAGTTCGACTGTTGTTTTGAGAGTAGTGTGTTGATAAGCACGTGATTATCTGATTTGAGGCAGATTTGGGTGAGATGTAGAGGTTTGGTCTAAAGCAGAGCTTTACGGACCTCTGCTTCACGGACCGCAATGGCTTTCACCATCAAAGTTGATGCCATGCACATACCATTATGTGATGTTCCATGTCTGAAAGTACCGGTGTTAGGATCAGTGTAGTGCCAGCCAAAACCGGCAAAATTATCTTGCGATCTCCAGGCAGCATCCGTGTACAGAGTGATGACATACATGTGGTCTTGATCGGTGTTGCGTGCAGGCCCGTTAACCTTGGCGATGGCACCTTATAATGTTGTACAATCTTAAAAAATACATAGTCTTGGCCATCCATATTTATATTTAGATTTAGATATGACATATACTGTACTATTCTCTATAATATATCTAAGATATTCTGCTGAGAAATTATATTGACGTCTAGACCGTGAAAGAAAGCTTGAAGAAACATACAATATTATTTCAAACATGTGTGCTGAATCTACGGGTAGCGTTTGGTCTATTTTATTGTCTTTTGCAGCGTTCACAAGAATCTTAAGCTAGTAGGGAAGCTAGCAGAGAAGGTGTTCATGGTTGATTCTCATGTCAAAATAGAGGATGACTGGTTAAACTGCACATATAGAAGTTTTACTGTATAAGTAAGTTTGAAGAATCTTTTAAAGTAGATGTATCTAGTGTATTTGTAGAAATTAATAAATGACAAAATAATTAAAATATAAGTATTTCTATAATAATATTTTTTTTCTTTTAGAAAATAAGGTTTCTGTAGCTTTTTTTAATCTTGAAAACTATTTAAAACACGATTGGCAATTTATATAGTCGTACATAGAAATTAATGTTAAAGCTAGTAATTATATCCCAACAAATCACCCCATAAACTAAAAACATAAAGATATGCAAGGACTGTCATGTTGCAAGATCTACCCTTAAAGATGAGTGTTGTTATTGTGGAGACTGGTGTAATGAAAATGTAAAAACGTTTTATACTCTTGGTGGTCAAAAAAGAAAAACGTTTTTACACCATGTTTGTTCAGAGTCGATACACGTCGAATATGGAACCTGTTTCTTACTACACTGATTGATTTGTGAAAACGATTTTCTAATGTACTTTCAAATCAGTAAGAAGCAACTTATTATGTGTTTATTAGATACAGTATAATATAATTATTATGTGGGATATAAACTAAGAACATTGTTTCAACAGCAAAGCTGATTTTTGCATGATTTGTATTTACTTGACAAACAATTAATAGAAATAAATGGAATGTTTGGACATAAATGTATGATATGTTGTGTAATACTGACTTTTGTAGATTATATGGATTATAATATCGTTGAAGGTCATGGCTTAATATCGATTCTCATTTGTCAAAGACCACTATTATAATACTGTTCATCAATATATAATGGCCCGTTTGTTTAGCTATCGCGCGACCTGCGACTTACGACCAGTTGCAGGCAGATTGCTGTTCGTTTTGCTGTTGCGTAACATGCGACCTGCGATTGGTCGCAGGTCGTTATTCGTTTTGATGTCGCGCGACCAGTCGTAGATTTCAATCCAGGTCACCCGAAAAAACAGCGATTAAAAATTAAGAAAATTTTAGTCGCGCAACTTATCGCAGCTCGTACGACATGTAAACGAACATAATTTTAGTTGCAGGTCGCATGTTTAGTCGTAGGTCACAAGTCGTAAATCGCACAACACGTAAATGAACATGATCTTAATCATAAATCGCAGGTTGTAGGTCGAGCGACACGTGAACGAACAGGACCAATGTATTCTAAAAAGCAGAGAGAATGGTACTATTAGTCTGGTGACATAATGCAGTAACAAATGTTTATACCGTAATAATGTTCAACATGGCGGTTAAGTCATAACTTTGTTGGCTGAACCATAAATAGTAAATTTTAACTAAGCTAAAAAGTGTTTTTGAGAAAGAATTATCACTATACAAACGGTTCAATGATTGCTATTGTCGTTCTAAGAAAAAACGATTTTGATTGTCAAGTTTTTGTTTAATTTATACCACCAACTCTTTACTAACTCGCGTTTAGTCATTTAATCGCTTGGTGCCATTATGAATTTTAGAGAAAATTAGAAAAAAAAGACACTTTCATCTTGGATTTGTTACTTTAGGATTTCTAGAAGATGTTTTAGGAAAATAGGATTTTGATTTTCTTTAAATACCATACTACCCTTAATTTTTCTATTAAGTTGATTTATAATTATAATTTGTAATTTTCGTAATTGATTTAAAATGTTAAAATAGTAAAAAGTTAAAAAAACAAAAAAATAGACAAAAAAAGAGAGCAGTAGTCAATACCCTTCTTGTCTCTTCCGCCGTAGAATGCTTTTCCATAATGATTTAGGTTTCAGCAGAGAAAAATCTTGTTCTTCGGTGTTTCATCTGCCCATAATCTATAATCTCGTTTTCGTCATCTTTCTCTATGATCTCACTGAAGATACAATGAAGTCCAAGTGTTGTTCATCTTTTCGAAATCAAAATCTTCTTCCATCAATTTCGACGAACTCTCACAAATCTTCGCACAAAGTATTCGATTACTTCTATTGATTCTCATCTAAACTGAAATCGAAGTGTTCTTCCATTTAACCTAGATTTTTAACCCGATTTGTCATGTTTCTTAAAAAGTATATTTGTTTCTCGGATTGGTTAATCATCTTATACACCACGATTAAATCTTTGCATGTTATCTTTTTTATTTGTATTTGTAGAATATTGATTAAGGTTTTCGGAGAGGGGAAAATACAGGACTTGAAATCTTAGACTTGCTATTATCCGGTCCTGATCTTCCGGCGTTACGGATCTATGATGATAAGTATTATAGAGCTAATCATGTATACTTCTTTGTGAAGCCTAAGAGTGTCATCGTCTGGTGTGGGAGTTGAAGGAGAAGGTGATAAGGTTTGTTCTTGATGTACTCTGTATGAGATTGATGAATATTGGGTGAAGAGTAAAGGGGAGACAGAACAAAGCTATATCCGTGAATTGTATTGCGCCTTTATTTGTGGCTACGTGTATGTTCCAATTTTGATCCCTCTTCCATGGGTAAGAGATTAGGGCTTTGTTTCTTGTTCTATAAGCTTTCGTTTTGCTATTTGTTCGTTGATCTTCTGCCATGTATATCTTGAAAGGAACTATATGATACATCTGTGTTGTGCAGATGTTACTGAACATGACGTTGGGTTTGGTTTTTGTATTACAATCCTGACAAGTTTTAGTTTATGGTGCACTGTTATATCATGTGTGTCTCAGTAATGATTACGTTGCTTTCAGTGTTGGTATGGGCTTAGTCTTCTCATAATAATTTTCTTGTTCAAGAGGTTGCCCATTAATCCATCTTTGTAACATGACATATCTCTCTCCTCTTGTTTTTGGACCTGGACTAATGTGTCATGCGTAATCATCTTTGTAGCATGACATATCCCATTATTTACTGTAGCAAACTAAACCACTAACATCAAACGTATCTGATCATAGGTAGTGATTTGGATGATGGAGAAGGAGCACAAGATAACCCAAACATATTTTAGTGAATAACTATATTTAAATTCTGGATCAAAATAACAAGTCTTCGTGTCATATTGGTTAAAGCCCTTGTAAAATTGTCATAGGTGGTGGGTTTAAAACCAAAGAGTATCCTTTTTTTACTGTTGTTGGAATTTTAATTAATTCAAGATTGTGGGAGAGAAAAAACGTGAGAGATTTAAAGAAGATTTGATATAAGATTTAGGAAATATCTATAACCGAAAATGGAAGTTTCCATATTTTTTGGATTTGACTAGAATACGCAATATACCTAACCCATAACACAGTACAACACGTGCGACGCCTATTCTTCCTTAGGCGTCACATAAGGTTAAAGGCAGAAGAG
This sequence comes from Raphanus sativus, assembly GCF_000801105.2. NCBI lineage: Eukaryota > Viridiplantae > Streptophyta > Magnoliopsida > Brassicales > Brassicaceae > Raphanus > Raphanus sativus. Next base: position 8,545,032 of record NC_079516.1, read on the forward strand.
TCTATGACACAACATCTAAGTAAGGTACATCATAGAGTTCAGGCTATATGTCGTTATATATCTGCTGGTACACTGAAGATATATTGCTAGATTGTGACGTAAATAATTCTAGCTCAGATAAAAGGTAGAAAAAACCTTAGTTTACGATATATACCCTAAATATATCTATGTATTAAATTTAGTATCCGTTTTCTGGATTAAGTAGACTAACATAATGTGTATTCTATTTTGGTTAGAAGAGAAAATAAAATATGATTCCCTATTTTAAAAAAAATAAATTTAAACATATAAATTATCATACCTATGTTTTCTATCCCTTTCATATTTTTTAACATTTTTAAAGTTATGTTTACTATTTTTTCCATGAACGAAGGCAAAACATGTCAAAAATTGCCAAAAATATGAAAAATCCTAAATAGACAAACAAAAGTTTAAAGTGTCTTTTTTTTCCAATTCTCCCTTAATTTTATCACCTACACAAATATGATGTTTGTGTATCTTTTGTTTTCTGAGTTTGGACTGCTTTTAACTTTACGATTTTTCTTTTTCGAATAATCCGATGTATCCTGACTTTCAACAAGGTGAATCCAGATTTGTGGCGAATGTCTGTTATCGGCCGGAATACGTCTGAGTCACCGGCCTATATTAACAACTTTACGATTTTCGATCAGCAGCAGATAGAAATTAGCCTTTTGTCTATTTTTTCATTTAAATGTATACAATTAGTTGTGCAAAATCCAAGTCTCTTTTAAAAACAAGTTGGCGTTTCGGGGGTCGGTAAAACCAACCTATTACCATGCTTTTAGTTTTCTTGTCTTTTCCATTTAATATTAGTATTAGTTTTGCTTGGGTTTCCATGATCGTTATAATCTGGCAAATTTCTAAAAAGAAAAAGCAAAAACATTTAAATCTTTACTAGCTTTGACAACCATATTGATTAATGAATTTGAAAGTTACTCTACAAAAGTATTGCAATAAATTTTGTAGAGTAGACTTAGATATCTAGATATCTAGCTTTTTGTCGGACATATATATATCTAGCTCTGAACATATTTGATATGTCGTTAGTTTGTTATTTTGTTATAGCATATATATAGGTAGGGGTGGGCATAAAACCCGTAACCCGAAATCCGAACCGAACCCGAACCAAAAAACCCGATCCGAACCGAATCCGAATTCTAAAAAATATCTGAATGGATCTTCTAGGGTGTTATAAAACATATCCAAACCCGAAGTGTTATTAACCGAATCCGAATGGATAATCCGAAAAACCCGAAAACCCGAAAAACCCGAAAAATATCTGAACAAAACCGATCCGAATGTCCGAATTAATATATAATACAAATATTTAAAACATAAATATGTACTTCAAATATTCAATTTCATGTTTATTTCAACATGATATCTAACAATAAGTATTTATTTTTAAAAAAAAAATATCTTAAATACTCCATTATATATAAATAAGTATATATTTTTATGTTTTTCTATTGAATTTTAGATTTTACTTAGGGTATATCCGAACCGATCTGATATAACCCGAATCCGAATGATATATGGTTACTTCGGGTATTATCCGAACCGAACCGAAACCGATGTGTTATATCCGAACCCGAACCGAACTTGTAGATTTACTAGAATGGGACCTAGAAGGTGTTACAAAATAGAACCGAAATCCGAAAAACCCGAACCGAACCCGAATGGGTATCCGAACGCCCAGGCCTATATAGAAGTGAGATCTGAGAGAACCCCATCGACGGCCGCGCGTCCGTGCGCGTGTCGGCGATGGTGGTTTCTTTTTCCGTTCGTATGTGTAGCTGGTTCTCTGTTTGTTCTGACCGGTGCTCCTAACCGATATACTGGCGGATCTGGCTTAGGGTTTGGTTCCGGTGACGGCGGCTACTCGCCTCTCTCTGGTTTCGCGGTGAGGTTAAGGATGGCGGGTTGTGGCTTCAGATAGTGGTTCAGTTCAGTTTGTGTGAGCTCCGGGATGGAGAGGCTCCAATAGTTCTCCAGTCGCCGTCAAGGTTCCGGGGCTAGAGGCGTCTTAAGCTCTGCACCGCCTGCAAGTCCCTGGAAGTTGGAGGCTTTCTCGGCTCCACCGTTGTCGGGTTTTGGTGCCCTAGGGTTTTAGGGTTTGTTCCTTTTGTTTTTTTATGTTTTCGGCTTGGTAGTTCGTTCGTTCTGTAGTTGGAGATGCGTTGAAGCTCTTTGATGGTATTTGGTGATGGTTTCCTCGGATCTACAAAGGGCTTTTAAACGATTACGGTTGAGTCTCCGGTCTGTTCTGTGAAGGCTCGCCGTGGAAAGTGTAGACGACGAAGATGGATGTTGTGGTGGTGGAGCCGGTGTGTGCGGCGTCCTCTCCGGCAAGCTTCCTCAGATTGGATCTCGTGGTGAAGATCGATCGACGCGTGTGACGCGTGAGGAGGATGGAGACACGTGTTTGGGTTTGCGTGTCGGAGTGTCGAGCCGAGTGGGTCTCGAGTTGGTTTGTAGTTGGGCCTTAAAGCCTGTTTGTTTTTTCGACCTTCTTGTTGGGTTTGAGCTTTTAGGCTCTGTTTATATATGTCGGTTATTGGGCTTGGACCCTTTTTTTAATATAATCAGATGGAAAAAAGAAATATATAGGTAAGGTCCTTATGAAAATATTGAAAGAAACAGTTTAAAACAAATGCTTCTTAAAATAATTTTAAAACGATGATTTCAATCTTTTGATTAAGAACCAATAAGATACTTTCATGCACGAATAGAAATGGTCCAACATGTGTGGAATACGATGTGGTTTTAATTCATAGATACAATGATGTTTAAGTTAGAATAAAAGACCATTGTACAACCTAATTTGTTTTGTAGTTGGACAAACAACCCAAACTCAAGTGAGACTCAAAATAAAATAGAAGAGCTCTTTCTCAAAGAGTAATTATCGTTTGTTAGAAAACTCGCCCATTTCTTCATTATGAGAAATGAAGGATAGTAGGACATATATATATATATATATACTTTTGCTTCTAAATATTATTTAAAATGAAAATGATACATATCTACATGTATAGGTTAATGAACTTATTAGCACTCAGAGTCTATTCCAAAATTAAGTTTATATCCATTATTTAAATTTGAAAATAAATGTTATTATGATGGAATTGCCTTCAATCCAGCTGCTGGTTTGTGGACCAAATGAAAATTGCCTTCAATTCAGTCATGAATCAGTATTGTTTCCATTTCATATAGTTTAGATATATATAATTACTATTAGAAACATTGGGAGTTCCATCTAATCGCACTATGTGAAAAGAAAGTTGTGATGAAGATTGACAAGAATACGGATCCAACTCGCCGCACCGCTATAACCACTTAAACAACAAAGGTATATACATCATATCATAATTCTACACAGAATTTGTTATTTAAGATATACATAAAAATATCATCCAGACAGTTTTTCACATATATTAAAAAACTGATTGAATTGTATTTATGTTTTTATTAATGTCATCTATTAATCAATAATATTTTATATAAATGAATATATTTATAAAATCAATGTATTTTAAAATTAATATTGAGATGAAAGTAAATATAAATTGCATTAAAATTATAGAATGATATTTTGTCAAATAAAAAAAATTCTAAGTTAAATTATACGGTATCAATCTACTGTATTTTCTGAAATGGTAATTTCACATGTGATGCGTAAGTGTAATATTTTTGTAAAAAAAAAAACAACTTAAGGTATTCGTCATTAGTGTGCTAAAAACTTAATTAATTAAAATAAAGACTCGTTTATTTCGCCTTTCCCGTGACAAAAACATTTATTAATTAAAAATAAAAAGTAAAGAAGAAGATAAGAGTCCTATAGAGACGATATAAATATGTGAAAGCCGTCTTCTTTCATCTTTCTTGCTCCTCCTCGTCGGTCATCGCCTTCCACTTTTCTTTTTATCTTTCTTTTCTTGTAACAATCTCCTGAGAAAAAATCGGTATTCTTTAGATCCCACTCCACACTCTCTCTCCAGAAAGTGTTAATCGGAAAAGAGAAGGATGGAGCATGTCATCGGCGGCAAATTCAAGTTGAGTAGGAAGATCGGTAGTGGTTCATTTGGTGAAATTTATATAGGTATGTATGCTTAATGAGTAATAATGATTCACTTCACAAGATAGTCACCTTTTACTTTGTTTTTGTTTATTAGTAAACTGACTTTAGTTTTTTTCTGATTGAATTTTCAAGGGAGTAATGTCCAAACAGGAGAAGAAGTTGCTGTTAAGCTGGTATGTGTAATGAAAATCCCATTTGTCTCATATCCTCATTTTTTCTTGTTTTATTTTTACATCTTTTTTTTGGGTAGTATTAGTACAAGAAACACATGTAATAGTTTTTGATGGTCATCTATAGGTACCTGGAAATGTGCTGAGTAAAATAATTTTATAAAGTTGTTCAATTTTCATACTGAATCTTTAAAAATGATTTGTAAAAGTCAGTATTTAGAGGTGTTTAGTTTTGTGAATCTTGTAAAAAAAAGAGTATAATAAAGGTGAAGAAGAAAATCAACAATCAACACTAGTAGACTAGTAGTAGTAGTAGTTTTGATACTATATTTATATATTCTCAAGTTTTTATTTAGACTAGTTTTTATTGGACATCAAAATCTGCAGCTTCAGACTAATGGTTCATTGTTTCTCCCTTTCAGATTCTTATTTAATTCTTTGTTTTGGTTTTTCTTCCTCTGCTCTGATCTTGTAAATAAGCCACATTTCTTACTATTTATTTTTTAATTGTTGCTAGGAACCTGTGAAAACGAAGCATCCTCAGCTACACTATGAATCAAAAGTATACATGCTTCTTCAAGGAGGGAGTGAGTTTCTCTTTTCTCTTTTCTCATATCTCACCCTCATTTCTCTGTTTCAGTGGTCTCTGAGTTGTTTTTTGCTTTCTTTGATTGAGCAGGTGGTATTCCTCATCTCAAATGGTACGGTGTGGAAGGTGAATACAACTGCATGGCAATTGACCTTCTTGGTCCCAGCTTAGAGGACTTGTTCAACTACTGCACTCGCTCTTTTTCCTTGAAAACTGTTCTTATGCTTGCTGATCAGTTAGTAAGTTCCCGCCCCTCCCCCTCCCTTTGATTTCATGATGAGATCATTTACTAAACTCTTCTGTGTAATTGACTTCCAGATAAACAGAGTTGAATACATGCACATTAGAGGATTTCTTCACCGTGATATTAAACCAGACAACTTTTTGATGGGTCTCGGTCGCAAAGCAAACCAGGTAGGCTTTATTGTTGAATGTATTATTATCATATAAGTGATCTTAACAGATTAGATTCAACCTCAGGTGTATATCATCGATTATGGGCTTGCTAAAAAGTACAGAGATCTTCAGACACATAAACATATACCATACAGGTGTTGGATCTATCAATGTTTCCTTGCCAAATATTTATTTCTTCCTTCATGCACTCTTCTTCTTCTTTTTGCTTTATAAGAGTTGATTTGTAATTTACACAGGGAGAATAAGAACCTAACCGGAACCGCTCGGTATGCAAGTGTCAACACACACCTTGGGATTGGTGAGTGCTTTTTGTACTGTATGTCACACCACTTCATTGCACTTGGATCACTATATGTTAGATAACTCTTTTTTTCGTTCAATGTAGAGCAAAGTAGAAGAGATGACCTTGAGTCGCTTGGTTATGTGCTCATGTATTTTCTACGAGGAAGGTAAGGAGGAAACTAATCTTGGTTTGTGCATTTATAGTGACATCGAAAATCTCTTTTAAAACTGTCTTGTTTGTCACAGTCTACCATGGCAAGGTCTGAAAGCTGGTACCAAGAAACAGAAATATGACAAGATTAGTGAAAGGAAGATGCTTACTCCAGTTGAGGTACCTCATTTATCTATAATACTCTATTTAGCTTTGTGTAACTTTTCACTAAACATCATTTTCGGTTATTCCAGCTTCTTTGCAAGTCATTTCCCTCGGAGTTCACATCGTATTTCCATTACTGCCGATCATTGAGGTTTGAGGACAAACCAGATTATTCTTACTTGAAAAGACTCTTCAGGGACCTTTTCATTCGTGAAGGTTAGACAACCTCTACTGCTCTGCTTCTCCTTCACTATCCTTCAATATATATATATATATATATATTCATGTGGATTATGTCATGCAGGTTATCAGTTCGACTATGTGTTTGATTGGACAATCTTGAAATATCCTCAGATGGGCTCTAGTTCTAATAGACCAAGGGTTAGTGTTGTCTGGGTCAACGTGTGAAAATACTAACTCATAGAAAATATAGACTCTCATGTTTGTGTTATCTTGTGTCTTGTATCAACCAGGCAAATCCAAAACAAGCTCAAGACCCTCCAGGACCATCCGCAGAAAAAAGTGAAAAGCCTTCAGGTATACTTAAATTTGATTCCATGTCCTGCACATGTTATATGCTCAGAGAGTTAAGGAGTTAGCTTTTGATTTTCTGTTTTGCGCAGAGGGGAAGGATCTGCGAGAAAGATTCTCAGGTGCGGTTGAAGCGTTCGCCAGACGTAATGTATCCAGTCCTGGCATTCGCTCTTCCAAAGAAGTGGTTAGCTTCTTTCCTTTCCCTCTTTTCTCTACCTATACTCGTTCATGATAAGTGAATGCCTTAAAAGATTTGTTTTGCTGAGTGTTTGGTTGATCATTTCAAAAGTGTGTGTTGTGATGTTTTGTTGCAATATGCAGCTCGTGTCTGAAAAGACAAGAAACGAGAGTGTGAGGGCGGTGATGTCAAGCAGCCGACCTGGCTCATCAGGTGAGCTGAGTGAGAACCGTTCAAGTAAACTGTTTTCAAGCGGTACCCAAAAGATTCAACCGGGCCAAGAATCTAAACCAACCGCAAGGCTTGGGCGTGATGACGCCCTGAGAAGCTTTGATTTGCTTACTATCGGTTCCGGAAAGCGGAAATGAGTCACAGAAAGTGGAAAGTTTGGGAAGATGTTTACCCTCCTCTCTGAGTATGGGAAGAAGAAGAGAGAAAAGAATCTCTCTCCAATTGTATGTGTTTATATAATATATGTTCGTTAAAACATCTATAGTGGCTGTGTATATGTAACTTGTAAGTTGTAACAAGTACTTTGTTTAATTTTTATTGATGTCATTTGGTCAAATATTCAGAACCTATTTATATAGTTTCTCAACTTGTCATGACGTGTCTGAGCTGAAAGGCATGAGAATGTTTGGTCTGAAGCTAACATTTAACTAATCTGCGGAGACAGAAGAAACAAGTATACTTCATTATTGATTGTCGTAGCTCTATAACAAGACTTGGGTTCATGGTAATGATGTTTTTAAGTTAGTAGAACAGAACTAGAAATGAATGATCCTCCTTCTCCAGACGCTAAAACGATGACCGAGATAGAGATGCATTATTTGATTTGATACAGCGATTATTGGAGAATTGTGGGAGTTCTTCATAGAAAATAATTCTCTTGATATTCAATGAATTGTGGAGAGTTGTGGGAGTTCTTCAGGAATAAGTTCCAATCAACCAAATTACATTCAACCATTTGACACCAATAATAATTAATAAACGCTAATATGTGATATGCAATGCAAGTGTTTAATTTTATAAAAATCTAAATTTAAAATGTTTAAAATGGTATCTCAATATATTTATAAATATTTTATATTAATTGAAATAATTTTTTTTTTAAATATTATAGTGCAAATTTTAGAAATTGCACTTAATTTGATAACGTAAAAAAATAGGATATCTCCAAAAGAGTAATCATTAAACGAGAAAATTATATTGTAATAATAACTAATAATTGCCTAACCTAATCTTAACCTCACTATTTGAGTGTATTTGTCATTTGACCTTTAAATGAGTTATTTTGGGGTTTTTTTTTTCTGTGTACTATTTTTGGGGATTTTTTTTTGTTTTATGCTATTTGAATGTGTTTTTAATAGTATTAAATGATATTTGATTTTAATAAAACCTTTTTTATTTAGCCACCAAAAATATGTTACCGCCCAGAAGATAGTTTCAAATTTAATTTTATTTGGTTGCTCTTATTGCAACTTTGATTGAGGGGGAGCTCAAGCTCAAAGGATGACAGATCAGATTCAAACACTTTTTCTAGGGAAAATAAAAACTAAGGGAAGCTCGTAAACTCCAGTTTATGAACTTCACCTGGGCACAGCAAGAGCCTTAAGTGGATGCTTCATAACGACGGTGAACTCTACCTTCTCCGCCAAGTCAACTTCACAACCTTCCACTTCTTTCCACTCAAACTCCCTCACAATATTCGCCACATAATACTCCAAGTGCAGCATCGCTAGCCCGATTCCTGGACAGATCCTCCTTCCCGCTCCAAACGGCATCATCTTGATCCCTCGACTTCCGGTTATATCCACCGATTCTCCCCCCATGAATCTCTCCGGCCTAAACTCCATTGGCTCATCCCAAACCGCTGGATCTCTCCCTATCTCAGCCACCATAAAATTAACCGTCCCTTTCTTGGGTATCTTGTACCCTCCCAACACAGTGTCCTCCGTGACACTGTGTGGGAGCACCATGTGCCCCGGAGGATGCCTCCGGAGTCCCTCCAACACCACCGCCTTCAGATACGGCATCTTGTGTGCCGCCTCTTCCTCGATCTCCTTTCCTTCTTCTCCAGCAACTCCTTTGATCTCTTGGTATAGCCTCTCTTGGATTTCTGGATTTTTCACCAAATTGGCCATGATCCATTGCAACGTCGTGGCCGTTGTGTCGGTCCCACCGTTGAGGAACTCCGAGCATAAGCTGACGATCTCGTTCTCGTTTAGCTTCCTCTTCTCATCTGGAAGCTCTAGATCCAGCAGAGTGTCGACGTACGATTGCACGTAGTCTTTGTTTTCTTCTTCTTCTTCTCTCTTCCTCCGAGCACGAATCAGTGGGAGCAAAACATCTTCTTGCTCTCTCCGGATCTTGAGAAACTCTTCCCATTTGCTTTTGAAGATTAGTTTCGTCAGCTTAGGGAAGAGATTCAAGATGTTGAATCTAGAGAAGCCGAGAAGCATCCGTCTCTGGACATATCCAACCTCTTTGATCTGTTCCTCATCGAGCTTATCTCCGAAACACATGAGAGCAAGAAGCGCGAACATGGCGTAGTGGAAATGATCAACGACAACGATCGGTTCCTCGCTTCCGTGCTTACGGATTCGATCTGAGAGAATCTCGAGAACCCAGCGACGGGCGTGGGAGTATGATCTCACCCGCGTCGGGTTAAGAATCTCGGACGTGAGGTTTCGGCGGAGAGTCCGCCACGTGGCTCCGTAAATCCCCGAAGTGATGATGTGTTGGTTGCTGGAAGTTATTTTGCTGGTTGGAGCCGCGGGTGGACGGTCGGCGAAAACGGCGCCGTTTAAGACGAGTGCTTGGTGAGCTAGGGAAGCGTCTGCGATGAAGATAGCGGGACGGGAACTGATACGGAGGGTGATGATTGGTCCGAGACGGTGGTGGACGGAGCGGAGATAGGTGTTGAGACCACTTAAGCCTTGTGGGAGCCACCTGATGGTTCCGAGAAAGGGGAGGAAGTTGGGGTCAGGAGGTAGCTGTGGATGGGAGGAGGGTTTGCGTAGGAGGAGATGGAGAAGCAGAGATACCGAGAGAGAGACCAAGATGAGTAGCCATATCTCCATTTTTTGTTTTGTTTAGTTTACTCTTCTTCACTGTAAGCTCTTTTAGTATTTGCTTTCTCCTCTGTTCCGTAGATATATATAGTTTTATCGTGTGTCGCCAAATCTGTAATGTAATATTTTTTTATTGGTTGGTGGTCAACAAAAACGTGGTACTCAAGGAGAATTTTTTTTAAATTTGGTAGTACTATCTTCCTCCATTTAATATAAAAACTTGCGAATCAAATCTCCTTCAAAATCTGGGGAAGTCTGTGGAAAATGTGATATCTGTTTTTTTGGTCGGTGTTCATGACATGTCCACGAGGAACGAGATCTCTTTTATTTCTTTGTACAAAGCTTTATATATTGAAAATTCAAAAAATCGGATGCGTACAGCCATGGGCCTAAGCCCAAAAAAAATTAAAATCCAATTTGATATCCATATTTAAAGAAAACTTGCACTTTGTTTTCTTAATCAGAAATTGGCGCTTATGCACCTGAACACATGTGTATCATGCGATATGCCCTTCCAAGAAGAACCCAATTGTGTTGGACGATTATACCCCTGCGTAGGTGAATCCCTACGTTCTCTAGAGTCGCGTCGCATGCAGAGTTGTGTCAGGTTCATCCCTCATCACCATTGGACAATTCACTGTTTCGTCTCTCTCCAGATATTATGTCAAAGGAGCGTGATTGCACGCCGACGGTTTGTTTCCCCAAACAGTTTCATTTAACTTCACCCCCCAACCACTCATCCCCTTTTATTATCAATTCCTACTATTTTTTCCTGCACATCTCTCCTAAATTCCGTTTTATCAGTCTCCTTCTCTTTTCCAGAACCCTAATTTCTCGAGGAAGGAGTTATGGAGGAAGAGCTTCTACCTCCCAGGATGTTCGCTGCGGGGGATGAACCTGTGGGTGAACGGATCAACTCATACCACAAGGTTAAGACAACAAGATCAATCCTCGCCGCCTTAGAACCCGATGAGTTAGAGTTTATCCGAAACTCCACTTTTGGGAAAATCATCGCAATTGACGACTACCCGACCTTCTCCGGCGCGTTTGGCCAGTATATATTGGTGAGGCTTCTCAAGGTCAACAAAAAGTATGAGATTTGGTTTTTGTTCGCTGGAAACCCTATCAGGATGTCGCTCCGAGAGTTCGCCATCGTCACCGGTTTGAATTGTGGGAAGATCCCAGAGCCTGCTAAGAAGAGGAGTAACCCGTTAAAACAGAAGTTGTACTGGAATGAACTGTTTGGGTCTTTGAAATTCTGTACCGTCCAGACAGCCATCGAGATGTTGAAGAGCAAGGTGGTTAAAACCAGAGATGAGAGGATCAAGTTCGCGTGTTTGGCGATAACCTCTTCGATTCTATTTCCATCCTCACACGCACCCCGCATCATTCCTGAGCATGTTGAACTCATTCGGGACTTAAATGAGTTTCTTGCCTTTCCCTGGGGCAGAGCTGCTTACCAAACGCTCGCCACAACTCTTATCTCGAAGGATGCACTCTCACTGTCGAAAGCATCTTTGGCTATTCGTGGATACGTTGACGCCATTCAACTAGTTCTTATCGCTGCCATCCCTCAGTTGAAGGAAGAAATCACAGAATCTTCCAAACCAATAGTCATTCCGGACTCTGATAGCGAAGGGGAGTCTCCTGACGAAGCCACTGCTTCTGAGGATGACAACGCGATGGATCAGGAGAAAACAGGTCCCATCACCAAGTACGTTATCATTCCTGGCCACGCCAAGACAGCAGATATGGAGTGTCAGGTAGCTTTTACACCCAACTCCATTCTTAACGGCTAACAATCTTTCATTTACTCTACTTTACTTGGATAAGCGTTTTTACCATTGCTTCTACATAATAGCTCCTTCGGTAGCCTGTAATTTTATTTGAATCCACGCAGTTTGTTAGCATTGTTTTTTCGATTTTACACGTAACGCCATAGTTAACAGTTAACATGTAACAGTTTATGCTAATATACTGTACCGTGTGTACCATTTTCTGGTAGTTGTTATATCATTTGTTAACCGTAAATAGTAAATATATACTTAGTTTGTTGTTAGATGCTTTATCCTTGGTTGTTTCAATTCTAAAGTTAGGGCTTTGTACTTGTGGGGTTCCTTGTTTATCAAATCTTTATGTACCCGTTAACTACCAACATTGGTCGATAACAGCTAGGTTATATGTCATCCTTGTGCTGGGCATTTTTCTGACCCTTCTCTCACCGATCTTAACACCTACATTCCTCTATTTCGCGTCAATGCAGGTTCTTGTCAAGAATATTTTAGATGATCCCTACGAAGGTTGGTCAAATGGTCTGGACTTTTCATGGGTCGATGAGTTAGAAGATCCGGCGGTTGACAACATGGTCCGTTTGATCACCCTTGGTTTCTTTTTTAGGAAGGAAATGTTTAGTGGTGGTCTAAACGCCAATGATCTCTCACGTATAAGGCTGAAGGATAAAGAAAAAAATGAAAAGCGAGAGAAGAAGATGAAGGAGAAAAAAAGAAAGGACAAGGCCCCCGTTGGGGAGGAGGCTGAATGCGAGGATACTAGACCTTCGCCCTCTGATTTCGTTGATGACATTTCCTTACTGGAGGACCGCATTTATCAGGCCCTTGATGCCAAGCTGGAGAAGCTCTTTTCACCAAACAGTCAATCTCGTCTAGGCGCTTTCATCCAGTCCACCATTACTCAATGCCTCAAGGACACTGACCAGAAGATTGGTGATGCTACAGCTCGTTGTATGAAGGACATGCAAGCAGCAATAATTCAGGCTGTAACTTGTTTCATTGGAGACCCCCGTACGCTCCATGTTTCTCCCGTGGAGAACATCTCTAAAGAGACGACAATAGGCCTTGTTCATGTCTCCGGCAGCACCCATTGCCCTGTGTCCGCCACCATATCACCTCTGCCTCAGCACATTACCCCCGCTGAAGCTGCTGAACGCCAAATCGACGATGTCCTTCGTGATCTGAACCTTGTACCGGAAGTTCCTCTCTCTGCATGCCCAGACGCCGACGTCTCTCAACACTTGGCTGTTGACACAGAGGAACATTTAGAGGAGCCTGACAACCAGAAACTGGTAACTTTTTTTTATCAGCTAAACTTAACAGTTACCATGTAACATTACAACATACTTTAATTGTTCATTTATAGGTGTCGTTTTTTCATATGCTAATCATCTCCAATTTTTTATTTTCAGTGTGATGACCCCCCAGTTGAAGAAGAGGGGAATGATGGAGATGGGAAGGAGCCTGACATTAAGTCACCGGTAAATACTGACTTAACGCTCAAATTCACATGCTATCTGTTAACTTGGCGCTTACTGCATCAAAAATAATACACTCGGATTTGTAGAACTTATGATGTATTCATGTATGTAGACTGGCCAATCCTTAGGTGGGGAACTTCCTGAAGAAGGAGATGGGTCTGAGTCTGACCAGAGTAAGCAGGTAATATTTTTTGTAACAGCCAATTGCCTTAGTTAACCGCTAATAATTGTAGATTAGCCTTTAAAAATACCTATTAGGACGACCAAAACTTACCATGTCTGCATGTCTGCAGGCTGGCCAACCCTTACTTGCAGAAGAGACACATGAGATACTTGTGGAAGAACCCGAGAGGTCTGGAGGCGGTGACAAATTAGAAAAGGTAACTAACCTCGTTTACCTCTAAGAGTATTATTTTCCCATAACTGATCTCAATATATATGTCCAGGATGAGAATCTCTTAACCGTTAACGTCGAGTGCAAGAAGGTTGGTCTTTATCTTATCTTTGTAGACAAAATCTTACCGATATAAATAACGGCGAATAGGATGTGAAACACTCACCATGCCTCTACTGTTTCAGCCCTGCCCAGCCTTAGTTGCAGAACACATAACGCAGGAGAGAAAGGAGCATGAGGCCTTGAATGAGGCCTTGAATGAGGAGGTAAACACTTCGCCCCAACTATATTTTGGTGTATTTCTTTTTAGGGAGCTCTCTATTTGCTGACATATCAAAGCATGGAATCAGATTCATATACCTTACTGTTATCTTCTCGAAATGCCGTCTTTCTCACTCGGACTATCGCAGGAGGATGGACCCGTTGTTGAAGAGACGCAACAACCCGAAGAGGTGGTTGAGCAGCGAAAGAGCAAACGCCCAAAGTTGGTCCCAGTTGGTCTTCAAGACTACAAATGTGATCCCAAAGTAACCGGCGGTCTATCCATAATCCCTGATCTCGACCAACGATTTGACCAGATCGAACAGACGTTGAGTGAAGTACCGTAAGTAACTCACCCTATATATATTAACTCATATTTTATCACTTAATTAAGTTAGTAACTGTTATAATTTCGTTTATAGGGGCCTTTCTTTCCACAATGGGTATTCATTGACATCAGCCGAGTTTTGTGACATCGCTTATCGCAAGAACGTTCTGCCCACCGGTGTATGATATAACATTCTACCTTTTTCCTTTATTTCCCCACTTGGTTTCTAACCTACGACAATGATTATAGGTTGTCGACGCCCTCATTGGCGTTGTCGCTAGTGGACCAGCGTTTAGTCCCAAAGTTTCGATACACGACACCAGTTTTCCAGCTTCTTTAATGAAGCACCACTTCCGTTTTGTCAAGACAGCAGTGAAAGACCGTCACAAGCTCAAATTCACCGATGTCCCCCTGCTCAATCCACTGGTGAAGTCCCCGGAGAGGTTATATTTCCCGTTCAACATGGACAGACAACATTGGGTTGGAGTTTGCATTGATATCAAATCCTACACCATACACGTCCTTGACTGCAACACATCCCTTCGCACTGACAGCATGCTGAAGAAGGAGCTTACCCCTATCGCCAACCTTATCCCATACGTACTGAAGCAGTATGGTTATCTTGAATCCAATGCTCCCGTCAAGGCTTTTACAGTCTCCAGGTGCAAGGGGATACCTCAAGTGTCCAGTCCGACCGATGCAGCAGTCATGACTGTTTTGTTCATCGAAGCCCACGCTAGCGATGGCCTTGGTGGATGCAAGGCAATCACTCCTCGCCTCCTTCCTGAAGCCGCCAAGCAACTGACAGTCAAACTCTTTGATGAGATTTGGGTTTAAGTGCTTGGTTATCCTATTTGACAGACTTGATGGGTTGTGACGATATTTTTTACCTTGGTTTGCTTATTTTTTTTCCTGTCTTTGACAATACTATTATCTGTTTTTTTAAACGATTAAGGCTACGGTTAGCATCTAAACCGAGAAAACATCTTCTCATGATTTTCCCCCAAATTGTATTGGGGTTGTTTAATGATCACGTTTTAACTGCTAAGATCAACCAATTACAGGAATAATCAACCAATTACCACCTTTCTTTAATAACTAATTACTAAGATCAGACCTTAACTGTGAACATCTATTTTTAACCGCTAACATGGGAATCAAATAATTTGCATTATTAGATGTTATCAATACCACAATCCGCAACCATGTATACTAACATACTGTAAACTTACCCGTTTCTATTACTTTATATTTCTTACAGTCTATACACTTTTTTTAGGGTATCCATTTTTTAACAGCCAACACTATTTTTAACTAAAATCCAACACACTATTTTCTACTGATTAACAGCCAACACACTATTGTTTACTGTTACCTGGTTATTTATCTGCTAAATTACTAACTGCCATCTAAAAAAATTCACAAACTTGTTTACTAACATAATGAAAACTTGTCCGTTAAGGTTATTTTCTATTTGGCACACTCTTATTCTTAGCATTACATTACTATTATTTCATGATAACCATCCAATTATTACCTACCTACTATCTAATTCATAACATGTATAATTATCACTTAACATCTTACTTACATCTGTAACATTAACAAGTGTTAATCTGTATAATTCACCTATTAATGGTCAACACTCTAGTTGCAGGCTCTTTTTTCCTCGACGGTGGATAGATATTAAGTTACCTTAAGATGAAAATATCAAATAGTAGCAGAAGTAAACGGAAGCAAATAATTTCATACATAGAATGGGGGAGTCCTTATTCAGACCATCATTCCCACACACACATGTGTGAAAAAGATGACTGCTTAGGGGAACATAGTTTTAATACATGATAACAAAAGATGGTGGCCCCAGATCTGACCATTACAAAAGGAACACTTCTCCACTCAACCCCTACATACATAGTCTCTATAAGTGACTTCATATCGGTATTTTGCAGGTGACACGATTGTGGTCACTTCCACCACACCGGCTGCATGTGCGGCGCTTCTTGTAAACCTGTATCATCCACATGTTAAGTTATGTTGTACAACTAGTTAACCACATAAGCTTTACAAAACATTTTTTCCAATTCAGATGCCACTTACCGAAAATTCACCCCTTGATGGAATCCTTGCCTTCCTCGGCCTTCCTGGTGGGCGCCTCGTTGCTGGGGGGCGTAGGTGTCCGTTCTCCCCATTCACACCAAACCTATAGGCCGAAACATTTGTCTGCTCCGCTGGGTTGATGCTCCCACTGTACGCAGACGCCCAATAATTGTTGCTGTAAAACACATCCACCTTACTCTCCACTGACTGCCTTGCGTGTATAGCAGCCGCCACTGCATGTTTGCAAGGGATTGCCAGCGCGTCATATTCCTTGCAAGAGCATGTCTTTCTGTCTAGGTCCACACGGAAATACATTCCATTCCCATCCACAACTTCAAACTCATTGTCTATGATGACCTTAACCGCATAGCCTGTTGAGTCTGAGAAGTTTTTAGACAGAATCTCAGCCACCTTTGGAGTAATAGCCCCCACGTTTTTAGCTGCAGCTTCCCTCCTAGTCGCGAACCATCCCATCATCATGGTCCTGATGTATCCAAGCAGCGGAACAATTGGGTACTCCCTAGCTTCAGAAAGAGCGGCATTTAGTGACTCTGCTAGGTTACTTGTCATTATATTATATCTTGCCCCCTCTGATTGCGACCTAGCCCAGTGTTCAATACCAATCCTGATCAGATAGTCTGCACATGCGATATCAACCACCTTTATCTCATTGAAGTGCATGTAGAAATCTTCAATCTTGTACGCTCTTGCTGCCTTCCCCAACAGGTACAGCAAATGCTTCTTCTTGAAGATGGTTTGCACGTTTCTTTGTAGGTGCAGCAAGCAAGCACAATGCTTGGCCATAGGGTAAATCTGCACGACGGTTTTCAACACGTTAGATACGTAAAGCCGACAATACACAATAACGGGTACCAAGAACAGTTTGACTTAAACAAATAGTATACGCGATCAATCCAATGTTACCCCACAACCAAAAAATTAACAGCTAACGTATATATTAACATCATGTACAAAACATGTTTACCCTTCTTAGCCCTGAGTAGATAGCAGTGTGTCTGTCTGAGACGAAAACTATATCCTCAGCATCCGGCACTACTGCAAGTAGCTTGTTGAAAAACCATGACCAGGATAGGTCATTCTCACTGTCCACCACCCCAAAAGCGATTGGGAAGATTTGGTAGTTCCCATCCTGCGCACTTGCTGTTAGGAGAGTTCCCGCGAACTTCCCTTTGAGGTGGGTCCCATCAATGATTATCACCTTCCTCATGAAGGGTAATCCCTGGATGCTAGCTCCAAACGCCAGGAACAGGTACTTGAAGCGATGGACACCTCCATAACCTTGGCTCGTCTCCAACGCTACTAGCGTCCCAGGATTTGCAATCGCCAGCTGTTGCAGGAATGAAGGTAAAGTAGTGTACGCTTCTTCAGCGTTCCCCCGCCCATTCTCCATAGCGATCTCTCTTGACTTCCAAGCAGTCCAGTATGAAATTGGGACATCATGGTCTGTCCTCATCATCTCCATTAGGGCTCCGGGACGTGGGCCACTCCCTGTGCCCACGTATTTCTTCCTCATTATTCCCCCCACAACCGACGAAGTCGCATGCTTCCTAAATTGGCCCCTCTCATCCACCGTGCAGTTGTGCCTGTCCTCCATGGTCTTGATTTCAAATCTCGGGCACCCAGGTATCTTAGCGGCATAAACTCTCCATGAACAGCTAAGTCCGCTGCATTCCAGCACCACCTTACCGGGTTCCGACTTCTTCACAAAATAACGAAACTTGTTGGACAACGCATAGAGCGACATGTGTGTCTTGAACTCGTCTCTGTTGATAAACACCTGACCAACAAAGAGCTGATCATTCTTGGTCCTAATCCTCTCATCTGCATTACACACAAAAACGTGTTACCTGATATTCACATATTTACTTAACGTGTCACCAAATATTTTAATTAGCAGCTAACGTGTTAAATGATAGTTATATATTTACTTAACACATTAACAGACATCTTACCAAAGAACTCTCTGTCATCATCAGCACTGAAAGACCTCTCAGGAGAAGCCCTTCCTTCACCTCCACTTGCCGAACCGGTCCCCACGTTCAGATTCAGGATATGTCCCTCATTTCCAGCTGCTTCAGTCGCCTTCCCTTTCCCCTTCTCCGTCGCAGCCCTTGCTTGACCCCCATTCCCAGGAATAGCTGCTAAGAACTATTATATCAACCCACAATGACAGTTTCAATTACCCGTTTGCTTAACGGGTACCAAACTTCTCGAGTTGTCAACCCTTACCTATTGCTAAGCTCAGGCTCTCCCTTCCTGGCGACTCACTTGGCAGCTGTGTCAGCCTTATTATCTCTTCCCCCCCTCGAGTTAAGAGTATCGGCTGGTCGTCAGACGAGTCAGTTTCTGATCTGATTCCACCCCCCTCGACCTCTGGCTTGTCAATCTCGTTTCTCACCACCGTCTCCCCTTCCCGAATGATTTTAGACATTTGCGCACTGCTGCATATGCTCAGTAGCTGTTCCTCGCTTATCTGGATGTATTTCCGCGGACGCATGGCTGAATATGATAAACAAAACATTAAAAGGTTACGGAATACCATTAACGAATAAGTTACAGCAATATTAACATCTTTTTGGTAACTGTCAAGGTGTCTATAAACATGGACTTAGACACCAAACAAATCTGTCAAAGCTAAGAAAAATGAAAACAGGTAACTAACAACTTCGATCCCATTTTACCGTTAACAGATCTTGCCGCTAACCAAATCAGTTACATATAAGTTAGATGATAACAGGTAACTATCTCCTAAGCTACCATTTAACCGTAACAGATACGTACGCTAAACAAATCAGTTACAGATAAGTTAGATGATAACATGTAACTATCTACTAAACTACCACTTCACCGTTAACAGATACGGACGCTAAACAAATCAGTTACAGCTAAGTTAAATAAGATCAGGTTTCTCCTTTAATCGATTGGTTACATGATAAGTTCTCACCTCTCCAAGGTATTGGCTTCGGCGGTACCACACACGTCCCGAACTCCTCCTCCCTCATTATTCTGTACTCACCCACATCTTGCTCCCCGTAAGCCACGCACAGTTGCAAGTCCACGAAATCCATCCTCATCGCCATGAAGAGCTCCACATCACCGTCCTCCACAATGTCAACCGGCGCTGTTGTGGTCGCTCCTGGGGCTTTCATCCACTGAGGGAAATCGTACGTCAACGCAACCGGTTCGTAAGGTAGCACACCGAATTTTTTCCTCACCATCTCCACCACAGACTCGTAAGTTTCATTCTCCCTCACCACCACATCGTATTTCACTTCCGTGTCATCAGCGTTGAACTTCCAAGTCCCTGGAGCAAGTTTCCGCCAGTCTCCAACAACGACTCTCACCAGATGACCCATAGATCCCTGCAAAACAAACCACAAATTCAATACTTCTTCAAGCTATATGAGAATAACCCTAAAATAAATAACAAAAATTGTATAATCTAAATTTTTACCTTCCACCTAAGAGATAACGTGCACTGTCACCCGAGTTACTAACCTCCAAACTCAAAATCACAGTTTTCGTTTTCTCTATGTTTCTGTCTTTAATCTCTCGCCTCCTGCTAAGGTTTTATATTCTCCATTATGAACCGTAGTATCAAACACTTAACCCAGTACGCAACCAAAATAACACTTACCGAAGCAATCAACATCATTACGTGTACGGGTCCCTTCTTTATCTGGGGGATCGTCCTCTGCTTCGCCGTCCATCGTCTGACTTACTTTTCTGAATCTCTCCTCACCAAATCTGATTTTCCTGCAGACTGACACACACGCCTCGTACTACCGCCGCTTCTGGTTTCGATAAAGAAGGGGCAATATCGTCTCTGCAGGCACGAAAGGTTAGTCACTTTTGGGTTTAATTCTTTTTTGGGTATTTGGCGAATTTGGGCTTCACTTGGGGATATTGGACCCATTGTCCCTTTCTTAATTTGTAACGGAATATATTTTCGAATTAAGAGTGATTGAATTGTAATTGTAGTTGGATATTAAATTAATCAAAAAAATGTTACATAAATTATCTGTCATTTGATGATTTTTAATTGTATAGACAATTTTATAGTAGTTGTTTATAAATTTGTATGTTAGTATAAACATATATTATTACATTAATTTTTTTAAAGAAAATATTTCATAACAAAACAATGTGTCATAATTTTCAAATCTATCTATCTTTCAGTTTTGTTTATATGCCAGATAAATTCAAGAGATACAACACTTACAGAAAACATATTAAAATAGTTAAAGTCTTAGAATATAATTTAGATACGAAATTATTGATTTTAAACTAATCTATGAATTATATTTATAAGGAAATTTTATACATAAATTAAACAAATGAACATTTAAATATCGATATTATAACATGATTTTTTGAAGCAATTGGTCTGCTATTTAACAAACAAAAAATTAAAGTGAATCAATTTCGGTGTATGGGTCCATCCAGCTATTGCTCCGCCCCGTATCTACGCCACATTTTTCGAACCCCTAAATGTTCGTCTCGATTCCACGGCGAAGGATCTTCAGGTTAAAGTGAGAGCGGAAGGAACCGAGCTCGAACCATCTTGACTATCTTCTTCCACAACAGCTACAGAGGTACTTATCATCATCATCATGGGTTCTTGATCTTCATCAGCGATATTGTTTCTGTCATTTGTTAGTGTATGAATTTCATCTTGATTAATCCGAAGCTGATCAAAATTTGATAGCGACCGACCTGTCATATTGTGTTTTTGGTTAGGTTTCTCTTCTGCTACAAAGTAAGAAATCACAAGTGAGAAGACAATGGATATATTCAAATTATTAACTGAGGATGATGATGACACGGTTTTGATTTTACATGATGAGGAAACAATGTATGCTGCGGTCCAGCAACTTTATGGAGTTAATCCTCGTAGTAAGATGCAAAGGACAACTAGAGGTATATATTTCATCTTGATTTATCTGGAACTGGTTATATTTGATAAATTGATAGTGATGTGTCTATGTTATAATTGTCTCTACTTTCCTAGCTGTAGCACAAGTGATTAAGGACAATAGCCAATCACGTCTTCATGAGATACTTTCCCACAGGAATCAGCTGATTGAGAACCACCCAGATTTTAGTTGTAGTCAGCTTAAGGCTATGAAGGTTTTACATTCACTGACTAGTATAAGAATGTGGTCTCTACTGTACAAGGCATCAATTCAACATCTCCAAGAAGATTCTGGGAATCGGCAAACGTTCTTGAGTTATGAAGATGACGAAAACAAAGTTCTTTATTTGGAGTTTGTAACTGGTGAAAGCAGAGATGCTTGAGTGAATCATAAGGAAAGAACTTTAATCGTTTTTGTGTTGTTTTTGTATCTTATCTTGAATTCTGAATCTTGGTTAAGTTGTCTTTGAATCTTTTATGTAGGACACTTTGAATCAGTTGAAATATGGTAACAGTGGCGGCTTAATAGGGGTCTAGTCTAATTATAATAATACTAGGGGTCTTGATTCTTAAAACTAGCACATTTGGTTCGATTTGGACAGCATAAAACTAGGCCTCGATGTTAGGGTACCCGTTGGCGTTCAGATCGGGTTTTTCGGATTTTCGGATTTTTGGGTTTACGCTCCTAGGTCCTATAGTAAATTTTCATTAGTACGGGTCGAGTTCGGATAATAACATTTCGGATTCGGTTAAAAAATATATTGCGTCCTAAAATCCATAAAGTAACCATATATCGTTCGGGTTCGGGTTATATCGGTTCGGATGTAACCAAAGTAAAAAACAAAAACTTAAAGAAACATAAAGAAAAACAACTAAATTAATAAAAATTAATCTATCACACATAAAATTGCTAAAATAACAATAAAATATTAACTCAAACATGAAAATAAATATTATTTGTAAACAATGTACATTATATTATAGAGAGTAGACTTGTTATTCCAATGAACAATTATAAATTACTTATTTATAACTACTTGTGTACTTAAAATATTTTTAATATTTATTATTATATATCATATTACCACGAATATTAAATTTAACAACTAAAATACATATATATATATTTCAAAATATTTATATTAACTATTAGTTTTAGATTTTTCGGGTTACCCGTTCGGGTTCGTTTAACAACATTTCGGGTTCGGATATTTTTTCTACCACCCTACAAGACCCGTTCAGATATTTTTACATTTCGGGTCGGATAACGGGTCGGATTGTTTGGTTCTTGTTCGGTTCGGATTTCGGATTCCGGATTTTATGCCCATGCCTACATAAAACCATGTCATTCCTACGTCTCTAGTTATAAAATACCAAATAGAAACGTGTGTATGCTGTGATGCTTGAGTCGGAAGTTCTTAGTTATAAAACTAGCTAATCTTACGGACCTAGAAATATTTTTGCCCAAGGATCCTTGGTTATATTGAGTTTGTCCTAGATTAATTATGTTATTACAAACTATGAAAAATATTACATGGTTAATAGTTCTACATAGTTAACAGTTCTACGTGTCACATGTGTTTTATAAAGATTTCCGTTTAACTACATCATTCTGAGCTCATTTATGAGATCTATACATGACGGGTGCTTCTTGTAGCGTACCGAAAATCTACTTAAAGCTAAATCTCCAATATTTGGGATAATTTGCTTGCATTATCCTGAGCTCTTTTATGATATCTATATTTGACGGGTACTCTTTGCGGCATACTGAAAATCTATTGTAAACTAAATCTCCAATATTTTGGATAATTCGCTTTTCCTAGGGATTGAAACCTAAACCTCCTAACATAGGAAGATTAATGAACCATTGGTCAAACCATCAGACCAAAGAAATTTCCACCATTAGTTGGTTTACTGCTCATAAATAAACCTTTCAAAATAATTTATATATAGATACAAATATAAATGTTATTTTTATCGACTTAAAATAAAATAATATTATAATTATAAGTAATTATTTATTATTCATTTTTGTTTGACTTAAAAATATTTATTTTAATTTTATTTATTTAAATTAAGTAGAATTAAGTTAAAATGAACAATTCATTTATCTCATAAATATATATATAAAACTATAGTTCCCAGTAGTGCTTAAATCTTATTGATTTTTTATCTTAATAAATCAATTATCATATCAAAATTATTGTATAACATTTAAATCTAAATAGATTAAATAAATTAAAATTTTGATTAATTATTTATATACCCTTATATCCAAGTATCCATTATAAATTATCTGAGAAATACTATAACATTTGAACTATACCATGTGGCACAGTAGTACAGTAATTTTTAGAATTCTTAGAGAATATATTGATCTATCTAGATGTATTCTATATTTTTATTAAATTAACTATAAAATTTGTTCTTTAATGTAAAAAATCATTCTTTATTATCTTAAATAAAAGATATGAAATGACCCAGTATTATTAAAACATATTTGATAATGATTTTGAATAATAAAGACTGATAACAATTTGTGTATCTTTTTTCTTGATTCTTCATTATTAAGATAAATTAAAAAATCATATTAATAAAAACGGGCACTCTAAAACCAGCCCATTTCATAGACACCACACCCGGTTATCATTTGCTTACTCGGCTAATTTCTTGCTGTGGCTAGAGTTTTATTTTACATGACTATAATTTCATTTATATGCATAAAAAGGTTGACATCTATTTATAAACCGACAGCATAAAATTATATTTGTATGTCTTTGGTTTTGTATATACATTCAATTATCAAATTTGTATTTGGTTTTATGAATAGTAATAGTATATATCGTAATATATATTAATTGAAAATCATTACAATATGTGAGATATGGCATGTGTCGTCTCTAGAATGATTTTTAAATTCTATAGAAAAATAGCTTTTTCATCTAAACATATTAGACTTTATAAATTAACTATAAAATTAATTTAGTAATCTAAAAAAATTCTTCCTTATTTTCTTAAATAAAAACTAATGAGCCATCCAGTGTAGTTAAAATATATATGGTAACTAATAATTTTTTATACTAAAAATTTGATAAAAATTGATTATTTGTAAAATGTCAATATTAGAAAGAGTATGGATCACCTGAAGCCGCAACGGCTCTTGCTAGTCCTTTGGAGTTTCCTACTTCTTATTCTTTGTGCTATGCGGTCCTCACTAACATTCACTCTGTTCCTAAGATCGATTAGCACAGGACTCTTGTAATATGGCAGCATCGGCAATTGCAGATAGTGTCACAAGAGACCAGCGCTCTCAATCGTACATTGCTACTGGGGGTCCGAGATGGTTGTCTCAGCTTCTGGCCAGGGAGGCTGCATTATGATGATTCTCTGCTCTACTTCATGTCATAGCAAGCTAAAACTCTTTCTTAAGTTTCAAGGCATGCTCTTACTTTCCTTTTTTGGTGTTTCTTAGGGGCCTACTGGTTTCTAAATTGTTTGTTTTTTTAGTTATATGTTTGGTGTTGGGTATCAACCCGTAAAAAAAAAAAAAAAAAAAAAAAAAAGAACCGTAAACTCTGAAATCACATCCTTCAATGACAAAAAAAAAAGAAAGAGTATGGATCTCGGTTACGGTTATTTACGTCCAGGGCTACTTAGGTCGTTTTTACTGGCAAACGCGGGATATACGGTTATTGGTTATTAGGGAAAGCTTACTAAGATCTAGGAAGTTGATCGAAACTTCATTTACAAAAAAAAAAGTTGATAGAAACTTTTCGTCAAAAAAAGTTGATCGAGACTTCCACCTAAATACTGATTGTTTGAGATATTACAATGAAACAAAATAATGAAATCTAGCATGTAAACATTTTTACATTTCTACATATAATTTCCTTCCTTTAATATTATCACTTTTTTCCACGGTATCTCCAGTGCCGGCTTAAAACTATATTGGACCTATGGACAAATTTTTTTTCTGTGTTATAGTTAGTTAAGCATAATATTATAGACCCAAACAAACATAAATATAGACCTATTTTATCATTAAATTTAGTTATTTTTAAGATGGACCTATGGCATATGCCATGTTTGCCACCCCCTAGAGCCGGCACTGGGTATCTCATGCTAGAAGTTAAGCCAACATAAACATTAATTTTTCAAACCTTGAACTCCTATCAGAGAACCTTTATATAGAAACCACAAAATAAGGGAAAATCTTCTGGTTATCCATTGACTTACAACTTCTTCATCCAATAAGCATCGGCCATGTGTTTATTAGCCATATGTAGAAATAGACAGGAAAGAGAAAAAAACTCCTTGTTCTCAAAGAAAGAGGACACATCTTGCTATTTCCTTTTCATTACGTTACCTTTCTCTTCTAGTCGCGACCCATAAGAGAATACGAACCAAGAAAATAACAAAAGTAGAGACAAGCCTTTTGATTTTCTGCACAAAAATTTTGGAAAGATATATCGTTTTACAAGTTTGTAGCCCGGTAATTAATTTTCTCTTGTCATTTTTTTTCCTAAGGCAAAGATTTTTATTTTTTGATTTTTTATATCTTTTTATATATGTTTCTGTTACCTTTCCAGGAATTATACATCTTCGAAATCTATATGATTCCGTTCCTTTGGTAATAGGAACCCTAACTTCTCCCATAACAATGTAAGTTCATTTTATCGATTTCTTAGGGTTTTCATTTCAAGTAGGAATCCCCCTAAAACAATTCAAATCTTCCCCTCTGCATATCACAACCTTTTATATAACATGAACACATAGTTGTATGAAAAAAATAAGAAGAATCTTTTAAAAACATTTTATGAAAAAGTTTTTTGGTTGCTTGACATGCAAGTTAGGTATGCATTAGCAAGTTGAAGCTGACCTCATCGATGAAGGGTCTATTAAAAGGATTGAGGTATATTGCTCGCATCTTCGGTGAGTTCATTTATCAATGTATTAATACATGTCTATGTATAGTCATCATGAAATCAGATTTTAAGAAAATGTTACAAAAATTGCTGCATGCAGAGGATAATAAGGAACCAGAGATGCAGATTGGAAAACCGACCGATGTGAAACATGTTGCTCATATAGGATGGGAAGGGCCCTCTGCTACGACCCCAAGCTGGGTAAATATTACCTTACACTACATATATAGATACTTTGGTTGTAGATGAACTCATTATCTTTCATGGGAATCCGAAGATGCATGATTATAAGTCTCCAACGGCTGAGGAAAAAGGAAGTTCCAACAAGAAACCCCGGGAGAAGCAAAAGAAAAAGGGGAGGCGTAAAGCATCCACAGGCACAAACAACTCACCTGCAGAGTCTCCATCAAGGGTAGGAGGTTCAACAAGGCCATCAAGACGAAGCACGGGTAAACAGAGAGAGCAGAGCACGGGTTCAGGGTCGGAGTCAGGTTCAGGGTTAGACTTAGCTCAACAGAATGATCAGCCTGTGGGACAGAAACAGTCGCGGCAGAAGAAGTCAAAAGGAACAACAGGAGGAGGAGGAGGATCGTCTGTTGGGCCTGCAAAGACAAAAGAAACAGATATATCCGTGCGTGCAACTATTCCTTGTGTGGGAGGTCTTGGAAGTTCTACAGGAAGATGAGAGATGAGAAAATGAGAGTTTTTTCTTCAAGTTTAGACTAGAGTGGTGGTTTTGTTTTTCATCTCATAATCTACACACTTTTGTCTTTTCTCTCCATCTTTTCTGAGATGTCTTTGCACAACTAGACCAGATTTTTTTATCAAAGAGATTTATGTAGAGAGAGAGAGCACATTAGTGATTATGAATAAGGGATGTGTAGCATATGCTTTGCCTAATGATTCCGGTCAAATATATACTCCAACAACCTTTCTATTGTGTTAGTAGTTCAAGGTTGTATTTGGCTATTTGATTTGTATAGACTTAGTCTGACCTCTATGACATTTCGATTGTGTTGTCGCATTATGATTTTTTTGCTCAGTTAAACGCAACTACAGCTTTTAATATATTAAACCAAATTTAATACAAAAAATCGGTTTAGTTATTTTGGTTTTTGTTTCAAGTAGCAAAGTTGGGAACCGATTGATATCTAATAAAATTTGGGCCCAATCCAGTTCTAATTTTGGGTAATTTCAGATTATACAGTAAAATTGATAATTGGTTAAATTTTCGGATAATTCAGAGTTTTCAAGTTAAATACAGTAATTCAAGTTCTTCAGATTATGGAGCCATTTTAACACAATTTTGCTCTATTATTCAAACTTTATTTTCTTTCTTGAAGTTCAAAACCAATGAAAAATGTGCCATTTGTATGTTGGAGATTCTTAAACGATCATGATATTATCTTTCAGTATCACTTTGTCTCCTCAATCTTATAGCTTTTAATCAATTGATTGTAAGAAATTCTTTTTCATTCTAAGGGATGAAATTCTTCTAGACCATCTCTAAATCTAATTTATATTTTATTTCTTGTGTCATTTTGAATTAAAAACTTACTCATTCTTGAACTGAACAGAAGTCGAAAAAAAAACATATTCCTTTTCTCTCTTGAAGAAAAAGGCGCCGTCTTCCTTCATCTTTGTTTCTCCGGCGGTTGGCGTCTCTTGCCACCGTCAGAAGCATTTTTCGATCTTCTTTCTTCTTAGTTTTGCGGATCTTCACTTTTGTTTTGCGATGTTGAAGGTTTGGGTTGCGGATCTGGCTTCAGAGAGATTATTTGTATGGTATTGGAGAATCGGCAGTCTGAGGTAGTGATTGGCTTCAGTGCGGTGGTCGTGGACCTGTTGGTAGTGGTCCAACACCGGTGAAGTTCCTGGGCCTCATCTTGTCTTGATTTTCTCCTGTTTGCAACCTTTTTCTTCGATGCTTGTAGTATGGTGAAGTTATCTTTATTTAGACTTGAAAGGCTTTGTTGTGAAAGTGTGTGTCTGTGTTTCTACTGGATTGCTTTGGGGGGGGGGGGCTTGCTAGTTTCGAAATTGTTTTCTGGTGTGCAGTGGCAAGTTAAGTCGGCTCTGATGTGGGGTGGTAATTCTTCCATCGATCCTAGTGTGTCGGTTTTCAGGTGGTCAATGGTGGTGCATTGTTCTAGTTTTCCAGCTCTACCCTTTCGTTAGTGCATCAAAAGCTCTCTTTTGTTCTGTCTAGGTCTTGGTTCTAATAAGAGAATCAGACTTCATAAGTGCTTGGGAGTTCGTGTGGTCTTGCGGCAAGTGTGGATGGTGTCTTCTCTCGGGTCTGCGGTTTGGTTCTTCTCTGTGGTCTCCGTTTATAAGCCCTTTTCCTTGGAGCATATGGTGACTTCTTGTGGTTGTCTTTTGTCTCGCCTTTTTACCTCGGTCGTTCTTTTTGATTTCAGTGGGTGAAGTGTTAGTGTTTTGAAGTTGTGTTGTCCCTTGATCTGCAACCTACGGGTTCTTCTGAATTACTTGGTAAGGGGTGTGGAGCTTATGCTCACTTGTGTGAGGTCATGGAGTAGTCGATCGCCAAACATGTATATTCATTGGCTGCTCGGGTTGGAATTTGATGTTTCTTTGGCTTCTTTGAGTTGAAGCAATGGTAAGTGTGGTGTTTGTTTGTGGTTCCTCCTTCAACCC
>NC_079516.1:8573663-8588768 GCF_000801105.2 Raphanus sativus
GGGGGGTCTTGCTAGTTTCGAAATTGTTTTCTGGTGTGCAGTGGCAAGTTAAGTCGGCTCTGATGTGGGGTGGTAATTCTTCCATCGATCCTAGTGTGTCGGTTTTCAGGTGGTCAATGGTGGTGCATTGTTCTAGTTTTCCAGCTCTACCCTTTCGTTAGTGCATCAAAAGCTCTCTTTTGTTCTGTCTAGGTCTTGGTTCTAATAAGAGAATCAGACTTCATAAGTGCTTGGGAGTTCGTGTGGTCTTGCGGCAAGTGTGGATGGTGTCTTCTCTCGGGTCTGCGGTTTGGTTCTTCTCTGTGGTCTCCGTTTATAAGCCCTTTTCCTTGGAGCATATGGTGACTTCTTGTGGTTGTCTTTTGTCTCGCCTTTTTACCTCGGTCGTTCTTTTTGATTTCAGTGGGTGAAGTGTTAGTGTTTTGAAGTTGTGTTGTCCCTTGATCTGCAACCTACGGGTTCTTCTGAATTACTTGGTAAGGGGTGTGGAGCTTATGCTCACTTGTGTGAGGTCATGGAGTAGTCGATCGCCAAACATGTATATTCATTGGCTGCTCGGGTTGGAATTTGATGTTTCTTTGGCTTCTTTGAGTTGAAGCAATGGTAAGTGTGGTGTTTGTTTGTGGTTCCTCCTTCAACCCCAATAATTTAGGTCTGCTATACTTTCTCAATCAATCCTACTTCCAATGGGTTTTTCGTCGCTGTCGCGATGTTAGGATGCGTGAAGTTATCCAAATGATTGAGAATTATCGCTTAGCAGAGGACCGAACAGCAAAAGATGTTGTCTTATGGAGGCAAAATGAAACTGAGTTCCGTGACTTCTTCTCTACCTCAGCGACTTGGAATCAGCTTTGTATGCACAAGCCAGCCACGGCTTAGAGTAAGGTGATTTGGTTATCTCATGGAGGAGTGCCACAGTTTTCTTTCATAACCTGGCTGGCAATAATTAGGAACAGATTATCCACTAGAGATCGTATTGTAGTTGAGGGCTAGCTTAGGGATGCCTCTTTTGTGGTGAACCAAATGAGTCTAGAGATCATTTGTTCTTTGCTTGCCCATATACCTTCACGCTTTGGATAGATGTAGGTAATCTATTGAGAAGAGACCCTGATCCAGACTGGAAAACACATTTGAACAATTACAAACAGGTGGGCTCGATCAGCTTCGCTTCATCCTTCTGCATGTGGTGTTTCAAGTCACAGTTTACATGATATGGAGGGAGATAAATTATAGGAAGCACTCTAAGAAACCTAGACAAGTTCATCACAGTAAAAAATATGATCATGTCTGTGAGATACTTGGAGAAACCTTGCTTAAGGGGACTAATGCAATATTGGTCCTAAGCACACAGTTAGATATATAGCTTATTCTTTTATTCAACTTTTGTACATAAATTCTTTTTCTTACGATGATTAATAAATTTAACATTTCATCAAAAAATAATAAGTTAAACTTTTTTAAAAATTTAAACAATAAATATATTGTTCATGTTTCATTTTTTAAGATAAATTTGTTAATTGTAAATTGGTTCTTAACTTTTACTTTTATTATCTTTTGGCAAAATACATTATTTGTATTAATATTATCCAATTCATTTAAAATTTTCAACCATTATTATCATCTAATTAGATGTTTATATCCAAGATCATGAAGAAATTCATTTCTAAGAATTTTTAACTCGATTAAGAATAATAAAAATAAATAATTCTATTTTTACTTCAAAACACATTTATTAATCACTTATAGAATATATATACATATGGTGCCTTTTACAAATTATGATATTTTGTTTGTTTACTTATGTTATCTAGTAAATTTATTATATAATAATGTTTAATTTATATATCTTGGATTACTTTTAAAATCAAATAATTGAGTACCATTAGTAAACATTAAAAAGGTGAAATAACTATTAATAGTTAGTGTTAAGTTGGAAATAGATACAATAGAATATTTCTTTACAAAAAAATGAAACAAACCATTGGAGTAAATATTGCTTAATATTAAAAATAAAGCCAAAACCATTGGAGATGGAAAGACTAGTCGTGTAAACCATCAGACTATTAACTAAGTGTTACGGAAAGAGGTATATCGTAGAACTAAAATTGTTCATTAGTATTTCATACATTAAAAATATTTTATCATCATTTGTAATAGAAACAAAAAAAAAAATATGTTATGTAAATCATTTATCATCATTCTGTAAAAATACCAGCAAACTCTTAATATATAAAGCATGGGCCTTAACGTTAACGAAGGCCCGTTTCAACATATTTAGGGTTTCTAAAAAGCTTACTATAAATTCTCTTTTCTTTATGCAACGTTTCGTTCGCTGACGACGGCACACAATCTTCACCCGAGAGAGCGATCAGATTAGCGAAAATGGTATTCTCTTTCGACTTGATTCCGTAGTTTTGGACTTGGTTTTTCATTCGTTGAACTTGTTGATCGATTCGTATTGATTCCTGTGGATTGATTACAGATCTATATTTTTGAGTTTTCTGTCTCTGACCAGACACTGTTTCAAGCCTCTTTAGTCGACATGTAGTGCTTACTAGTTACTGTTGAGTCATAAAATGCTTATTTGTGCTAAGTTAAACTGAGATTGTGTTGGTTAATAAGGTGAACATTCCAAAGACAAAGAAGACATACTGCAAGAACAAAGAATGCAAGAAGCACACATTGCACAAGGTTACCCAATACAAGAAGGGTAAAGACAGTCTCGCCGCTCAAGGGAAGCGTCGTTATGACCGTAAGCAATCTGGCTATGGTGGTCAGACCAAGCCTGTCTTCCACAAGAAGGTGTGATCTTTGTCTCCTTTATACTCCACTTTTCAGATTCAAAATCATTTTGAAGAATACTGATTTTCTTATAAATGTAATTTGAACAGGCTAAGACTACGAAGAAGATCGTCCTCAGGCTTCAGTGCCAAACTTGCAAGCACTTTTCGCAGCACTCAATCAAGGTAAAAACGAACTATCTTCTTTGCTGATGAGACTCGGTAGTTTGTTCATAGACTAACTGGTTTTTTTGTGTCTTCAGAGGTGCAAGCATTTTGAGATCGGTGGAGACAAGAAGGGCAAGGGAACATCTCTTTTCTAAGCTGTTGTCATCTTATTTTGTTACAAGTTTTCTATTTCGTTGGATCTTTGATTCCATCTGTTTTAGCCCTCGTATAAGATTGTCCACCCCACCCAACTCTATATTTTGAATCTCATCTAGATATGATTTTGCTGTTTTTCTATGCACTTAAAATGGTTACTTCTGAGATATAATTTCTATGGAACTCATAAGGCTCTGTTTTCTTGAGCAGAAAGTATTGATCTTTCATATGAAAGCCTCTGAAATTAAGCAATAACAAATGCTTTTAAGTGCACCTCTCTAAACACGACTTATGGGCATCAACTTAGTTGTACGTCAAAATCTCCAGTTCCATGGTTTCACACTGCCTGGAAACTGTCGGGGAGCCTTGGGATATCAAATAGTCAAATTGAAGGAATCTGAGCTAAGTTTATAGATGTCTTCACTGTTGTTTTCTAAAATGTGATCTTGGTCCTGGTAGTGCTTGGTTTTCGACAATGAAAGCGACAAGCGAAAGCCAGTGTCTCTGTGCCGAAAGCAAGTGCCTGGTTCTATTACCAGTTATGCTAAATGTTATGGAAATCTTTTGCTAAACACATCAATCTGAAGAAACACCTGGTTGGGTTTTCATCAAATATAGAACTTAAAGAAGTTGTGTTTCTTGAGCATAGAAAATATAGTGACAGTTTTATTAGAAAAGAAGAGAAGAGTTGAACATAAACCTCAAATCAAAATTTACAGAAAATTAATATTATGAACTGGCAAGTTAAATTGTCTTTGCACTTGGAAAGATTTATAAAATCAAGAATCCAGCAGTCCCCTCTTCTGTTTGTTTTATGGGTTAAGCAATTTCCCCCCAAAGGTTTTCTCCGAGATGCTTCTTGGAACCTGGTTCAAGACTAGACTCTCCATTTTATTATCTTTGTTTAATCGTCTGAATCCATGTCACGGAATGGTAATGGTACGGTCTTCACTGCCCTAAAGTGGCCTACATTGTTCAAATGCTCATTCTCCACTCTGTAATCACAACAGGTTAATAAATTTCATACTTAATAACATCCAAAAATCAAGTTTATAGAACAAATCTTTAAACCTAGCTAGGTGAAGCTTGTTTTACCTGTAGAAGTTCCAATGACCTCGACGAATGACTTCAAGTGATGCCAATAAAAAATCTAACAAGTGAGACTGAACAGGATTGACTCTGAATCTTACTATCGTCTCGATCCAAGCAACTCGCAATACCAAATTCACCACCTGAATAATAAAATAAACCAGCATTTAGTAAAATATCTTAAACTTGTGAGACACGCTAAACAATTATGTGGTTTGACTTACAATGGAGAAATAGTAGTAGTTCTTGTTCTTGAGAACTAGATCGTCCCTTAGCCATGCGTTTTTGGATTTAGGGTTCAGAAGACCCCAATCTTTGACAAAGTCCCAGTATAACTGGTAAAGCGTGGCCACGACTGAGCTCACCAGCAGGACGGATAACCACCCGGTGGTGCTTTCTCTTGCATAGGTTATGCGGACTCCGGCAGCAACCATCGCCGAAACGTATTTCCCCATGTTGACTAAGTGATCGGGGTTTGATTCGTCCCACCATCTCCTTATGCACTGTGAATTAAACGTTAATTGAAAGTTTTGAAGGGGGGCTTTGATCTTAAAGAAAATAAAAACCTGAAGGGAACTTACTTGCATGGCACGCCAGAAGTAAGGTGAGAAAGAGATTAGGTAAGCAAGTTCTCTGTAGATTCTTCCGTTTTTGCAGGTATTATACTCGTGTGTTCGAAAGCTTTGAGCCATGAAGTAACACGCGGTTGACTCTATATGTCTCAGCAATGGAATCTGAATTGAATATAAGCAAGTTAGAACATGATTAGTGTGTTAATTGTGGCCTTAAAGTTAGGTATAGTCACCATCAGCTGAAGTTTAATTAGTTAAATACCTGGCTAGTAAGTTGATCAGCCATGAAAAAGTCAACCATCAAAACCTGTTTTTGTACAACAAAACATTTTTAAAAATAACTTCCAACAGATTTCTTGAGTTACAAGTAACCAAAACAGTTTTAATTGTTACCTTGTAGAACGGTGAGCAGACAATGTTACGTAAGATGCGAATGAAGCAGAATCTTGTAGGACGATAGAATGTGTCGAAAGGGCATATCAAGACACAAATGAAGATCTGTCACACACCAACATGAATTAGCGTTTTGAATTGCGATCGCGGTTGGGACGCGCTATGTGATTGATTAACTAACTAAATGATTTACCAAGAGAAGGATGCCAGGAATGGTGTCGACTTCACTGGCGGAGAAACCGGCGGCGCGGAGGATGAGATGTATAACCATAGCGGCCACGACTGATGTCATAAACGTGGTTCCCATTAGAAACGCGTCTCGGTAACGCAACGCTGTGTTTGGTGCGAACTCGAAGATAAAGGTGTAGTTTATCCTCGTGCTCTTCCACATAAACAGATTGCATCCATACATGAACATGTGTAGACTCAGCAACGCAAAAACGCTGCGTTACGGGGAAAAAAATCAGATTATAAAAACAATTTTTCTGGTGATCTCTTTTGTCCAGTTACTTAGTACTTTAGTAGTAAAACTCTGTGTTCTTTAACAAAAATTAATAATTATAAATAAAATACCTGAAAACAGGATAAACAGTCTCTAAATATGAAACTTGAGCACCAGAGGTGAAAATTCCAGAAAGATGGGCCAGTATTATGTAAATACTAAACAATGAGACAAAGCAACCCGTAAATAATCCTGCAAAAGAAAAAAAAACAGTTCATTTTGTTACAAGAATTCATGGTGGAATGCTATAAAACATACATAACAATAATAACGAAAATAATAATAAAAGAGGTGAAAAAAACAGAGAAAATATAAAACAATACCAACAAAGAAAGTGACCATGTGAGAATCTTTCTGCTGGTGGGGTCTCAAGAACTTCATGGCCTTTTTCCTGTCATTGTTTGCGAAGTGCTTTGTGAATATGGACTCCACTTCGTCCATCAGTCTTACCACCTTGTATTTATATTAATCATAGCCACCAATTATTTTCCAGTCTTTTTTATAAAATGATTTACTATAACATTACAAAAGATGTAGATCTGCTTTTATTTTCAGTCCTATAATACCTTATCAGAGCTGGTAAATTGCGATCTTTTTACGACCTTTAGATAACTTGATGATGCTTGCTGACCAGAAACCTGTTGGTCCATAAATCAAAGTCCATCGTTAAGCACTATAATCTTCTTTTTGTTCAAATATTTTTGTTTATCATCGATTCATCGTAACTAGTCAAATAAAGCTTCTTTACCTTGTCGAATTTCTTCAATATTTTTGTAAAAGCTATCATATTCAGTGAACTGCCAAAAAATATAATATATCAAAAGAAGAGCTATAATCATGCGATTAGGAAATAAAATATATATTAAAAAGAAGATATTTTAGTGGCTAATGAATTTACCTGTAGGTCTTCAACAGGCCAAGACCTTTGTAGAGCTCAACAAAGGCTTTACGTATCATCTTCTCTGCGCACTGAATCTTTTTCCGGTTGATGAAATCTCCTCCGCCGCTTCTTGGGTTGTTAACAAGCTCCTCCCATAGTACCGACGTGGCCGTAGCGATGGATCTTGCACCACCACCGTCAGATCCGGCCACGGCGTCGGGAATGTCGACGCGGAGAGACATTTTGGGTTTGCCTCCTTTTGTCTTGTGCCTCGTAGCAGAGTTTATGAAACTCACACCATTCCTCTCTAATGCCTCTATGATTTCGTCTGTTCTTGATGTTTCACTTTGTGTCTCACTTAGTTCTCCTGGTGACCCTAAAAACAAGAAAAAAACATGTTTATATTGTGTTACCTAACAACATAAGACACAATATCTAAAGATAAGAAGATTTCTTTTCGCGTTTATCTTTGCCCATACGTAAACAACATTTGTTGTCTGTCTATTTTTACTTTCTTACTCACAAACGATTTGTTTGTTTGTTTGTTAGTAGAATCGATTTGTGTTCTCATGCACTTGTCGGCCATTGACTATATATATGTCGATACAAAATCTCAAAACTCAAATATTTTAGTAGCTTTGAGTTTTGTTATCCACATGCAAAAATATTCAAAAAGTCTAACAAATCTCTATAGTTGATTTTTTTAAGAAATAGCAACGTAAATCGTGTAATTTTGTTAATAACTGTTTTTTTTATACTACGCAAATCAGCCTTTGGGACATGCACTTTTATTTCTAATGGGTGCATGCCACGACATAGTTCAGATGTATGATAGTAGCTTTTAAGAGTCAACTAGATTAGGACCCGCCCTAAAGGGCGGAAATTGATTTGTCAAATTTCAATTAATAATATATGGTATATATAATATGTGTATATAATATTATATATATTTTGTGTAACATTTATATATATATACATATTAGACATATATATATAATATTTTATTAAATATATATAGAATTTAATAGTGTTATAATTTGTGTTGTACTTGTTATTAGTTTGTATTTAATCTTCTTTCATTTTTAGTATAATAATTTGCCTTATCACACCTTTTACCTTTTAACTTATACACATAGTTATGCCCGTTTTCAAAAAAAAAAACTTATACACATAGTCTCGTAAAATGTAATATATAAAAAAACATATTTAAAAAATCTACTGACCATATGCCACCATTATTTGGTTGTTTGAACAAAAAAAAAATCATGTTCTTGCATAACTGTGTATGTTGTGATATGATGTAGGTGAACAGTAAATATATGGAAGTAAAGTTAGTGATACGAACATGAGCCTATGTTAGTCTATGCCACAATTATTTGGTTTTTGGAAGATCAATGAGCATAAGCATACACGGTCTTTGTATGCTTACGTTGTAAATGAGTCGGATATTTTTTCTCTTATGTCTGGAATGATATGGAACTCGTTGATTTAAGAGTGGTTCAGTTTTAACTAATCTATGTTGGTTAAGATTTGGTTTAATTTAAGTTAGTAGGTTACATTGTATAGGAGGCATGATATATTCTAGTAACAACTATGAAAGAGTCCAAAATTTAAATGAGAACTTCAAATAGTAGATAATCCCTAAATTAATAGATTAGATGTCAACATACATAATTTACCAAAGTACCCTCAACCTGACCTAAAAACTAAAAAGGCCTACTAGATAAGAAGACTGACCTGCAGAGAAGTCAGAGTTTCGAGCAGAAGAACTAAAGGAGCGTTGTGAATTAGAGCCAGAAAGGCTTCTCTTCTTCCGATCACTTAAGATCTGTTTGAGTTCTGCAAAAATGTCCAACTGTTTCTTCAGAATCTCTCCTCTTCCCACGAACTCTGTCTCTTTTGATTTGTGAAACTGATTCACTTTGTTTAACTCTTCATCCAATCTTGCGAAGAACACTTTAACCTAAAGCAAGAAATAGCAAAAAGCATTCAAACACTTATCAAAAAGTTATATAATAACTGTAAAAAGTAGTTCACTATTTTGACTATTTTCATTAGGATTCAGGGAGTGGGTGTTGTGCAATTTACTCTCGGAATAAAACCACTAATATACACGCCGTTTATTAATTTTGCTTCTTGCTCAAAGTAAGAAATAAGAATTCGTAACATTAATAACAAGGAAAATTAATATAAAAAATTTAATTACTAATTAGTTAATAAGTTAATACCTCGTCTTCTTCAGAAAACAACTGAACAAGTTCAGTTTGGTAAATCTCCTCAACGTCATCCCCATCTTCTGAGCTTTTTCTTCTCCTTACCTGTGAATCCGCAAAAAAAATGACATGAATTAAAATTCATCTAATTTAGTCTAACAAACCATGTAAATATCATTTTTGTATTTATTGATATTTTTCTATAGGTGTCATTGACTTGAATGTTTTTTGAGGGTGGTGACTTGTGAGTTTGTTATGGCTTTGTATATAGTTTTTGTCACGATGGTTTCGTGAGATATCATAATCTTCACAACCGTTTTTCGCTTCTTGGTTTTCGTGATGAGTATGAAGAAAAAACATACCTTATTTTGGAATTAGTGGTTAGCATATTCAAAGATGTAGAGTAAGAAAGTGTAATAATTAGTTAAAATAATAAGCAATTATTTCCGCAAACAATTATACTGCAGATTTTGGAGTTTGTTAATCTATAAGGCGTTTCCAGATTTAGGAAGCATGTAGGTTCCTAGGTTAAGAAATGAACTAAATGGTCTCAATCATGTGTTTAATGATACCTTTTTTTGAAAAAGGCTTAAGTGTTTAATGATACCTTTCCTTAACAGACATACACAAAATATGTAAATATTCTTTTTGACAAACAAAATATGTAAATATTACGTATTAGATACACAAAAAGACTTCAGAAAGCTTCCCAACTTGCGATATACGACTTAACATATTGGAGTTCTACTAAATCATATCAAATATGTATTATTTACATATCTTAATCTAATAAATATTTTTTTAAAGAGTAAAAAGCAGATTTCTCATTACACAAAGCAGAACTAACCGGTGACTTTAACGCGTAAGCAAAGACGCGAAAAGAATGGGAATGGAAAATACAAAGACGTAAGCAGACACGACACTCCATAGAAACAATCATAAGAGAAAAACTGATGCTTTAACAAAATAAATTAAATCGTTAAATCAATACGTTTTCGCTCTCTCAAAAATCATATGCCGAATTTGCTAAGCTAAAGAATGAGTAATGTAAATGCAGCTAAATTTACAATAATTTCCGACATACTCAAGACCTATGGTCTCACTAAGTTTCTTCTTCTACGTAATGTGCATTTAGACTATCATTCTAATTGCTCTTTTTTGGGTCTAAAGGTTTTAATTATCACATAAATGAAAAGAGGTTACAGAAGTCACACGGAATTTAATACTAATCATTCTAACAAACAGGAGAATGCATCATGCTTTTTCAAGATAAATTAATGTAGAGCATCGATAAATTACCTGAATAATCTCTGGTTTTTCTGAGGAGGAAAATAGTTTATCCGAGAAGGTCCTGGCCAATTTGCGAACCGGGTCGAAAAGAGATCGACCAAAATCAGGATGATGAGCAATGGGGTAAAGAGAAGCCGGCTTTGGTTTACGAGAAATTTTGATTTTTTTTACTTGCTTTTTTAGCTGACAATAGTTAACAAAGGCCTCTTTCCACTCTGGTATGAGTTGTGCCTCTAACTCCTTTGAGAACTTCACCATCTTCTTCACATATAATCTCTTCCCACTTAATTAGGAGATATGTCGATTTTGTGAAACGTGAAGAAGGAGAAAGAAAGAGAGAGAGAGAGAGGTTTAGTGTTTAACAGAGGCATTCAGAGGCATAGAAGAAAGTTTGTATATATAGAGAGAAAGACGTATGGAGAAGGTAAATGTAGTTTTCTCTTTTTGGTTTTGGCACTTATTAACCTAATGGAATTATATCTTTCTCACACAGATGGTTTGCAGCTACGAGACGATTTAACTTTAATGCGATTTGCTAAATTTTAAAGTATTGGAAAGGGAAAAATGGAGGTGGAAATTATATTATATTAAATCGCTTGGCCATTATGCGAGCTTAATTACACTCACTTAAATGTATATATTTGAATATATATATATACTGTATACATATAACGCACTCATTAGTACTCAGGAATTATAAAGAAAGGTGTGAGTAGTGCAACTCGTCACGAACCCCACACACAAATACACACTTCTGTTGCATTGAACAAGGATAATATTTAAATTTATCTTGTATGCATTCTTTTTTAGAAATAATATTTAAATACATTAAACAATTAAATCTCCATCTATACTATGATCCATGATGTAATATTACGTATAACACGTACACGTAGCTTTTAATTATATGAATCGTAGCACACTAACCAAACGGTTGTATTCTAGTGCTGTTTGTTCATCGAGTCCTGCATACATTTTAGCACTACAAAGATTAAGTAACAGTTTTATATGTTTCAAGATTAGTCTTTTTTTTAATACAGTTTTATTTTATCTCAGTGAAAATGTAAATATATCCGAGCTGCGCTTTGTAATTAACTTATTTTTTTTTTTTGTCATCTAGAATTTTATAAAAGTTCTTAGTCCAAAAAGGATAAGCCCAACACTAACAACAACATACAAACTAAACAAAGCCCAAAATAAACATTAACATTATAATTATCCAGGCCTTAAGTCCATCCACAATCAACGTGGAATACACCATCTCCACCCACAACGAGAACTTCTGTAACGAACGGCCATCACGAGCTTCCTCCGAAGTCGAAGAGCATGTACGCCGAATCACCTCCATCAATGAAGCCAAACTGGAGAAAGGGATTGAATCCAAAGCTTCGATCTTCCAACACGCAGAGAAGAACCAAAGATTAACTGAAACCCGGCCGGCGAAAAAAGTGTAGAGGAATCACTTCTTCCCGGAGACGAAGCCGGCGAAGATAGTGTTATGAGAACCATCTCTTCCCAGAGACAACAGCCTCAACCATGAGGAGACATAAAACAGAGCTCCTTCGATTAGCAAGAAACCAAGCAAGAGATGAACAGAACGACCCCAAACACCAACCACAAACGACTCAAAACGACAACGACTTGACCAAATCCGATGGAAGAATTAGCAACCCACATCAGAGACGGCATCAACCAGCACCGTACACCAGAAATAATTACAGATCTGGCCAAATCTATCAAACGAGTCACCGCAGCGACGAAGAGCACAAACCACACCACATCTTACAAACTAACGAAGGATCTCCTCAACACCAAAAGAACTACACAACAGACATCTACAACAGAGAAAAAAAAAACAAAAAAAAAACACAAAAAGCAAACCGGATCTTAAAAGAACTATGCCGAGAAGATTTATAAACATGGAAGCACAGCCCCGACGCTATAGAAGCCGTCGGAGCTGCAAAACTGAAGGCCTAGAAGTTTTTGGTAAAGAGAGAAAATGGAGAGTTTATGAGAGAGAGAAAAAAGATATCAATGTTTTTACATTAATTAACTTATTATATGCATAAATTTTTTTAAAGACTTTTGTTTGTCTTTCTCCGTTGAAATACTTGTTCTACTTAAAAAAAACTCTCTGTTTTCGTCAACTAAATATTTTAGAAATTGCAAACGCAAAGGCAATAAACAAACATGTTAAAATACTAAAAGTTTCATTTGTGTTTACATATTGTAAAGTTGATAAATACAAAACGTTGTGGATTTCTCTAGAAGTAAGACACTATTATAACATAAAAACGCACATACAAAACACAATACGAACAAAAGAAAACCACCGCATCCACAATTACTCTTGATAAAATTAATCAAAAATATCATTTATATCAATCACACGTTCTTATTTTCACTCATAAGGGGAGTTACTAAATAATATTCTTTCTGTTTTGATTTAATTATCGTTGTAAAATAAAAATTTTCGTTTGGATTAGAATCAAACCGAATACTCCACCACTCAATAATCTGGCCACGGCAAACGGGCTGTCCTGTTTTACTTTTCACTTTTTAAAACTTAGGTAAATATCTGTATAGAGTCGTGGTCGTGGAGTTAGAGAGTCTCGAGAGTTCGTCCTAGGAGCTTCTCTCCCAGTCACGAAACCCGAGGAGCCGCAACACCAACGATGAGCTTGTCCCACTGGAGCTCCGGCACGGTTGATACGCCCTCCATCTGATCGAAGCTCCTCTCTCGTGTTCTCCATTTTGAGATGCCAACATTTCTCGTCCCGCTTCCGCCCTCCGCGCCGAGAAACCAGGTGACTCCACGTCCCTCTCTCATTCTCCACCGGCGGAAGTGTCAGTCGGTTCTGTCGAACCCTCTTCACCCACCAGAACTACCAGATCCACCGGATCTGACCATTACACCTCAATCACCGCCGTCATCTTCAGTTAACACCTCTCCTCCACCGTCTACTTCTCTGTTCTGTACTCCGCCGTCTTCCATCTCGGTCCAACCCCCAAGCTCACTTCCAAGCCCTTTCTGGCTCCGTCTCTCTCTGCACAACAAGGTCTCGAAGCTCGTTCTTGTGAAGAGGAGGCTCACTGATTCGTGGGAGGCAGCAAATGCGTCTATGCACAACAATCTTCAACCTCCGCCGTTCGTAGAGCTTGACCAACCAGACCTACACCTGTCTCACCCCTACAAACGTTGGTTATCTCTGATGGTCTCCTTCCCTCACCGGAAAAGACGAGCCCCTCCGCCGGCTGTACGGTCTCAAGAATTGGAACATCAACTAGAACGTTATTTGCCAAATCAGCCATAAGGGCCTTTCTTGCTTCTCTGCAAGATATTTTTGTGGATGTGAGTGTATTAGTGTGGATGCTAGATGTTCTCAAACCTCCCTCTCTCCAAGACACAACATTCCAAAGTCTTGAGGACTGGATTTTGGATGTTGATACATTGGTAGTGGAATGTTTTGTGGCTACAGTCTTGCTCAATCATTGCAGCTCGAATGCATTATGGCTTGCCTGCACTGGCGACTCAACCTCCCTTTCATGTTCTTCATGCGACAGCTCTTTCACTGAGATATCCCGCAAGTTCACAGGCTACTGTCTTGCTTCAGTATACAGGGTTCACATAGCCCCAAGCCGTGATGTTGTGCTTGATTTTGCTTCACTTTTTTATCAGCTATCACAGGCCAGGAGAGTCTACACAGTCTCTTCTCCATTGCTCATGAATATTAGACTCAAATCTAGGCATGTAAGGCCTTTCCCTACATTCAAGGAAACAAGAAGCACACCTTCATCAACTCAGACTCGCATCAGACACGCACAAAGGATTCAGCAAGACAGCAAGTTGATCATCTATAAGATGGATGGAGCCTGGGAAAAAAACAGGAAGATACCAGGCTTTGGACGGAAATTCTCAGGCCACGACCTAAAAGCTCCAATCCATAGATCCTTGGGTAAAAGTTACACCGGATCTCCCCTAGTCGCAGAGGTATTCGCGATGCGATCAGCCTTTTGCATGGTGCTAACCCTCGAGTTTGCAAAACTCAAACTTTTCTCCGACAATTCAACGCTCAACAGAGCAATCTCCGGCAATCTCCAGTCTAAAGAAATCATAGGAATTGTGAAAGACATCCGTTCGATCTCCTCTGGTTTTGCATCAATCTTTTTCTCGCACTTCTCTATTTTAGTAAAAAAGGCTCTTCAAGTCTTCTTATCTTTGTAATGGATTTCAAGAGTTGGATCATCTTTGGATCCATTCTCTTTTTCTTAGCTTCTTTAATGAAATTTCAGTGACAAAAAAAAAGAGTCGTGGTCGTGATCCAATGGTACAACTCGTGGAAGCAAAGGTGGTTTCTCCATGACCAATGACGTGGAACAACGAAGCAGAAAAACTTGATTAAGCTTATCTTTTACTTTGCTTCTTTGTTTAATTGATGTATGTATGCCGTAATCCATACGTGTAGGTCATAAGAACTGTAGCTTACAAGAAGCACTATATGGCTTTTTGTATGGAACAAAATTCATATTGACAATCTTATTTACTTTTAATAGGTTAAATATTTGAGTAAATCAATATTATAGTCCACTAATAATGGTATGACATTAGAAATCGATATTGGATAGGATAGGATAAAAATGGTAAGAAGTGTAATCAATTTTCAAAATTCTAATAGTGTGATTTCTTTACAACGAACCACGCACTAATACCCTTTTCATTATTTAGAAAACATTATTAACAATAAACCTTATTCTCATTTGTGATTAACAAGATTATCATTGCTTATATTAGAAATCTTCTCACACTCTTCACTGAAAAACTCTTCATTGCCTAAAAATATTACATGTAATACCACTAAGTACTAAACCTACAAAACAATTATACTATATATTTACGTTATTAACTACGTTCATTGTATGTATACTCCCGTCCATTTGCTTAAGATTTATATTGTCCCTAGACAACCTTAGAAAATTGACACAAATATATTTTCAGACATTTGTTGTATAGTAAATGATACAAAAAATTATAAGTGAAGATCATAAGCTTTATTTATTGGCA
>NC_079516.1:8588868-8617695 GCF_000801105.2 Raphanus sativus
GAAAGTTACTACTAATTTGTTTAAATTCTCATCAACAGTTAAAAATTATACACGATACTGTAAGAATTTTTTTTCGCATTAATCTCGCGATGTAATATATTGATTTATTCAATTATTGTTATCTAAACCATATTAGTTATTACTATATATATCAAAGTAAATTTCTTTCTATCGTATCACAGCTTATAAACTTCAAAACACAGAAAGACTGAGTGATATGGATTTTATCTCTGTCTTGAAACCAATGTACATCTCTAACACGTAACATTCGTTCTAATATAAATTTTTAACTTTCTACTATCTATTAAATTAAACATTATAATACTTCATCCAACACAAGACGCATATTAGCACCTAGTAGTGAGACTAATCAGATCATATAAATATATCCACTGATTTCAAATATATAATGCTTCAAATATATCTTTCAAATACTGATTTAAGATAATAAAATGGCTTTTATAATATTTCTAGAATATTAGTTCCGGTGATGAAAGAAGAAAATAATAACAGACTGAAAGTTATTCACATATATATTGACCAAAAAATATACATATATATATTATATCAAATTCTTACTAATATCTTACCATTATTAAATTATATATTATATATATATATACTATATATATATATATATATTATATTTTAATTCTATATTTAATTTGAAGATACAAACATTTCATCTTTTTCTTTTTTATTTTTTAGATATGTACTAATAGCTAAAACAAGAAGTGAGCAGACTAAAGTTCCAGGGTAGCCAAAAATACTTCAGTCATGTGAACAACAGAGCAATCAGAACTGCAAAACCGAGAAAAGATAAGAAACAAAACATGAGAGCGGATTACACATTCTACATCGTGGTAAGGTCTCTCTTTATATAAAAATCTCTCATATCCTCTGCGGTTTATTGAAAGTGAATTACACATTCAATTCAGTATATTCCGCTAATAGTTATGATGCTATTATATTATTCTACGTCACATCTAACATATCAGCCTTACCCATGATATAACTAGTCGTACTTAAAATGGAAGAACTGGTTATATTCACATTTTGTGATAAAACTGAGAATTTGACCCACATGAGGATGAATAAGCCGGCATTAATTTATTTGGGTAAATTGACGAGGTTTCATGATTGTTCTAAAATCTTGTTCTCATTCATCAATTACACAACTATTTTTTTTTCTCATTTGCAAATTGCCTATATGTTATAGAGATTCATC
The DNA here is from genome assembly GCF_000801105.2 of Raphanus sativus. Classification (NCBI taxonomy): domain Eukaryota; kingdom Viridiplantae; phylum Streptophyta; class Magnoliopsida; order Brassicales; family Brassicaceae; genus Raphanus; species Raphanus sativus. The sequence goes on from NC_079516.1 coordinate 8,590,097, forward strand.
GTCAGTGTAGGTTATCCCTCCTACCCAATCAAAAAAACATCAGTACGGGTAAGTTACTTCGTCTATGTCTTCTAGCGTGAAATTTATTTAAATCACTTAGTGGGTTAATAACTATCAATAATAATTATATTCTTTCAAACTCGATGAATGAGAGCCAAAAGGGGTAAGAAAAATTGATTACAAACAAAGATCAATGATGGCCCTTGGAGTTTCTCGTTGGATGTCAATTGTTTCCGATGATGCCTACATCACCACTTTAGTGGTAATAGCAAATACTAAACTAAGAAAAAGATTTTCTTTCCCCAAAAACACTCGGCATCTTGCTTTGTATATGGTATCAGCCGAAGAGAATATTCCTTAGATAGGATCAAATGGCCGAGTCCTTGACCCTTGAATCCAAATAACAAAAGGAAAGAAAATACTTCTTATAAGATGCATAAATTAGATGTCATCCTATTCACTGCAGTATTTTAAAAGATAAATTTCTGCTCTTCGAATTATATTCTGATTAATTTTTTTTTTCAAGTTTTTGATGTATGGGTGTTTTGATATATGAGTTTCAACTTTTCTTTTCATCATGTATTTTGATGAACTAAAGTCAAATAAAACTCTCCTCCTAACTTTAATAAACAAAAATTAATATTTGTATTTTTCTCACATGATTTTTTTTTTCAGTTTTTATCAAACCGTCACCAATTATTTTTTATTATTATAACTTCTTTTCGTATACTGCTCTAACCTCATCATGTAGAAAATTAATTTTCAAAATGTATATCATCCTACAATTATTTGGCTAATTAGCAGGTTTCGGGTACAATTACATTTTATCAAATACAAATACTAATTTATTGTAATTCTTTCAGTATATATCATTTCTATATTAAATTTTTGAGTTATAACGGATCGTTCCACTTATTTAAAACAACTTCTCATCACGGACCAAGACTGTAATCATAGGATATTGCGAGTCTACAACTAACGCTCTATATCGTCATTTGTGTTCGACTGATATTTCATGATGCTCACATAATGTTTTGATCAACTCCTATATGTGTACTCTCAGTCTTTACTCTTTCACATCTTCCAGACCATTATCAGCTCATGTGTCTCATCCCCTGATCAGGAGTTAATAAATGTTTTGATTGTGTCCATTCGAAATCTTTTAAAACAACCAACAATGAAATTGTCTCATAGCCGATCACATAAAACGTTTGATTATTTGCTCCCACCACAAAACTTATTTGCCTAGAAATTCATTATGACAAAGATAGCGACTAGTAATTAGTAAACAACAATTCTTAGATCATTCTGATACAGTAGTACGCATGAGATGATAAATTACTTTATTAGTGGGTGAAACAGTAATTTCACTAATGTATTAATAAAGTTGAACGTTAATAGTGTAGAGACTATAGTAAAGTGGCATGACAATTATGGAATGATATTACAAATTCAAATGGTATATTCATAAACTGAACTATATATAGCGTCATAGGCGCATAAATTCGCCTCAAATTATTGCATATGCAAGTAGTGTTAATTGGTCGCCCATCTTCCACGAGCCACAGGTGATCCAATTTCTGCGGTTCCCATAGTTGGGAAGTAAAGGTGCTAAATGCATATGCAAAGATCGTTCGACCAAAAAAGAACATGTTTATATAGGCAATAATCTTAAATATCACTAAAACATGTTTATTTTTCAAAACTAGCAATTAAGGACAATAATCCCAAAACTAATATTCATTAATAAGTAAAAAGATAATTATATACTTATTTAAAATTTATATAATTGTTTATTAAAATGATAAAATAAATAAATTTAAAATATTAAACTCGAAAATATTTTGTATATCATTTTTTTTCAACTTCTTTTTTTCTAGTTCATAAAGGTTTTCCTAAACGTGCAATTAAATTTCATGAATGTAACTTGTATATATACTTAGGAAGATTTTCCTAAATGTGTATGACATATTTAAAAATATTAGAAAATCCTTTCAAAACATATATTTAGAAATTTTGATATTTATGTATGCAACATTTATGAATTTTCCTAGAACTTATAAAGATATTATACATATTTAGAAATATATTCTTAAGTTTTAGAAGATGTTATACATGTTCAGTAATGTTTTTCTATACAGTTAAGTTAAATTGAAGAAGATATCATACCTATTCAGTGTCTTCTTGTACTCTATGAATATTTGTCCATATTAATGAATGAATTCTCAGACTTTAAGAAGATTTTATACATATTCATGGATATCCTCTTAAATGTACATATAACTCAAATTATGTGAGTTCTTATGCATGCATAAAAAGTCTTCATAAATACAAGTTTAAAGATAAAATTCTAAATTTACATTTTTAAAAGGTTTCCTAAATTTTAGGAATATGTTATACACATCTTGTAATGTTTTTTTTTTAATTTAGGAAGATGTTATGCACATATTTAGGAATTTTTTTCTTAATTAACACATAACTCAAATTCGTAAAGACTAAATATATATTTATGAAGGTTTTCCAAAAATTTAGGAAGATGTTATATTTTTATGAATATCTTCTTTTTTTGGTAAAATGTTAAGTTAGGAATATCTTCTTAAACTTTGATAAAAAAGGAATATCTTCTTAAACTGTAGAAAGATGTTATAAATATTCAAGAATATCATCCTAATATATATAATTCAGATTTAGAAATGTATTCATAAATACATATTTAATTATGAAGGTCTTTATAAATATTCATTTAAGAATGTATCTTTAAATACATACTAGATTCTGATCCGCTCTTAAAAGGGCGGGTATATTTTTTGTTTTACATTTTTAAAAGTTTAATATATATATATATATATATGTTTTAAATTATATTTGTGTTTTTATTTGTATAATAATATTTTTAAAATGATTAATAAGATGCTTTAATAATTATATTAAAATAGTTGGACCACACCTATATCAATAGGTCATGTTTTGTTTCAATAGTATTGATTTATGAAATATTTCCTAAATTTTATGAAGATAATAAACATATTTATAAATTTCTTCTTAAATTTTAGGAAGATGTTATAAATATTAAAAATGTTTTTCTAAATATGCAGAAAACTCAGATTTATAAAGATATACGATACATATTTATAAGGGTCTTTCAATTTGTTTAAATCGTCTCTTAAATAAAATTTTGATTTTTTCAATTTTTTTAAAAAATGTTAGTTAAATATTTATTTATTTTATAGATCTGTAAAGAGATATAATGTCATTTACCTCTCTAATAAATGACAAATTGGTCACTTTGATGTTTGTGTGTTAGTTTAAAAATAAATACATATTTAACAGTATTTAAGACCATTTATATACATATAATGATAAGCGTTGATTAGTTTAACTTTGTTACTGTGTGTGTGGGTTTATGGCCTGATTGGTTGGTATTGTAATTTTAGATCTTTTGCTTATAAATAAGGCTGTGAATATTTTGACTGTAGCTTTAATATTTTTTTTCTGTAGATTTATTTCAATACATCTAAAGCACTAAGTAAATGCTGTAGAAAACTTGATTTCTAGAGCTAAGATATTTTTTTCTAAATTCTTGGTTGTAGATTCAATTTAAAAAAAACAAAATCATGATTGATTTATAAAAAAAGCTTTAGAAAGAAATAAGAGTTTCTACAGCATTCAGAGCATTTGCCGACTATCCCCTTGGTTATGTCTATTCTGATTTTCTTATGGCTCTACCGATCCAAAAATTAGAAATATTGTCAACAATTCTAAATAAAATATTTAGTAACTTTTTTATCAAGCAAATATAAAATATCAAAATTTTATTCTTAAGAAACTAAAATTCAAAATACCATAAAGTTCATAGATTACAAATTTGTTACACCCGACCGTTAGTGGTCTTTTTATATATAATCTCGCATTCCAATTCAAACAATTAACCCTTAGGGAGATTTGCCAAATATATGACTCAAACCTAGATTTTTGATTTTAAATGCAAAACTATACACAAACTTGAATCAAATGCAAAATTAACATAAAAACCTTGTCAAATTACAGCTAATTCTTTATAACCAAACAAAAAACTAAAATTCTTTTTGACGAATATAGTCCCATAAAGTCTTCTAAATCTTCTGAGATACTATAAGTCGTCTAGACGACTTTCAGGGAAGTCGTCCGGTATAGTTGATCTTAAAAGTAATTTATAAATTTTGTAAAAAAAGTATTTTGATAAGGGAAAAATTAAAAATCATGTGGTTATAAATAGTTTTAAGTAATATAAATTAAGATATAATAAAATTGAATTGTTTTCAACACAGATGAATAAAAATAGTAAATCATGATATTCTTTGATTAGAGTTTGGTAACATATGTTGTAGTATTGTATGTATTCTTAGGATTCGATTTTTGAAAGTTTAAATGTTTATTTAAAAAATAATTTTTTACCTGTATGTATTTTATTTATGTATATAGTAAACACTTTTTAAGTTTAATTTGATTTTATGAAGTGTTTAGTTACTTAAATTAGTTTAGGGGTTATGTTTAGAGCCTAGACGACTTACAGAGAAGTTGTCTGGCGATTAGTATTATCAGTTAGAAAATTTCTCTGAAAATCGTCTAACTTCCACTAAAAATATTTTAGTTTCCCGCTAAAGTTATTGAAGTCTTCTCGGAGAATAATAAATTTCTAGAAGACTTTCAAGTAAGTCGTCACGACTTACTTGAAAGTCTTCTAAATCGAAAATGTTTAACCTTATTGGAATTTTTGTCTCTTTATATAAAGAAAATTTATACATTTTCTCTCTTCCTCTCAAATGGCTGAACAAAAATATAATGTTCTTCATTCTAAAACTCTCTAATCTCTTTCAACTTAAAAACACCAAACTTTATATCAATTTATTGTTATTTCATGTCTTCTTACTGATTTATTTTGGTTTTGTATGTTTTTCAATACATGGTTCTCATCTTCCGCTCCTTTAAAGGTAGATCTATAAATCATATTAACCTCTTGTTACTTAAAGCTCTTACCTTTTGAAAAACTCTTTTGATTGTTTTAAACTCTTACTTTATTTTTAGTGCTTTTGAATATGCAGGTTTTTCATATTTGAGACAGATTTGAAAGACTTCCCTGGAAAACTTTCCTGTAAGTCGTCTGAAAGACTTTCCAGAAATATTTTAACATTTAATGCACTAGACGACTTACAGGGAAGTCGACTTACAAGGAAGTCGTCTTGCAATTAGTATTATCAGTTAGAAGACTTCTCTGAAAGTTTTCTAACTCCCGCCAAAAATATTTTATTTTCCCGCTAAAAAATATTAAGTCTACTAAGCGAATATTAAGTTTCTAGAAGACGACTTACTTGAATGTCTTCTAAATCAAAAATATTTAACCTTATTGGAATTTTTGTCTACCAATATAAAGAAAATCTACACATTCTCTCTCTTCCTCTCAAATGGCTGCAACAAAAATGTCATATTCCTCATTCTAAACTCTACAACCTCTCTCTAATCTCTTTTAACTGAAAAACACCAAACTGTATATCAATTTATTGTTATTCATGTCTTCTCACTGATTAATTTTGTTTTTGCAGATTTTTTATTACATAGTTCTCATATTCAACTCCTTTAAAGGTAGATCTATAAATCATATTAACCTATTGTTGCTTAAAGCTCTTACCTTTCGAAAACTCTTTTGGTTGTTTTAATCTCTTATCTTATTTTTAAAGTTTTTCTATGTTTTCTAGTTATTTTAATGCTTTTGAATATGCAAGTTTTTCATATCTGAGACAGACTTAGAAAACTTCCCTCTAAGTCGTTTGGAAGATTTCCTAGAAGTATTTTAACAGAGTAATTCTTGGGTTCACCCCTTAGGATGAACCTATAGATTCACCAACCAATAGGATTTAGTTATTTTAAATTTGACATCTTTTGAAAAAAGAAACAAAATATTGCTAAATTATATTATGTTTTAAAAATAAAAAATAAAGTAAAAATAAATAAAATAATACTAAATGCAAAAATAGATATTTTTTTTAAAAAAATAATACCACAAAAAAACACCAATCTCTAAATGTTAAACCCTAAATCCTTTAGTAAACCTTTGGATAAATTATAAAACTTTGATTTAAAAAAAAATTATATATAACACAATCAACAAAAAACTATACCCTAAATCCTAATCATAAATCCTAAACCCTTGGGTAAACCCTAAACCCTTGGGTAAATCCAAAAATCTTGGATAAATCTTAAAATTTAAGATTTATCCAAAAGTCTAAGATTTAATGTTTGTTGAGAGCGTTAATTTTTTTTTTGAAAATATTTTTTCTTAAGATTAAAAAATTTTGGTTTTGTGATTAGTATAATTTTTATTTAGTTTTTATTTTGAAAGTATAATATAATTCGATAATATTTTGTTTTCTTTTTTAAAAGATTTTAAATCTTAAATGACACAATCCTAAGAGTGAATCTTTAGGTTCACCCAACCAATAAGATTTCGTTATTTCATATTCAATATCTTTTAAAAAAGGAAACAAAATACTGTTAAGTTTTATTATGTTTTTAAAATAAAAATAAATATAAAATAATAGTGGTCGAAAAAAAAGATTTTATATTTAAAATACCATCAGCAAAACACTAAACCCTAAATCATAAACCTTAAATCCATGGTAAACCCTTGGATAAATCTTAAATCTTTGGACTTTTTAAAAAATATTTTTAATACAATCAGCAAAACACTAAACCCTAAATCCTAAATACTAAACCCAAAACCCTTGGGTAAATCATAAATACTAAATCCTAAACCCTTGGATAAACCCTAAACTCTAAACCCTAAATCTTAAATCCTAAACCCTTGGATAAACCCTAAACCCTTGGGTAAATCATAAATACTAAACCCTAAACCTTGGGTAAATCATAAACCCAAGGGTTTATGATTTACCCAAGGGTTTAGGGTTTACCCATAGGTTTAGGGTTTATGATTTACCCAAAGGTTTAGGTTTACCCAGGGGTTTAGAGTTTACTCAGGGATTTAGGGTTTAAGATTTATGATTTAGGGTTTAGTGTTTGGCTGACGGTATTAAAAATATATTTTTCTAAAACGTATTTTTGTTTGCAATTAATATTAATTTTTATTAGTTTTATTTTTTAGTTTAAAAATATTAATATAATTTGACAATATTTTGTTTCCTTTTTTAAAAGATACTGAATATGAAATAACGAAATCCTATTGGTTGGGTGAACGTAAAGGTTCACTCTAGTGGTGAACCCAAGAATTTCTCTTTTAACATGAACAAAACTTAGCTTCACCCCCTAAGGTGAACATCTACATTCACCCACCAATAGGAATTAATTAATTGAGATTTGATATCTCTTAAAAAAAGAAACCAAGTAATAAGAATTTAATGAAATACTATTATATTTTTAGATAAATAAAAAATAGTAGTAATTATAAAAAAAAAATATTTTTTTAATATTGATAAACCCGTCAGAAAATACTATACCCTAAACCCTAAATTCTTTAATACTAAACCTTAAACCCTTGGACAAATCCTATACCCTAAATCGTTAATCTTAAACTCTAAACCTTAAACCCTTAATCATAAACCATAATATTAAACCCTAAATTCTAAACACGAAACCCTAAACCCTAAACTCTTTGACAAATATTAAATCATAAACCCTTAATCCTAAACCATAAACCATTTTAGAATTTAGGATTTAGGATTTAGTATTAGGGGTTATGATTTAGGATTTAGGGATTAGGATTTAGTTTATGATTTAAGATTTGGTTTAAATTTGAGGGTTTAGGGTATAGGATTTGCCCAAGGGTTCAGGCTTTTCCCAAAGGTTTATGGTTTAGTATTTAGAATTTAAGATTTAGGATTTAAAATTTAGGGTTTAGGGTTTTGTATTTTCTGACGGATTTATCAATATTAAAAGTTATATTTTTTTGATAATTGCTACTATTTTTTATTTATCTAAAAATATAATTATATTTCATTAAATTCTTATTACTTGGTTTCCTTTTTTAAGAGATATCAAATCTCAATTAACTAATTCCTATTGGTGGGTGAATGTAGAGGTTCATCTTAGGGGGTGAAGCTAAGTTTTGTTCATGTTAAAAGAGAAATTTTTGGGTTCACCCCTAGAGTGAACCTTTATGTTCACCCAACCAATAGGATTTCAAAAAAAAGAAACAAAATATTGTCAAATTATATTAATATTTTTAAACTAAAAAATAAAACTAATAAAAATTAATATTAATTGCAAACAAAAATACGTTTTAGAAAAATATATTTTTAATACCGTCAGCCAAACACTAAACTTTAAATCCTAAATCTTAAACCCTAAATCCCTGAGTAAGTCCTAAACCCCTGAGTAAACCCTAAACCCTTGGTTTTCTTTTGTTTTCGATCAGTACCGGCGTTGATACCAAGTCTTAGAAGCTTGAGCTTCCGCTCCCAAGATATATAAGGAATCTATCGGCCGTCACTTTTCATTGACCCTTTGTAGCACAGTGGTAAATGTCGCAGAAAATATTGATTAGAGTGGGTTGGATACTAATAAATTTTGATTCTGCTTCTGGTCCTGATATTTACCGGACCGGTACTATTTTCGATCAGATCTGGAAGCTTGAATCCAGTAAATATACAATTATAACCAAATTGTCCAAATAACCATAATCAATAAAAACACATCATATGTGATATACTAATATATATAATTACAGTGTGCACATCTAGGTAGAAGTAGAACCAAGTCATAAGAATTTTCAAGAAAAAGAAGTATTGTTGTTTAGTTGTCCTCCACAATATCATAAGGCCACACTGAAATAATGCATCTAGAGAGATTTGGGTGATGGAAAATTAACAAGCCATTTCAGGGAATATTTAAAAAGGTATATGATCTACTCTTCCCCTTTAAGTTTTTGTATTATTACTCGCACTAATGGTATTCAAATGACGTTGGAATAGTACACTCCATAAAATTTATTTATTAATATATGTTTATTTAGCCCACTAGATGTTTGTTTATTTTAAATCTGAATCACTAATATCCCTAGTGGATTTGTAGGTGTTGAGAATCTCTTTTTTTTATTTTTTATAAAAAGGCATTGATAATCTTTTTTTTTATGCTAACAAGCATTGAGAATCTTGCATCTCGGTTTTACTCAAACGCACATAATAATATATATTTTAAAGTAACTTTCATTAGGAAGAAATGTAAAGTTTAACATGTTCGGGAACTTTACTGTGTAGAACTAATAAAAATCATCAATTCTTAAATCTTAAGAATTTAAACTATCAGTGGAATTTAGCGAACACACATTTTAGTTATTCTCTTGTTCATGTAGAATTGTATGAAAACTTTTCTTTTTCTTTTTTTTTGAAAAAGGGCTTCTTTTAAAATATTTTTTTTTGTATGAAAACTTGCACAATATTAATATTATAGTGTCCAATAATAATAGATCATATATCAACAGGAATGTCGGAACTGAACCAGAATCGAATCAAAAACTAAACCGAAAGTAAATCAAAAATCAAACCAGAACTGAATAAAAATATAAACTATATTTAGTTTTTAAATAATCAATTAATTTAAAAATATTATTTACAGTAAATAAATGCAAGAAATAAACAATACAACCTTTTAACCACACTATATTAGCCTCGTTTTAGTTTGTAGTGCGGTCATTGACTAAATATACCACACTACTTTTCTCAAAAAAATTAGGGATTATTTATTTTATTTGTATAATTAACAGAAAAAAAGATAACTAAATGGTAACATGATTTATCTCCCGCATTCGAGGCCTAAGTAAACGGCGTATATTCACTATGTACATTTATTTCCGATACATATTAGGACAAAATTTTTGGATGTTGCACTTTTTGTCTAGCAGAAAAGTTTAGATTAATTACATGAACTATAATTTTTATTTTACAATCCCTCTTATCTCTGAACATGCATCCAATAAACAAAACTTTCCTAAAACATTTCCTAAAGTTGCATTGAAGTTCGCAACGAACAAAAAAAATGGTATATAAATTACCACTTATATTTAAAAATATGTGATAAGAAAGTCTATTCTATATAGACAATAAAAACATCCGAGAAGCCTGTTTAATTGCTAACCGTGTAGTGACTGGAGATAGGTTTCAGTCCTATGTAGCTAGGGGTCTTCCTAGATGGTTATTATCAAATATTTTTTGAGTTGGCCTGGTCTCTTAGAGGTAGTTGGCCTGTTAGTATGATTTTTTTGGTTATGATACGTGTTGTATCTTTGCTGGAGTACTTGGTTGATCAATGAAATATTCAGATGGCAAAAAAAAAAAAACAAGACGATAAAAACATAATAGTATCTAACGACATTCATTGTGCAATGCATACTTACGCGCCATTTGTGAAATAAAATGTCACATCAGATATGCAGATTATTAAATGGCTATTTGTTCAATTTTGTTGCTCACTATAGTTATTTCACAAATTAACCCTAAAATTAAAGTGAAAAATGGAGCAAACCACAGGTAGTTTTAAAGATCTAAAATGGAGTTAAATTGTGGACACGAAGTTTGTTCGTACACTTGCATTCGATTCGCCCAAGTTATCTTTTCAAGACATACGAAAAAACCATAAGATCGGCTCTCTTACACGCACGGACAGCCGGCTACTCAAGAATCTGTATCAAATCAGATTGTCAAGCACTCGTTGCTAGCATCACCTCGAAGAACTACCCGACGGATCTCTACAGAATCACCCGGGACATCGAGCATCTATCCTTCTCCTTTGATTTTATTGCCTTTTCTTTTATTCCAAGAAACATGAACTGCATAGCTGATTCTCTTGCAAAATCAGTGTTGTATTGAACTCCAACCAACTATTTATAGTTGATCTGCTTAATTAATCGTATGTCTGTGTTCAAAAAAAAAACATACGAAAAAACATAAAGCCATATTGTCAGAAGTCAAAAGCATCAGACAAGTATTCCAACTATTTCTCATCTTTTTACGATGTCAAAATATCTATTCTATTAAAACTGAAATGAAAATAATACTTACTTTCACAAGTGTTTTTTACATATTTTCATTTATTTTGTTGTCTTTTAAATAATTCGTTATCATTTATTACAAAAATACAAAATAAATTTTATTTATTTAAGTGTTTTGTAAAAAAATTTGCATTTCTTTCTTTCACTCTTCCTTAATACTTAGCTAATTGTATTTATCATAATAATTTAACATCATTTATTTACTTATTAATCATAATAATTTTACAAGTTTAAATAAAATTTATTTATTCGTAACAAGAATTCAAATAGATTAACATTGAATTTTCTATTTGTTTACCATCAGTTAGACACAGACATCTAGGTATCAATTCGGGTATGGATCGGTTTTTTAAGTATCAGATTTTTTAGGTTTTAAAATTATTTTGATCAGATACTATAAGTTTTCAGAATCAAATGGAATCCTTATGGGTTCAGATAGATTCATAAAAGTGTTAAAATATCTAAATAACATATGTCCAGAAATATCAATTTATAGAAAAGTAAAAAGACAAATATATGTACAGATTCAAAGATCTGAACGGATCAGTATTTGCAGTTCCTATTATAAGAGGTGGGTAAAATATCCGTAAAATTTGATTCGATCCGTTATTTGTTTCGATTCGATCCGAAAAATTCGGATATACGTAACTTTACGAATCAAAGCAAATACTAAAATTCAATATCCATCAAATAAGAAGCAAATCACAAATACACATTTTTTAGAAAACGAATATCCGATCCGATATGTAATGTACATATGTATTTATATGTATATATAATTTAACAACTTTTTTTGACAACTATATAATTTAATATCTCTATATAGATTTTTAGTTATTTTATCCACTAAATTAATTATTTTGTCATTAAATTTTTAAAAATACCTAGTTTTTAAATAATTTGTAATGAAATATTATTATTTTATATTAAAATCTTTCTTTTTAATTTATTTGAAAAAATAATTTTTTTAATCTTTTACTGGATCGACGGATCGAATCTTCATAACACCAAATATCGTAAATATTACAGATCAAATCGGATCAAAATCGATTATTCGTACGTGACAGATCGGATTACGGATATCTTTACGGATATCCGCTATGTGTCACCCTTACCTATTATAATATACATGTCATTTGCACCAAAAAAATTTACATGTCACTGCACATATACTAACACATTCCGGTAGATAGATTCAATTGGGGACTTTAGCGCGTAACTTACTTTACTATTAACTTGTTTTTTTTTTTCCAACTACTATTATCTTGTTATGTTAGTTGACCATCGTAACAATTGCAGAGAATTATCAAATATTTTTATTCTCTTAGTATTATTAATATGATTGTAAACATGATTTTACATGAATCCTAAAATCATTAAAATCATTTATTATCTAGACTAATCATGTAATAGAAACTAGGTGACCAGTCTGCACCCTGTGCGGAAATTGTACAAATTCAAATTATGAATTAAATAGTACAAAATTTAACAGTAACGGATTTTATAGGTGACCGGTCCGCACTCTATGCGGATAAAGTTGGGTCTGCAGGTCGACCCGTCCCGCCTGTCCTGCCAACCCGCGAATCATCTAGTTTTTTTGACTCATAATTTCGATCCGCATGATCCACAATGAAAGATTCAAATACCGCACCCGCCCCGCCCAAATTTGAATATAATTCGTGGGACCCACGGATTAAATTTTAATAAATTAATTATTTTAAATATATTTTAATTATATTTTAATTATATTTGTAATAAAATAAATAAAATTATATATTTAATTTGCATAACGAAATCGTTTAAGAAAATATATTATATTTGTATTTTCATAAAATGATATGCATATGATATGTTTTTAATTTGCGCAAGTAATCAATATTACTAAGGTAAGTTAATAAAAACAAACAACCTAGTTAGATACAAATCAGTAAATCGCATTAAATAATGTAATCAATATGATATCAAAAGTGAATGGTTTTCCATATTTGTAATAAAGAAACTTATACAATACTCGAGACACTTCTTGTTTCATCCTTTCACGGCGTCGGCGGCTCCTCTGCTCGCCGGCGTCGCCTCTATTTCTCTTCTCCCCTGCTTCTGTTCACTCTGTTCTCTGTCTACATTGGGTTTCTTAAATTTACTATGTTGTCTTTTCTGTTTCTGGCTTCTACCTCGCATGAGACGTCTCTTGTGGGCTTCTCTGACGATCTGGATACCATCGGAACTGTTTGCTTCTCCGGGGGTTCCCGGTTTAGTTCTTGTCAAAGCGTTTCCTCCCCTCGCCGTAGCCTCTATCTTGGCTCCTCATTTGTCTCGTACAGATCTGCGAGCCTTGTCTCCATCAACGTAACGCAGAGGTTGCCACACGAAGACCTTCGCCGGAGCTCTCCCTCCTTCCCGCTGCAAGTCCTCCTTCCGCCTTTAACTACTGGTGACCGAACGTCTATTGTCTGTGGGGCTCCACGCTTGACCCGTCGTTCAGATCTGGAAACTTCTTGGTTGACATGGACAAGCTCATCTCGTTTCACAACCACCAACCCTATTCCGGCAAGTTCTCGTTTTGGAAGCTTCTACTGTGGATCCGGCGAGATCCGACGCGCTGACGTCATTGCTGCTCCATCTCCGATAGGTGGTGCTGTGAGTCTTGTCGACTCCGGGGAGATTATCGTACAATTATCTGATGCGCCGTGTCTCGTAACCAGCGCTTGCCCCTCCAACTCCGGCATGAACCGTAAGCTTTCAAATTTCCCTATCACATGGCCGTTCATCTCAAAGCCGAGAAGGTTAATATTATGGGTCTGGCCTATTAAGAATTGTGAAGTTATCGATTATATTGCTAGACCACCAAATCTTAAGCTCATGTCTATGGTGTTTGATGATTTGATCTACGTGGTAACGGTGCAAAGGACTTCCGGTGGGTTCACTGGGGCCTTTAGTTTGTGCATAATGCCATATCTTTCTTTTAAGAAGAATAGTTTACCGGTGGATTCATCGGGTTGGTCTTTATCTCCATTCCTCTTTTCTATGAAAGGAGACGATTATCTTAACTCGGTACCGAGTTTTGATTTCAGCTTTCTCATCCACGAGGGCTGGTTTTCAACGTCACTATATGTGACTATTTCTATGCTATCCGACTTTGTCGTGAAGGCTACTTCGACGCATTCAAGCCCTGTCTCGAATCCGCTGTCATCTTCGATTGAAGAATTATCTTGTTTATTTTACATTGTTGTAGTTTATGCTTTCAATCAAAGAGGATGGATAATTCCCTCTAACCATTGTAATCAAGAAGTTTAAGATTTAATGAAATTAAGTTGTGTTTCAAAAAAAAAGTAATAAAGAAACTTATTAATACATGTATTAATTAATATTCTTGCGGAAGTAATATATAATAAGGTTAGTATTTAGTGTTACTTTTCTTTTAGTGTTGTCCATGATTAAAATAAAAAATAAAAAAAATTCTAAAAAATCAACCAATAAGATTAAGAGAATTCTTCTGAGAAGCTCTGTATAAGTGACATCTCGCAAAGTGACTTCTTTTTAAATATATAGAAGGATTTTTCATAATAAATAATGAAACAGTTTTAAAAAGATATTATAATTATATTGTCATAAATTGGTTTGCAGTAAATATGATATCAACTTGCCAAGTAATATGTATTCAATATAAGGTAAGTTATTAAAACCGAATTAACTAAACGTAAATTATTTAAACAAAGCAATAAATATGATACCAAGTTGTGCAAGTAATCCGCAATGAAAATAAGGTAAGTTATTAATAAAAAAATTAACAAAGTACAAACATGGTAAATTACATTTAAAATCGTGAAGTAAATACTCTTGAGATTCAAATTATGCAACAAGTGTAATTTACTATAAAAAATTATGTAATTGAAAATATATAAAAGATTGGCTATATGGACTAATAATAGTGATCTTACAACATTAAGATACATATTATATTGTCATAAATTGATCTGTAAATATGATATCAACTTGTCCAAGTAATTTGTATTCAATATAAGGTAAGTTACTAAAACTGAATTAACTAATGATAAATTATTTAAACAAAACAATAAATATGATACCAAGTTACGCAAGTAATCCGCAATGAAAATAAGGTAAGTTATTGATAAAAAAATTAACAAATTACAAACATGGTAAATTATATTTAAAATCGTGAAGTAAATATTCTTGGGATTCAAATTATGCAACAAGTGTAATTTATTATAAAAAATTAACTAATTGAAAATATTTAAAAGATAGGCTATATGGGCTAATAATAGTAATTTTACAACATTAAGATACTTATTATATTGTCATAAATTTGTCTGCAGTGAATATGATATCAACTTTCCCAAGTAATCTGTATTCAATATAAGGTAAGTTAATAAAACTGAATTAACTAAAGGTAAATTAGTTAAACAAAGCAATAAATATGATACCAAGTTGCGCAAGTAATCCGCAATGAAAATAAGGTAAATTATTAAAAATAAAAAATTAACAAATTACAAACATGGTAAATTACATTTAAAATCGTGAAGTAAATACTCTTGGGATTCAAATTATGCAACCGGTGTAATTTATAATTAAAAAATTAACTAATTGAAAATATTTAAAATATGGGTTATATGGGCTAATAATAGTGATATTACAACATTAATGTACTTATTATATTGTCATAAATTGGTCTGCAGTAAATATGATATCAACTTGTCCAAGTAATCCGTATTCAATATAAGGTAAATTATAAAAACCGAATTAAATAAAGGTAAATTATTTAAACAAAGCAATAAATATGATACCAAGTTGCGCAAGTAATCCGCAATGAAAATAAGGTAAATATTAATAAAAATTAACAAATTACAAACATGGTAAATTACATTTAAAATCGTAAAGTAAATACTTTTGGGATTCAAATTATGCAACCAGTGTAATTTTTTATAAAAAAAATTAACTAACTGAAAATATTTAAAAGATGAGTTATATGGGCTAATAATAGTGATCTTACAATATTAAGATAATTATTATATTGTCATATATTGGTTTGCAGTAAATATGATATCAACTTACCCAAGTAATATGTATTCAATGTAAGTTGCGCAAGTAATCCGCAAAAAAATAAGGTAAATTATTAATAAAAAATAACAAATTACAAATTACAAATATGGTAAATTACATTTAAAATCGTGAAGTAAATACTCTTGGGATTCAAATTATGCAATCGGTGTAATTTATTATAAAAAATTAACTAATTGAAAATATTTAAAAAGATGGGTTATATGGGCTAATAATAGTGATCTTACAACATTAAGATACTTATTATATTGTCATAAATTGGTACGCAGTAAATATGATATCAACTTGCCCAAGTAATCCGTATTCAATATAAGGTAAGTTATTAAAACGAAATAACTAAAGGTAAATTAGTTAAACAAAGCAATAAATATGATACCAATTTGCGCAAGTAATCCGCAATAAAAATAAGGTAAATTATTAATAAAAAATTAACAAATTACAAACATGGTAAATTAAATTTAAAATCATGAAGTAAATACTCTTGAGATTCAAATTATGCAACAAGTGTAATTTATTATAAAAAATTAACTAATTGAAAATATTCAAAAGATGAGTTATATGGGCTAATAATAGTGATCTTACAACATTAAGATACTTATTATATTGTCATAAATTGTTCTGCAGTAAATATGATATCAACTTGTCCAAGTAATCCATATTCAATATAAGATAAGTTATTAAAACTGAATTAACCAAAGGTAAATTATTTAAACAAAGCAATAAATAAAGGTAAATTATTTAAACAAAGCAATAAATATGATATCAAGTTCCGCAACTAATCCGCAATGAAAATAAGGTAAATTATTAACAAAAAATTAATAAATTACAAACATGGTAAATCACATTTAAAATCGTTAAGTAAATACTCTTGGGATTCAAATTATGTAATCGGTGTAATTTATTATAAAAAATAACTAATTGAAAATATTTAAAAGATGGGCTATATGGGCTAATAATAGTGATCTTACAACATTAAGATACTTATTATATTTTCATAAATTGGTATGCAGTAAATATGATATCAACTTACCCAAGTAATCCGTATTCAATATAAGGTAAGTTATTAAAACCGAAATAACTAAAGGTAAATTAGTTAAACAAAGCAATAAATATGATAACAAGTTGCATAAGTAATTCGCAATGAAAATAATATAAATTATTAATAAAAAATTAACAAATTACTAACATGGTAAATTACATTTAAAATCGTGAAGTAATTTCTCTTGGAATTCAAATTATGCAACAAGTGTAATTTATTGTAAAAAAATTAACTAATTGAAAATATTTAAAAGATGGGTTATATGAGCTAATAATAGTGATCTTACAACATTAAGATACTTATTATATTATCATAAATTGGTCTCTAGTAAATATGACATCAACTTGTCCAAGTAATCTGTATTCAATATAAGGTAAGTTATTAAAACCAAATTAACTAAAGGTAAATTATTTAAACAAAGCAATAAATATCGTAACAAATGACATTTTCGAAATATTTTTCATAATAAATAATGATACTGTTTAAAGAAAGATATTAAAATTATATTATCATAAATTGGTCTGCAGTAAATATTATATCAACTTGCCCAAGTAATCTGGTAAGTTATTAAAACTGAATTAACTAAAGGTAAATTATTTAAATAAATCAATAAATATGATACCAAGTTGCGCAAGTAATACGCAATGAAAATAAGATAAATTATTAATAAAAAAATTAACAAATTACAAACTTGGTAAATTACATTAAAAAAATCGTGAAGTAAATACTCTTAGGATTCAAATTATGCAACCAGTGTAATTTATTATAAAAAATAACTAATTAAAAATATTTAAAAGATGAGATATATGGGCTAATAATAGTGATCTTACAACATTAAGATACTTATTATATATGGCTTATAAGATACATGTTAATAAATAATGAAACAGTTTAAAGAAAAATATTAAAATTATATTGTCATAAATTGGTCTGCAGTAAATATGATATCAACTTGTCCAAGTAATAATGTATATTCAATATAAGGTAAGTTATTAAAACCGAATTAATTAAAGTTAAATTATATAAACAAGGCAATAAATATGATACCAAGTTGCGGAAGTAATCTGCAATGAAAATAAGGTAAGTTATTAACAAAAAAATCAACAAATTACAAACATGGTAAATTACATTTAAAATCGTGAAGTAAATATTCTTCAGATTCAAATTATGCAAACATTGTAATTTATTATAAAAAATTAACTAATTGAAGATACCTATTATATATGGGCTTATAAGATACATGTTAATAAATAATGAAACAGTGTAAAGAAAGATATTAAAATGATATTGTCATAAATTGGTCTGCAGTAAATATGATATCAATTTGCCCAAATAATCTGTATTCAATGATTAAAATCGCTTATTAATAAAGATTTAGTGTTTTTATTTACCGAAAAGTTGGTGTTTTATTTCAACCAAATTTGAAAGTTGACGATTTAAATAACATTTTTACCTTTTTAAAGACGACTATAAATTAATAAAAATGTTAAAAATATCACTTTAAAATTTCGTGATCAAATATTTTATTTTTATATATAACAATATACAAATCTTCACAAAATTATATGAATAGGAAATCTTATGTATTAAATATTAGAATAAATATAAATAGATATATATCATTTAAATTAAACTATATATTATATAAATTAATAAATATTTAAGTTTCGAAATTTCCATTGACAATATATTAAGAATTTAATATTTTATTTTCAATTTTTTTGAATTTGTAAAAATGATTAGAAATTAACAAAAATATTAAAATTTCCATATTGATTTTTTTATCAATGATTTAAAATTTTATTATAAAAATACATCATTATGAATATGAAATTTTACTTAATAAATAATCATATTCAAAAGTATAGTATACATCGATGTCAATCTCATTTAAATTTAATTATATATCATATAAATAGATAAAATGATTGTTTGAATTTATTTACTGTAAAATAATTAGAAATAAATAATAATAATTATTTTGATTTATGTATCTGCGCAAATTTAATTATATATGTAATAGTCACTGATCTCTCAGTTATGTACTATATAGTTTTTATTTTATAATATGTAAAACTGAAAGAATAATAGTATGTACAAATTTATGTGTATATAACTTTCATCGCAACCGGTGGTGGTGGCCTAGTGGCGCTTGAGAGATTTAAGAAACCCAATAAGGTGAACCCGGGTTCAAACCCCACCGGCCACACGGATATGAAATATTGCTTTCGGCTCATTTGAATGCCCAGGAGAAGATCTATCCGTGAGCTGTACCTCCACCCGAGAGTTAGGCTTGTGTCATCATTGACCCGGGTTTAACCCTTTACAGTTTCAAAAAAAAACTTTCATCTCAGGTAAGACGCATGTCTTGACCTAGTACCACGATAGCACATAACAAACGAATTTGAACAATCTAACATGTAGCACACATCACCATTATATTGCTCAGCCAACCATGATAGAGCAATTTCTTTTTGTAAAAAGATACTTGTATAAACAAATCCAGTGGTGGGAGTTATTGTTGAAACTTACCTTTTAACCTACTTTTCTCTCCCGTCAAATATGGTCCAACATATCGATTTATGAATGTGAAGGGATGCATTTATTTGTGTCTACAAACTATGTTTTATTTAAAAGAGATATAAAATTTTGACACGATACAAAAGTACTCCACTTCTCTTCACTGTTGTGATTTGATTTTCATGTTACTATTTTTATTTACGAAAATTGCAAAAATATAATGAAAATTGAACATTTTTTTGTCTCCTTAGTATAATATCACCCTTAAATTTTACTTATAATATAATACTTTCGATAATACTAAAATTATCTCTACATTAATCACACTTAATCAAATAAAATACAATTACTACTTTTTATTTGATTAAAATTAATAAAAAATAAAAAATGAAAGTAGATTAAAAACAATACAAACAAAAAACTCCAAATTAAGTTGTCATAATCCTAGTCTCTTTCTCTCCCCATGAATCTCTTTCTCTCTGGACGAACAAAAATATGAGGCTCTGATTTGTAGGACAAGTTTGGTGTGAAATAAATCAGGACAATAACGATGAACTTATGGCTGCTGCGTACCTACAAGTTAGTATCATCAGTCAAGCGCTTATATTCGTCACCAGGTCAAGGAGCTGGTCAGTCTTTGAACGTCCTGGGACACTTCTGCTTATTGCATTCGACTTGCACAACTGGTAAGAACATCATATTTTCAAGAATCTAGGAAAGAACCTCATCTCACTCTTCTTTCCAATTGCAGGTTGCTACTCTGATTGCAGTGTACGCACTGGAGAAGCTGAAGAATTTGGTTCCACTGACTTGTATAGGAGTAGATAGCAAATTCTGTATGAGCTTTTTCTACACGGTTTCTGAGTACTGACATTTGAAAAAAAAAGATGGTCTCTCGTTTTCAGAGGATCATTACAGAGTATGCACGAGCTTGTGCTTTGCGTATTCCACTACCTTTATCTTTCATTGTTGCTAACCTATCAAGAATAGCTAGCCAAACCATGAAAGAATATTTAGGAATGTTGAGAGTGAACCAGATTCCATGAATCCAGTTTACTTTCGGTTGAGCCTCTCTAGTTAGTTTTCAGTGTCTTTGGAACTGAAAGTGGCCTAGTATTTGTCCTCTCCCCTTCTCTATAACCTGATGTCATCCCTATCCAACAACTATCTTCCTCCTCTTCAAAAATGATGCAATTGTGGCTCCTGTTTGCTTGATTCATCTACCCTTATCTAAAACCAACTCTCTGTATCAACAACTAGATCGACAAACTAAAAGAGGAAACTAGGCTTATGATTCAACTAGGTTCTTAAGGCCATGATTATCGGTAACTCTTAAGGATGTCCTTGGCATTTATTTGTCAAAAAATAAATCTAAAATAGGCAATTAAACCAAGGACGTGTCTTAGCTTAGAACTTTTGTTTCTCGTCCTTAAGGGCACGTGTCAGCCTCTCTCTCTTTCTCTCTCTCTCTTTCGGAGGCCTCTCTGAATTTTGGAAAGAGAAAAGTTTGTTCTGAATCAAAATCAAAGGCGAGGAGTTTGTTCTGAGTCGAAATCGAAGGCCATATGTTCTTATGAAGACCGAAAACGAACTCGAAATCGAGAAAGCAGTTAGTTATCATAGATACGACGATGGGGAGAGAGACGTCGACGCAATCATTCAACGAGGGGATGGTGGATGATGGGTACGTAGATGTAGTTAATATCGATATCTCCTCTGTTGAGATCGACGCCATGAACAAAAAACACTCAGACCATCCTCAGCTCAAATGTACGTCTCCTCTCTGTTACTAATGCAATTAGAGGAGAAAGTTCTTGTCTTTATGTGTGTTGATCATGTGAAAAAAAAAACAGATTTGAAGTTGGATGTGCGTGATATGAAGGCCTTTGAAGATGCTTCCTTTGATGTTGTGATTGATAAAGGTATCATCTTTTAGAAGATGTTTTGATTCAATGTTTTGATACAGTAATAACATGTTGGATGTTTTCTCTGTGTGGTTTCAGGAACCTTAGACTCGTTGCCAAAGTGTCGCTAGCCGAACAGGTAGAAGTAACCATAAAGAAAGCATATTCTCTAAACAGTTTTAGTGACAAACATAACTTATCTCTCTTTGCTGAAACAGATGTTATGAGGGAAGTCATTAAAAGAGAAAAGGATGGTGGAATCATTCCTGATCCAGAAGTAGATGCTTCCATGAAGGTGCACCCCTGAAACTGATCTTTCAACTCAAGACAGTTTATTATAGACCTTTTATTTTTTTTTGTATAGGCAATATCGGTTAGAGGACTTAAAAGAAGTCTGCAAACAGATTACATTTTAAAGGTAGTTTCTCTGATACAGTTTGGTCCCTTCTTGATTAAGCTTCTTAATTAAGTATGTCTTGTATTGCAATTTTTCAGATCCTAGGGCTTGACATTTATGCAGAGACATTGTTTGGCCATGCAATGAGAAGAGGCATATCCTGGAGGACAAAAGAAACGTCTTACAACAGGTTTGGTGGCGGTTCATAGCTAAGAAAAAACTGGTCCAGCTATTTGCTTGCATGGCTTGTCTCTGAAACGCTGCAAAACTGTTTTCAGCTGAGATGATCGTTGGTCCAACAAAAGCTCTATTCATGGATGAAATAACAAATGGTTTAGACAGTTAAAAAAAAATGCTAAGGACTTTTCTTGTCCTACCAATAATCTACAACATTAGAAAAGTCCTTAAATTTTGTCTCTACCTTAAAAATATTATTAAAATATGCTAAGGACATTTTATTTGTCCCACCAATAATGTTGCTCTAGGTTAAGCCCTAGCCTTTGGATTTGAAACTCTATTATTTTCTTTTGCATTTATGTATAAAAGCAATGTTTAAAAAAAAATAGAAATTGTTGGGATTGTCTCTAAACCGAGCCATAATTGGCGATTTACCCTCAGTTTTCAAGATTCAAAAACCGGACCATTTTACCCTTATATCATTCTCTCTCTTCTCTTCCCTATCTTCTAATCTTTTTATCTCTCACCCATATCATATTTATGCTTTCATTTTTCACCATAAATCTCTATTTTTTACTCTGATTCTTTTGACACCCATATTGCTAATGTTATTATCTCATACTAATTCTATTATTTCCAATTTCATATCTAGAAATATACATTCTTTTATTTAGATTTTATGTAAGTTAGTAGCTATTTCATTATTTACCTGTTATTTTTATATTTTATTGAATTTGTAATGGATACATAGGGTGTTAGCTGTTACAAATAGGTTTACGGCTATGTGATAGATAATTGATTAACGGTTAATATATGTATTTTTATGATACCAGCATTGTTAACATGTTAACCTGTTTGTTAGCGATTTGTTTTAACACGTTAATAAATAGACGTAACCCGATAACAAAATTTGTAGCATGTTAAAATTTTATTAATTTGCTAACAATTTTTATATCATGTTAACAATATGTTAACTCGCTAACAAATTTTGTATAACGATGTAAGGGTAATTTTGTCCATTCAAGTCACAAAAATCATCATATTTTGCCTTTATGTCACATCATGGACATTTCTTTAATTTGGACCTCCGTCGGGAGTATATTACACATTCACTCTTTTTAGATTCTCTCCATGATCTGCTTCCATATAAATGATCCACTTTACCAGTTGTGTGACAAATGTCGGTAAAAATATAGATTCGCATTTCAAAAAAAAATAGAATAAAGAAGATGAGTTTATGGCTTCCAAGAGAAATGCTACCCAACCATCTGAATATCGGGTCTTGAGAATACTAAACACATCACCTATGGAAATTTGACGTGGTAACAAGATAGATAAATAGAACCACCGTAAATCAATAGGAGTAGATAGATGCAAAGGAAAAAGGAAACACTAAGCTTTTCGTGATTGGGATGATAGAGTTTTATGCTGAATTTAAAACATGGAAATACTTGATTTTAAATATAAATTTCAATTTGAGACTGAAATTATTATAAATTTTTAGTTAGGTTATTCTAGTCATTTCACTGATAAATAAGTGTAGTTTTCAAAAACAATAATAAATAATGTATTTCTCAAAATATATTCTCATTTGAATATATTTTTCCAAATTTTCCCTTAGAAAAAACAAATGTCGACATAAAAATCGGGGCACTGTCTTATTGAGCGGACAGACACCAATCCCTTTCAAATTAGTATTCATCTTTGAGCAGTTTTTCCTAATTTTCAGCATCCTATTAATTACTCCCTAGTCCAAGCGCTTACTTTTGTTTCATTCCATTATATGGCACCGCCTTTTAATTGCACTAGGTTTTTCACTCGCGCTACGCGCGAGTCTGTCTTAATAATATTTTATTCATTTTTAAAAATATAAAAATATAACTAATTTATATAAATTTTGTCTTTATGAAAATATATCAAAAAACATTTAGTTTTTATTTTTATTTTGTCTATATAAGTATACTCTTTACAATATACTTCCTCTGTTTTATTATAAGTGTCGTTTTACACTTGTGCACACGAATTAAGAAAGCATTTAATTTTGCATATTTTCAATATAAAAACATCATTACCGATACAATTCAACCAATAGAAAAATAGAATGGATAATAAAGTTAATAAATTTTGCATTGAAACTCTAAAACGACACTTATTTTGCAACGAAAAAATTCTCTAAAACGACACTTAATATGAAACGGAGGGAGTATACTATTATTTGTGAAATAATTTTTGATTATAAGTTCTTTCCTTAAAACTATAAGTTGGACGTTCGATTTCGTTCACATGTTTATTCGGTTTTAGAATTTTGAGATTAAATATTTAAGTTATATTCGGGTATTTATAAAATTTAATTTGAGTTTTGTTCGAATTTTTTGCGGTTTAATTCAGATTATAACCCGTTTAAATTATTTTAAAAATAATTTAAATTCATATACACTATTCCTAAACAAATTAAAATGAAAACAATATATAATATATAAATTTGAATAATTTATATCAAAATACTTAAACTTAACATAAAATGGTTTTGGTTGAGTATTTGGATGGAGAGTCAATAAAATTTTCAAATATTTTGAGATTTTGAGTGTTGTTTAACTACTTTGGATATATATTTTTGATTCTTTTATATATTTTAGGTGTTTCGGGAAATTTCAAAAAATATTATATATTTAGATTTGTTGATATTGAGTCTAAAAATAATTAATACATCTAAATTAATAAATCTAGATTGGATATTTTCGCATATTTGAAATATTTTGGTTGAAGTCAGATTTAGTTTTGGTTCTCTATATAGCAAAGTTTTAGATCTGTTCAGATCGAGTGTGTCTAAGTTATTTGCTTTTAATTTTTTCTGGGTCTTATTAAAAATTAGAGCAGTAAATATATTTTAAACTTATAATTATTTATTTTATTTAATATATATTTCGATTATGATTGTGTTTTTTCTGATAGCTAATTACATATCTTATAAGAAGATATCAAAAGTGATGCAAAAAGATAAGAAAGTTTCTAAATTGGTTTAATGGATATAATTATACATATGATAACAATATTTCGATAAATTTGACATTTTCTCTATTAAATTTTTAGTTTATTATTTCAAATATATTAATTGTTATCAGAAGTTATAAGGATTTAGATGGAACGTGTTAAAAGTTAAAACTATTTCTTAAACACTTATAGTACCTGATTTTCTCATATTTGGTTTACTCTTGGTTTGTGGAATGGTATAGTTCTGGTTTAGAAACTTATTTTTTTACGATAGAAACATAAATAATGTAAAGGTTGGTCAAAAAAAAAAATCTAAAGATAAACCTAATCACTCAAACGTTCGGTGAGAAAATCACAGAAAATAGGAAACCTAATCCTCTCATTTTATCGTTCTTTTCACAACAAATGCACTTTGATCCTCTCGATCGATGAGATGATTAAGCTTAGTCAACAAAAAAAAAAATATATATATATATATATATATATATATATATTAAAATTAATAATCTTATTAAATTTTAGATTGATAATGTCTAAATAAAATTCTTCATACCTTTTGATCAATAAGAAATAACTCCAAACCCATAAGCACACCTTTGTTGATGTTACGTGCTTCCCAAAAGTGAATCACTCTAGCAAAAACTTCATTCTTATTAAAATATTTCTTAGATCATCAAAAACCAAAGAAGAAGCAGAAGCCACCATTACGTAAAAATATATTTTTTTTTTCAATATCTCTCTCTCTTCCCAAAGTAAATCTTGAAAACCTTTGGAACTCTAGACAACTATTTATAGTCACATAATACTTTATTTATTAGAAAGTTTCTTCTTTTATATATTAAGTGAAATTCTCTTTTAGATGTTTTAGTTTTTGTTATATATTTATGTTAATATGACATTTTTATATTCATGCTATATATTCCCCTTTTTTGTTAACATAACTATTTTTTTTAATTTTCCATTTTTCTATATCAGTTACCATTTATTTAAATAAGTTTTCAAATTTTAATATTTATTTTTTTAGTTTATGTTATACATATAATATTAATTTCGTTTTTTTAAAAAACTTTTTGGAAATATAAACATTTTAAAAATAATCAATTAAAAATCTGATTTTTTGTTTATATATTCATGTTAATATGACATTTTTATATTCATGTTATATATTCCTTTTTTTGTTAACTTAACTATTTTCTTTTTATTTCCATTTTTCTATATAGTTACCATTTATTAAAGTAAGTTTTCAAATTTTAATATTTTTGTTATATATTCATTTTAATATGACATTTTTATATTCATGTTATATATATCCTTTTTGTTAACTTTACTATTTTCTTTTTTATTTTCCATTTTTATATAGTATAGATTTATCAAAGTAAGTTATCAAATTTTAATATTTATTTTTCTTAGTTTATGTTATATATAATATTAATTTCGTTTAAATTTTTTTTTGGAAATATTAACATTTTAAAAATAATAAATTAAAAAAAAACTGAAAATGTTAAATTTTTTTATGTTAAGTTATATATATAATATTAATTTTCGTTTTAAAAAAGAATTTGGAAATATTAACATTTAAAAAAAAATTAAAAATCTGATTTGTCGTATTTTGATTGGTCGTTTAAAATCCTACGTGGACGCTCTCAATGGCTTATAGTCTCAACTTTTATTCTTCAATACCTTTTGATCAATAAGAAATAACTCCAAACCCATAAGCACACCCTTGTTGATGTTAAATGCTTCCCAAAAGTGAATCACTCTAGCAAGAACTTCATTCTTATTAAAACTTTTCTTAAATCATTAAAAACCAAAGAAGAAGCAGAAGCCACCATTGCGTAAATATATCTTTTTCTTTTTCAATATCTCTCTCTTTCCCAAAGTAAATCTTGAAAACCTTTGGAACTCTAGACAACTATTTATAGTCACATAATATTTCATTTATTAGAAAGTTTCTTCTTTTATATATTAAGTGAATTTCCCTTTTAGATGTTTTAGTTTTTTATATATTTATGTTAATATGACATTTTATATTCATGATATATATTCCCTTTTTTGTTAACTTAACTATTTTATTTTTATTTTCCATTTTTCTATATCAGTTACCATTTATTTAAATAAGTTGTCAAATTTTAATATTTATTTATTTTTAGTTTATGTTATATATAATATTAATTTCGTTTTTAAAAAAAATCTTTTTGGAAATATAAACATTTTTAAAATAATAAATTAAAAACTGATTTTTTGTTTGTTATATATTCATGTTAATATGATATTTTATATTCATGTTATATATTCCTTTTTTTGTTAACTTAACTATTTTCTTTTTATTTTCCATTTTTCTATATCAGTTACCATTTATTAAAGTAAGTTGGTCAAATTTTTAATATTTTGTTATATATTTCATGTTATTATGACATTTTTATATTCATGTTATATATTCATGTTATATATTTCCTTTTT
>NC_079516.1:8617795-8669313 GCF_000801105.2 Raphanus sativus
AACTCCTTTACCTTTTCCACTACCGCCGCCAAATCCTCCACCTTTGCCTATTCCGCCACCAACTCCGCCACCTTTGCCTATTCCACCACCAACACCACCGCCTTTCCAATACCACCACCAGATCCACCGCCAACTCCTCCACCCTTTCCGATCCCTCCGCCTTTTCCAAACCCACCACCGGCTCCAGCACCCCACCAACTCCTCCACCGTGT
Source organism: Raphanus sativus (assembly GCF_000801105.2). Classification (NCBI taxonomy): domain Eukaryota; kingdom Viridiplantae; phylum Streptophyta; class Magnoliopsida; order Brassicales; family Brassicaceae; genus Raphanus; species Raphanus sativus. Next base: position 8,618,008 of record NC_079516.1, read on the forward strand.
CCACCTCCACCTCCAAAACCACCGCCAACTCCACCACCCTTACAAAAGCCACCACCGACTCCAAACCTCCCCCATGTCCACCACCAAACCCTCCTCCGCCTCCACCAGCACCACCGCCGCCTCCAAAACCACCACCTGCTCCAAATCCACCTCCAGATCCTCCTCCAAATCCACCGCCAAAGCCACCACCCTTGCCGCCTCCAATCAACGTTTTCTCCTCTTCATCTTTATTAAAACTCTCACCATTTCTTGCTGAAACATTCACAGCAAAAACATGAAAACATAATAAAACCAATAGAGAAGCTCCATTAACTAGACGTCCCATGTCTTCCTGTTTTTAGTATGTTTGTTCTATGCAGTGTTCACTGCCCGATGACCAAAACATTTCTGCACTATGGTCTCTTATATAACAACACTCATCATCTACTTTAATCTTTGAATTAACTTAGTCCAACCACTAACTACTACTCACTGCATTCAATTCCTAAATCCTTTTGCGATATCCTATCCACATGTTTTCTAGTAACAAACCATATATAATACATATTTTATCTCCTTCATTTATGCAGTGGAAAATATTAAGAAAACGAGTTTAATATTTTACTCAAATATACCAAGTAGACTTTACCGTTTCACCCAAGTTACCATAGACTTTCTGACATTAACGATTTCTCAACCTCCTGACATTTATAGTTAATTCTACTTCTTTTGTGTCAAATAAACAATTCAAAAGTTAACACGTCATTTTATGTATGTTTATAGTCAAAATCTTTTCATTTTGTGTTTTTAAATAAAAAGTCCACACAATTCTATTCAAGTGCCCCCAAAACTGTAAGTTTTATAGCTTAGTTCAAATACTAATGCTTCGTAGTTGATGAATAAGCAATGCAGATGTAACATAATTTACAATGCATGGGATGATAGTTCACTAACTAATATAATTAAGACACATTTGGATATTTCACGAGGGAAAGCTAACTGACTAGCTAGTGATCCAAGTTTGGATATAATAGAGTAATTAACTTATAAGAGCCAGATGTTCTGTAATAATTATCATATTTTTCTTAAGTTCCAATTTTGTTTATCACAAATGACAGCAAAACATGCGTACTCCTGCTTGTTCCAGCGTATATGTGCCTTGCAGATCAAAAAACGTAAGTTATACATGTCTTGTTATTCTCGTTGATTAACCTTTTGTTATGTAGTGAGATATTAACCTGCCGACTACTCAATAGGCACTATCAAGTTAAAATCGATCATTGTACCTCCACACCAAACCATGTGCGAGTTAGATGATGAATTTATTGCGGTTTGAACAAAAAAGTCCGTCATTTATTTTCCAACCTAGAACGTCCTAAACGCAAATATTTAATAAATACAGACCAGTTATATTTACTCCTCCTTCAATTAGAAATCGCTACATGTCATCCCAGAACATGGTTGTTACTTGTTAGTGACTCTCTTATATCCGACAATTTCTTGGGTCTGTTTAATAACTACGGAGTATTTTTATTGGCTGTCTCCTTTCTTTATTCTTTTTCTTGCTTATTATCTTTCTTATTTTCTTATAAGTTATAATAAATGCTGAAATGTATATTTTACTCGTCTCAAGATTATTAACTCTTGTTTGAAAATATAATCCGTCATCTATTCTTTTTTTTTTACGGCGATCCGTCATCTATTCAAAACATTAAATACTTAACAAATTTCCGTCCATACATAAAATTGGTTAAGCTTATATTTTTATTGTTTTTCAATAAAAGATTAAAAGGTTAACATTTAAATTTAAAACCAGCATTTTAGTACGTAGGCCAATGCAATTAAAAGGCGGTGCCATATAATGGAATGAAACAAAAGTAAGCGCTTGGACTAGGGAGTAATTAATAGGATGCTGAAAATTAGGAAAAACTGCTCAAAGATGAATACTAATTGAAAGGGATTGGTGTCTGTCCGCTCAATAAGTCCGTGCCCCGATTTTTATGTCGACACTTGTTTTTTTAAACATGGCTTTTATACATAAATGCAAAAGAAAATAATCGAGTTTCAAATCCAAAGGCTAGGCTTAACCTATTAAGAACCTAGTTGAATCATAAGCCTAGTTTCCTCTTTTAGTTTGTCGATCTATTTGTTGATACAGAGAGTTGGTTTTAGATAAGGGTAGATGAATCAAGCAAACAGGAGCCACAATTGCATCATTTTTGAAGAGGAGGAAGAGGGTTGTTGGATAGGGATGACATCAGGTTATAGAGAAGGGGAGAGGACAAATACTAGGCCACTTTCAGTTCCAAAGACACTTGAAAACTAACTAGAGAGGCTCAACCGAAAGTAAACTGGATTCATGGAATCTGGTTCACTTTCAACATTCCTAAATATTCTTTCATGGTTTGGCTAGCTATTCTTGATAGGTTAGCAACAATGAAAGATAAAGGTAGTGGAATACGCAAAGCACAAGCTCGTGCATACTCTGTAATTATCCTCTGAAAACGAGAGACCATCTTTTTTTTTATAATGTCAGTACTCAGAAACCGTGTAGAAAAAGCTCATACAGAATTTGCTATCTACTCCTATACAAGTCAGTGGAACCAAATTCTTCAGCTTCTCCAGTCTGCATACACTGCAATCAGAGTAGCAACCTGCAATTGGAAAGAAGAGTGAGATGAGGTTCTTTTCTAGAATTCTTGAAAATATGATGTTCCTACCAGTTGTGCAAGTCGAATGCAATAAGCAGAAGTGTCCCAGGACGTTCAAAGACTGACCAGCTCCTTGACCTGGTGACGAATATAAGTGCTTGACTGATGATACTAACTTGTAGGTACGCAGCAGCCATTAGTTCATCGTTATTGTCCTGATTTATTTCACACCAAACTTGTCCTACAAATCAGAGCCTCATATTTTTGTTCGTCCAGAGAGAAAGAGATTCATGGGGAGAGAAAGAGACTCGGATTATGACAACTTAATTTGGAGTTTTTTGTTTGTATTGTCTTTAATCTACTTTCCTTTTTTTATTTTTTATTAATTTTAATCAAATAAAAAGTAGTAATTGTATTTTATTTGATTAAGTGTGATTAATGTAGAGATAATTTTAGTATTATCGAAAGTATTATATTATAAGTAAAATTTAAGGGTGATATTATACTAAGGAGACAAAAAATGTTCAATTTTCATTATATTTTTTTGCAATTTTCGTAAATAAAAATAGTAACATGAAAATCAAATCACAATAGTGAAGAGAAGTGGAGTACTTTTGTATCGTGTCAAAATTTTATATCTCTTTTAAATAAAACACTATATCTTGACCCGTGCGACCGCACGGATATTAATTTCCAATTTTAATTTTTATTTATTTATACTAAATAGTATATTTATAATACTTGATCGTTTTATATTGATTAAGCTAGGGATAGGTATTTGGGTATCCACTCGAATTCGGTTAAAAATCTATTTGGATTTAAGATTTTCGAGTTTAAAGATCCTAACTATATTCAGGTATTTATAAACTTTGGTTCCGTTTTGATTTAGATCTTTGCGGGTTTGATAACCCGTTTAAATTATTTTTAAATTTTAAATTTTATATATCTTTAAATATCCTTAAAAAATATAACATGTAAATTTGAGTAATGTAAGCTAAAGTACCTAAATTAAAAATTTAAATAAATTTAACTTGAATATTTGGATGAAGAATAAATATATATTTAAAATATTTTTGGTGTTTTGATTATTGTTTATCTACTTTAGATGTTTACTTTTGACTATTTTTTATATTTCAAATATTTTAAACAACTTAAAATAGTTTATATCTTGGATATTAACTCGAAAAATAGTTAACATATTGAAGTATATAAATATGGTTTAAATACATTCGAATATCCGAAATATTTTGTTCGGATAAGGTTAAGTTATAGTTCTCTAGATTCCAAAATGGTAAATCCGTTTGGATATCATTTAGTTTCGGTTCAAATTTGGTAATATTTTTTTCGTTCAGATTTGTTCAATGAAGAGTTGATATTATAATTTCCATGAATTATTTGTCCAATAAAAATGTATTTTTTTGAATTTGACATTGATTTAATTAGAAGTTAATAAAATATATTTAATTCAAATTTAATTTTAGAAAATACATTAATGTAAATGAAAAAGACAAAACGTTAAAATAGAAAGTATTAGTTAATTATGTATTTAATTCAAATTTAATTTTGGAAAACACATTAATCAAAGTGGAAAAGACATCATTAAAATATGAAATATTATTTAATGTCAGTGGCATAGAATTGTAAATAACACTGAAAACTAAGAGGCATTTTATACGTGTACATCTCTTTTAATAATATAGATAATTTGTAGACACAAATAAATGCATCCCTTCACATTCATAAATCGATATGTTGGACCATATTTGACGGGAGAGAAAAGTAGGTTAAAAGGTAAGTTTCAACAATAACTCCCACCACTGGATTTGTTTATACAAGTATCTTTTTACAAAAAGAAATTGCTCTATCATGGTTGGCTGAGCAATATAATGGTGATGTGTGCTACATGTTAGATTGTTCAAATTCGTTTGTTATGTGCTATCGTGGTACTAGGTCAAGACATGCGTCTTACCTGAGATGAAAGTTATATACACATAAATTTGTACATACTATTATTCTTTCAGTTTTACATATTATAAAATAAAAACTATATAGTACATAACTGAGAGATCAGTGACTATTACATATATAATTAAATTTGTGCAGATACATAAATCAAAATAATAATTATTATTTATTTATAATTATTTTACAGTAAATAAATCCAAACAATCATTTTATCTATTTTATATGATATATAATTAAATTTAAATGAGACTAACATCGATGTATACTATACTTTTGAATATGATTATTTATTAAGTAAAATTTAATATTCATAATGATACATTTTTATAATAAAATTTTAAATCATTGATAAAAAAATTAAATATGGAAATTTTAATATTTTTTGTTAATTTATAATCATTTTTACAAATTCAAAAAAAAAATTGAAAATAAAATATAAAATTCGTAATATATTGTCAATGGAAATTTCGAAAACTTAAATATTTATTATTTATATAATATATAGTTTAATTTAAATGATATTATATCTATTTTATTTTCTAATATTTAATACATAAGATTTCCTATTCATATAATTTTGTGAAGATTTGTTTACTGTTATATATTAAAATAAAATTTGATCACGAAATTTTAAAGTGATATTTTTAACATTTTTATCAATTTATAGTCATCTTTAAAAAGGTAAAAATGTTATTTAAATCGTCAACTTTCAAATTTGGTTTTGAAACAAAACACCAACTTTTTTAGTTAAATAAAAAACACTGATTTTTATTGATAAGCCATTTTAATCATTGAATACATATTACTTTGGCAAATTGATATCATATTTACTAAAGACCAATTTATGACAATATCATTTTAATATCTTTCTTTACACTGTTTCATTATTTATTAATATGTATCTTATAAGCCTATATATAATAAGTATCTTCAATTAGTTAAATTTTTTATAATAAATTATACTATTTGCATAATTTGAATCTCAAGAGTATTTACTTCACGATTTTAAATGTAGTTTACTATGTTTGTAATTTGTTAATTTTTTATTAATAACTTACCTTATTTTCATTGCGGATTACTTCCGCAACTTGGTATCATATTTATTGTCTTGTTTAAATAATTTACTTTTAATTAATTCGTTTTAATAACTTACCTTATATTAAATAAGAATTACTTGGGCAAGTTGATATCATATTTGATATCATATTTACCGAATACCAATTTATGACAATATAATTTTAATATCTTTCTTTAGGCCTGGGATTTTTATCCATATCCATTTATCCGAACCGAAACCGACTCCAAATTGACCGGTTCGGTTTGGTTTGGGTAAGCCCAAATTTATCCGATGGATCAAATTATATTTAACCATGGATATCGGGTCGGTTCGGGTATTTATCCGAAACCCAATGGGTACCCGATTTAAACCGAATTCTATGTAAAAAGACATAAATATGTGTCTCATGAGGGTCGAACCCAGATGCGAAAGCTGATATAACATAAATATGTGTCTCATGAGGGTCGAACCCAGGTGCGAAAGCTGATATACATTGTAACCGGTGAGAGTCGAACTTGAGTGTTTAGGCTGAAGTCTCAAAGGTAATAGTACTAGGGGTGGGCAAAAAAACCGAACCGAACCGATCGAACCGAACCAACCGAACCGAAACCGATTCGAACCGAACCAAAGTCTATTATCAAACAGTTAGGTTTAAGATTTTCCCAACCCGAACCAACCGAACCGAACCCGATCCGAACCGAACCACGTTGAACCGAATCAAACTAAACCGAACCCATAACCAATGTGCATATTCGCAATATACAATATACTAAAATGCTAAGACTAAAGTTATTGTTAATTTTATTAAGGATTTTTTTTTAGTTTTCTATTTACTTTAGTTAATTTTTGTTTGATGTTTATAATTTGTTAAAGTTTTTGTTTCAGTTTTACATTATATTTAGTTTACATAGTTTATTTTGTAGAGGTATTATTAACGATGTTTTTTTAATTTTCTATTTATTATAGTTAACTTTGATTTGATTGTGCTCTTATAAATCTTTTGTGTTTCTAAAAGTTTTTTTCGGTTTTATATTGAATTTAGTCAACATAATTTAGTTTTTTATAATCGTCAACACGATGATTTTATGACCATGCGTTTATGTTTTAAAACCGAACCGAATTCAAACCGAACTGAGTTCAAACCGAACCGAAACCGATCCAAACCGAACTAACTATGGTTTACTTTGGTTGGATAAATCATTGAACCGAATTAACCAAACCGAACCGAACCCGAACCGAACCGATAAAATAACCGAAGTGCCCACCCCTAGGTAATACCACTAGATTAGTTCAACTTCTCTATACTTATATACATATTAGTAGTATATATACGATTTTCATTTATTTTCATAAAAAAATAAAAATATAATGAATAAAATAAAAATATTTCGGATATTGAATATGATTTTGAGTAAAATTTAACCGAACCGAATGTCACCGATTTTTTCTGGGTTATACATGGTTACTTTCATCAAAAATCCGAACCGACCCGGAACCGGTCGGTACCGAACCAAAACGAACCGTAAGTCTTCCAAGTACTCATTGGATATAATTTCTAAATAACCAAAATATCCGGACCCGAACGGGTACTATCCGAAACCGAACCGAATACCCGAAGTTCCAGGCCTATCTTTCTTTAAACTGTTTTATTATTTATTAACATATATCTTATAAGCCATATATAATAGGTATCTTAATGTTGTAAGATATTTACTGCAGATCAATTTATGACAATAATATTTACTGCAGATCAATTTATGACAATATAATTTTAATATATTTCTTTAAACTGTATCATTATTTATCATGAAAAATATTTCTAAAATGTCATTTATCACGATATTTATTGCTTTGTTTAAATAATTTACTTTTAATTAATTTGGTTTTAATAACTTACCTTATATTGAATACATATTACTTGGGCAAGTTGATGTCATATTTACTGCAGACCAATTTATGATAATATAATAAGTATCTTAATGTTGTAAGATCACTATTATTAGCCCAAATAACCCATCTTTTAAATATTTTCAATTAATTAATGTTTTTACAATAAATTACACTTGTTGCATAATTTGAATTCTAAGAGTATTTACTTCACGATTTTAAATGTAATTTTACAATGTTTGTAATTTGTTAGTTTTTATTAATAATTTATATTATTTTCATTACGGATTACTTACGCAACTTGGTATCATATTTATTGCTTTGTTTAACTAATTTTCCTTTAGTTATTTCGGTTTTAATAACTTACCTTATATTGAATACGGTTACTTGGGCAAATTGATATCATATTTACTGCATACCAATTTATGATAATATAATAAGTATCTTAATGTTGTAAGATCACTATTATTAGCCCATATAGCTCATCTTTTAAATATTCTCAATTAGTTATTTTTATAATAAATTACACCGATTACATAATTTGAATCCAAGAGTATTTACTTCACTATTTTAAATGTATTTACCATGTTTGTAATTTGTTAATTTTTTATTAATAATTTACCTTATTTTCTTTGCGGATTACTTGCGCAACTTAGTATCATATTTATTGCTTTATTTAAAATATTTTACCTTTGGTTAATTCATTTTTAATAACTTACTTTATATTGAATAATGATTACTTGAGCAAATGATATCATATTTACTGCAAGCCAATTTATGACAATATAATAAAATATCTTAATGTTTTAGGATCACTATTATTAGCCCATATAACCCATTTTAAAAAATATTTTCAATTAGTTGATTTTTTTATAATAAATTACACTTGTTGCATAATTTGAATCCCAAGAATATTTAGTTCACGATTTTAAATGTAATTTACCATGTTTGTAATTTGTTAAATTTTTTTATTAATAACTTACCTTATTTTCATTGCGGATTACTTGCGCAACTTGGTATCATATTTATTGCTTTGTGTAAATAATTTACCTTTAGTTAATTCGGTTTTAATAACTTACCTTACATTGAATACATATTACTTGGGAAAATTGATATCATATTTACTGGAGACCAATATATGACAATATAATAATTATCTTAATGTTGTAAGATCACTATTATTAGCCCATATAGCCCATCTTCTAAATATTTTCAATTAGTTAATTTTTTTTTATAAAACATTACACTGGTTCCATAATTTGAATCCCAAAAGTATTTATTTCAGGATTTTAAATGTAATTTACCATATTTTGTAATTTGTTAATTTTTATTAATATTTACCTTATTTTCATTGCAGATTACTTGCGCAACTTGATATCATATTTATTGTTTTGTTTAACTAGTTTATTTTTAGTTAATTCGGTTTTAATAACTTACCTTATATTGAATACAATTACTTGGGCAAGTTGATATCATATTTATAGCAGAACAATTTATGACAATATAATAAGTATCTTAATGTTGTAAGATCACTATTATTAGCTCATATAACTCATTTTTAAATATTTTCAATTAGTTAATTTTTTATAATAAATTAAACCGTTGCATAATTTGAATTTCAAGAGTATTTATTTCAATATTTTAAATGTAATTTACCATGTTTATAATTTGTTAATTTTTATTAATAATTTACCATATTTTCATTGCGGATTACTTGCGCAACTTGGTATCATATTTATTGTTTTGTTTAACTAATTTACCTCTAGCTGATTCGGTTTTTAATAACTTACCTTATATTGATACATATTACTTGGGTAAGTTGATATCATATTTATTGCAGACCAATTTATGACAATATAATAAAGTATCTTAATGTTGTAAAATTACTATTATTAGCCCATATAGCCCTATCTTTTAAATATTTTCAAATTAGTTAATTTTTATAATAAATTACAGCATAATTTGAATCTCAAGAATATTTATTTCACGATTTTAAATATAATTTACCATGTTTGTAATTTGTTTAATTTTTTTTATTAATAACTTACCTTATTTCATTGCGGATTATTTTGCGCAACTTGGTATCATATTTATTGCTTTGTTTAAATGATTTATCTTTAGTTAATTCAGTTTTAATAACTTACCTTATACTGAATACAGATTACTTGGACAAGTTGATATCATATTTGCAGACCAATTTATGACAATATAATAGGTATCTTAATGTTTTGAGATCACTATTATTAGCCCATATATCCAATTTTTTAAATATTTTCAATTTCTTAAATTTTTATTAATAAATTACACTTGTTGCATAATTTGAATCCCAAGATTATTTACTTCACGATTTTAAATGTAATTTACCATGTTTGTATTTGTTAATTTTTTACTAATAACTTACCTTATTTTCATTGCGGATTACTTGTGCAACTTGGTATCATATTTATTGTTTTGTTTAAAATAATATTAAAAAGAGAAGTCACTTTGCGAGATGTCATTCATACATAGCTTCTCAGAAGAATTCTCTTAATCTTATTGGTTGATTTTTTAGAATTTTTTTATTTTTTATTTTAATCATCGACAACACTAAAAGGAAAGTAACACTAAATACTAACCTCATTATATATTACTTACGCAAGAATATTAATTAATACATGTATTAATAAGTTTCCTTATTATAAATATGGAAAACCATTCACTTTTGATATCATATTGATTACATTACTTAATACAATTTAACGATTTGTAACTAACTAGGTCGTTTGTTTTTATTAACTTATCTTAGTAATATTAATTATTTACGCAAGTTAAAATCATATCATATGTATATCATTTTATGAAAATACAAATATATTTAATTTGCATAACGAAATTATTTTATTACAAATATAATTAATATATAATTAAAATATAATAAAATATTATAAAATATAATTAAAATAATTATTTTATTAAAATTTAACCCGCGGGTCCCACGGATTATCTGCAAATTTGGGCGGGGCAGGTCGATCCGCAGACCCAACTTTATCCGCATAGGATGCGGACCGGTCACCTATAAAATCCGTTACTTTTAAAATTTTGTACTATTTAGTCCATAATTTGAATCTGTACAATTCCCGCACAGGACTGATCACCTAGTTTCTAGTCTAGATAATAAATGATTTTAGGATTCACTTAAAATCATGTTTACAATCATATTAATAATACTAAGAGAATAAAAATATTTGATAATTCTCTGCAATTGTTACGATGGTCAACTAACATAACAAGATAACAGTAGTTGGAAAAAAAAACAAGTTAATAGTAAAGTAAGTTACTCGCTAACGTCCCCAATTGAATCTATCTACCGGAATGTGTTACTATATGTGCAGTGACATGTATATTTTTTTGGTGCAAGTGACATCTATCTTATTAAAACAGAAATATTGTGACTTTTGCTAGGTGGAATTTTTAATATGGACCTCATATATCTATCTTATTAAAACAGAAACATTACAACTTATTCTAGGTGGATTTTAAAGGTGGACCTCTTATATTTAAATTAAACATCATCCCTTATTTATAATATATACCATATACGGTTTCCATATATTATTACATATGGATTTAATACGTACCATTATTACATGTCGATTTATATACTAGGAATATAATACGTACAATTGCTCTGAAACTAAATCTTACAATTATATTGCAATTATACATAATTCATCTGTTTGTCCATATTGCAATTATATATAATATATAGATATATAGATACCATTCCTATGAAATACGTACCATTCATCTGTTTGTCCATATTGAAATTATATATAATATATATATATAGCAAGAATACTAAGATACATATGAATCATCACATACATAGAAATTAGATACTAATATATCAGATCAACTCAAATGTGCAACCATAATCCCTGCCATGATCATATACAAATTAGACATAGTATTTGTAATAAAACCATCATGCTCACACTCATCCAGCTTCTTAAGATTGGTCCACATTGCAATTATATATAATTCATCTGTTTGTCCATATTGCAATTATATATAATTTATCTTAAGATTGGTCCATATTGTTCCTTTAAAAATTTGAATCTCTCAATTCTAAAATATACACTAAATTATCTTTTATAGCAAAACCATTTCTCCAAGTTGATTTAACATGCCTACAATATCAGATTTAATAATATCGCAAGTTTTAAAAATCAGTTATAGAAAATATTCTTCTCCAAGTTTATTCTATCAAACCTAAAATCTAGGAAACAATAAAATCGATGTTCTTAGTATTTACTATGGTTAATGTAATTGATTATCGGATATTTCTTTCCTTTAAAAATACAGTCAATATTCTTTTATAGAAAAACCCTTCTCCAAGTTGTTTAAATAATCAGTTATGGAAAATCCCTTTCTCCAAGTATATTTTATCCAAGCGAAAATCTAGGAGTCGATCAAATTGTGATATTTTTATTTATTATGGTTGATTTAATTGAATGTGAAATATTCTTTTTCACCTCACAAAAATTTGTCTATAAATACTCGACTTCTTATTCACCATACGACATTCACAAAAACTCCCAAATAAACACAATGTCGAAAGCACTTTAGTTATGATAGATGGTGTGAAACCTTTAAGAAACAATTGGAAAATTCGAGTTAAAATTCTTCATTGTTGGAAACAAAATACCGGTTTTGGAGACGACACATTTGAGTGCATCCTCTCTGATGAATCTGTACTTGCATTTGTTTCAGCTTTTATAAGTTTTTTTCTATTCTATTGGTTTATAAATCTGTTTCTTTTTCTGTTTTATATGGTGTAAAGATTGCAGCAGCGTGCCAAAGGAATCACATTAGTACACATTGTTTATTTAAACACATTTAAACACATTTTTATTTCTCAAAATTTAAAATTAATACAGATATCAATCATGTATAACATTTAGTACGAACAAAGATTAAAAAGACTAACACCCGCTCGGTCGAGCGGGTCACGATCTAGTATCTTATTAAATGCCTTAAATTAACTAACGCCTAATCTATTTATTTCATATTTAACCTACCGTACCATAACTTATATTAGATGAGCATGTAGTTATTACATACTAAATGCATCTATTTTATTAAAACAGAAACATTGTGACTTTTGCTAGGTGGAATTTTTAATATGGACCTCATATATATCTTATTAAATACCTTAAATTAACTAACGTCTAATCTATTTATTTCATATTTAACCTACCGTACCATAACTTATATTAGATGAGCATGTAGTTATTACATACTAAATGCATCTTATTAAATGTGGTAGTTATTACATACCAAATATACATGATTTAGTATATTATTTAGTATAGTATACTAGACAAGCATGTGATCATTATCTTAATAATTATCATACATACTAAATCATATATATTTGGACTGTTATATACACAAACTATACACTTTTATGTCTAATTTATCGGTCATTTTATGTGTGATTATGGACTCTTATATACACAAACTATACACTTTGATTATATTATGACTGTTGACTGTGTCTTATAACAATACTAAAATCAGATCCAATTTTAGAATATATACACAAAATTATTTTCAACCAGTCAACTATAACAAACTAACTAGAATACATTTTACATACTCCAATTTTAATGTTCTAGCGATGACTGTTATATACACAAACTATACACTTTGATTATATTATGACTGTTGATTGTGTCTTATAACGATACTGAAATCATATCCAATTTTAGAATATATACACAAAATTATTTTCAACCAGTCGACTATACCAAACGAACAAGAATACAATAATCATCTTATAGTATTCATTATCTAATTTAGTTGTTGTTGTTATGTACGGTGTAAAGATTGCATCATCTTACAAAAGGAATCAAATTTTCTATCTTCAGCGCGACTTACCAGTTGGAGAGTGGAAAACTATTGACACTTTTCAAGTTGTAGCCGCTTCTGGACAATATCACCCGACAATTCATCAATATAAATAACAGATTGTTTTGAACCATTACAGAAAATATATTAGATGTCAGAATAAAATAAAACTCACTAAGAAATTATGTAATAATTATTTTCAATAATTTAGCTTCATAATATACAAAAAAAAATCAAAACACAAATTTTATAGCAAAACTTACGTTACAATAAAAAAACACAATCTGAATTTGCAAAACAATAAAAAGCCCGCCCGTTCGGGCGGGTCATGATCTAGTGTATATTATAAAAGGTAAGGGTGACACATAGCGGATATCTGTAATTTTAAGGATATCCGTAATCCGATCTGTCCCGTACGAATAATTGATTTTGATCCGATTTGATCTATAATATTTACGATATTCGGTGTTACGAAGATTCGATCCGTCGATCGAGTAAAAGATTAAAATTTATTTTTTCAAATAAATTAAAAAGAAAGATTTTAATATAAAACAATAATATTTCATTACAAATTATTTAAAAACTAGGTACTTTTAAAAATTTAATGACAAAATAATTAATTTAGTGGATAAAATAACTAAATATATATAGAGATATAAAATTATATAGTTGTCAAAAAAGTTGTTAAATTATATATACATATAAATACATATGTACATTACAGATCGGATCGGATATTCGTTTTCTAAAAAAATGAGTATTTGTGATTTGTTTCTTATTTGACGGATATTGAATTTTTGTATTTGCTTTGATTCGTAAAGCTACGGATATCCGAATTTTTCGGATAGAATCGAAACAAATAACGGATCGAATCAAATTTTACGGATATTTTGCTCATCCCTAATAATAGAAACTGCAAATACTGATCCGTACAGATCTTTGAATCTGTACATATATTTGTTTTTTTACTTTTCTATAAATTGATATTTCTGGACATATGTTATTTAGATATTTTAACACTTTTATGAATCTATCTGAACCCATAAGGATTCCATTTGATTCTGAAAACTTATAGTATCTGATCAAAATAATTTTAATACCTAAAAAATCTGATACTTAGAAAACTGATCCATACCCGAATTGATACCTAGATGTGTGTGTCTAACTGATGGTAAACAAATAGAAAATTCAATGTTAATCTATTTGAATTCTTGTCACGAATAAATAAATTTTATTTAAACTTGTAAAATTATTATGATTAATAAGTAAATAAATGATGTTAAATTATTATAATAAATACAATTAGTTAAGTATTAAGGAAGAGTGAAAGAAAGAAATGCAAATTTTTTTATAAAACACTTAAAATAAATAAATTTTATTTTGTATTTTTGAAATAAATGATAACAAATTATTTAAAAAACAACAACAAATATAGTGGTTAAAATTAGTTAAAGATAAATGAAAAATATGTAAAAAATCACTTGTGAAAGTAAGTATTATTTTCATTTCAGTTTTAATAGAATAGATATTTTGGCATCGTAAAAAGATGAGAAATAGTTGGAATACTTGTCTGATGCTTTTGACTTCTGACAATAGTATGGCTTTATGTTTTTTCGTATGTCTTGAAAAGATAACTTGGGCGAATCGAATGCAAGTGTACGAACAAACTTCGTGTCCACAATTTAACTCCATTTTAGATCTTTAAAACTACCTGTGGTTTGCTCCATTTTTCACTTTAATCCACAATTCAACTCCATTTTTCACTTTAATCCACAAACATGGAGTTAAATTATTATAATAAATACAATTAGTTTATCGTCTTGTTTTTTTTTTTTTTTTTGCCATCTGAATATTTCATTGATCAACCAAGTATTCCAGCAAAGATACAACACGTATTATAACCAAAAAATCATACTAACAGGCCAACTACCTCTAAGAGACCAGGCCAACTCAAAAAATATTTGATAACCATCTAGGAAGACCCCTAGCTACATAGGACTGAAACCTATCTCCAGTCACTACACGGTTAGCAATTAAACAGGCTTCTCGGATGTTTTTATTGTCTATATAGAATAGACTTTCTTATCACATATTTTTAAATATAAGAATATAGTGGTAATTTATATACCATTTTTTTTGTTCGTTGCGAACTTCAATGCAACTTTAGGAAATGTTTTAGGAAAGTTTTGTTTATTGGATGCATGTTCAGAGATAAGAGGGATTGTAAAATAAAAATTATAGTTCATGTAATTAATCTAAACTTTTCTTTTTTTTTTGAACTTTGGCTTTCAAATAATCTAAACTTTTCTGCTAGAAAAAAAGTGCAACATCCAAAAAATTTGTCCTAATATGTATCGGAAATAAATGTACATAGTGAATATACGCCGTTTACTTAGGCCTCGAATGTTATCTGCGAGACAAGTAAGGTGCTGACTGGTTTTCCCGCTAACACTCGCAAACGCAGCTTTTGCGGTTTATAGCGGTTGTTGGCGTTTCGAAACAATCACAGAAAACACTACAAATCGCTTCAAACCGCTCCGAACCTCTTAAAATCAAAAGCTGGTTCCAACTAGCGTTTGCGGTTGCGGGCGGTTGCGGGAGGGTAAATTTTTTTTCTTTAAAAATAGAATAAATAAAAATAATACTAAAAATATCCAATAAAAATTTTCAATTGAAATAATAGAAATTGTAAAATGTATTCATATTATATTTCAATTTATATTATAAAAATTCAAAACTAAAATATTTTCTATAAATTTTTAAAACTGAATAATATGATTTTATAAATATAAATTTTATATTTATCATATTATTATGATTTTTAATATTTTTATAATTACATAAAATGTAAATATTGTTAAATTATTATTTAACAGATGTTGTGTTTGGTAGTTTACCAGTCATAAGAGTCCCGCAAACGCAACAATTTCTAACAGTTGTACCAATCGTACAAATCTCTAGAAAACGCTTAAAACCGTAACCACCCGTACCCGCAAACTCCCGCAACCGCAACCGCAACCGCTGCGGTTACACCAGTCAGGCCCTAAGTAGAATGCCTTGCGGGAGAGAAATCATGTTACCATTTAGTTATCTTTTTTTCTGTTAATTATACAAATAAAATAAATATTTTTTTTGAGAAAAGTAGTGTGGTATATTTAGTTCTTTAGTCAATGACCGCACTACAAACTAAAACGAGGCTAATATAGTGTGGTTAAAAGGTTGTATTGTTTATTTCTTGCATTTATTTACTGTAAATAATATTTTTAAATTAATTGATTATTTAAAAACTAAATATAGTTTATATTTTTATTCAGTTCTGGTTTGATTTTTGGTTCACTTTCGGTTTAGTTTTTGATTCGATTCTGGTTCAGTTCCGACATTCCTGTTGATATATGATCTATTATTATTGGGCACTATAATATTAATATTGTGCAAGTTTTCATACAAAAAAAATATTTTAAAAGAAGCCCTTTTTTCAAAAAAAAAAAAGTTTTCATACAATTCTACATGAACAAGAGAATAACTAAAATGTGTGTTCGCTAAATTCCACTGATAGTTTAAATTCTTAAGATTTAAGAATTGGTGATTTTTATTAGTTCTACACAGTAAAGTTCCCGAACATGTTAAGCTTTACATTTCTTCCTAATGAAAGTTACTTTAAAATATATATTATTATGTGCGTTTGAGTAAAAACCGAGATGCAAGATTCTCAATGCTTGTTAGCATAAAAAAAAGATTATCAATGCCTATTTATAAAAAAAATTAGAAAAGAGATTCTCAACACCTACAAATCCACTAGGGATATTAGTGATTCAGATTTAAAATAAACAAACATCTAGTGGACTAAATAAACATATATTAATAAATAAATATTATGGAGTGTACTATTCCAACGTCATTTGAATACCATTAGTGCGAGTAATAATACAAAAACTTAAAGGGGAAGAGTAGATCATATACCTTTTTAAATATTCCCTGAAATGGCTTGTTAATTTTCCATCACCCAAATCTCTCTAGATGCATTATTTCAGTGTGGCCTTATGATATTGTGGAGGACAACTAAACAACAATACTTCTTTTTCTTGAAAATTCTTATGACTTGGTTCTTCTTCTACCTAGATGTGCACACTGTAATTTATTATATTAGTATATCACATATGATGTGTTTTTATTGATTATGGTTATTTGGACAATTTGGTTATAATTGTATATTTACTGGATTCAAGCTTCCAGATCTGATCGAAAATAGTACCGGTCCGGTAAATATCAGGGCCAGAAGCAGAATCAAAATTTATTAGTATCGAACCCACTCTAATCAATATTTTCTGCGACATTTACCACTGTGCTACAAAGGGTCAATGAAAAGTGGCGGCCGATAGATTCCTTATATATCTTGGGAGCGGAAGCTCAAGCTTCTAAGACTTGGTATCAACGCCGGTACTGATCGAAAACAAAAGAAAACCAAGGATCATATGTTCCAAGAGAACCAAAGAAATTACCCCATTTTGAGATATGATCGAAACTAATTTATAAATCGTTTACCAAAAAGTTATTTATAGAACATTACCTTTACATGCAAGCATAAGCATTTGATCTCGTGTAAATATGATTGGATAAGATGTTTTTTTCGATAAGTAGTTAGACATTCTAGAATATGTGGTTAAATTTTTTGTTACAGATCCAAATTAGTACCTAGATGTAAGAGCATAACATGTGCGTTGCAGTTGGGACCATAAATCCATAACTAATCGATTGGGAAAATATAAAATCCGGCCTGAAGCTTACTAAATTCGCAGAAAAATTCTCAACTTTGACATTAAGGAATTTTTTAATAAACATTGGATTGACTTAGAAAAATAAATATGAGTCTGGTTGATGTTTAGAGTGCTACATCAGAGTTAAACTCCCATTACTATTTTCATGATTTTAAATCGTAAAATCAAGAATAAATCAAAGTAGCAATACTGGTCACTTGAGTTAAACCATTGATCATCCTAAATCAAAGAAGACAAACACAACATTGCTTTTTCATTCGGATTTTGTTTAAAATGTCTCAGTTAGGGATAGCTAACATCAACGTGAGCCCAAAAGTTAAAAAAAAATTGAAGAGACTCGTTGCATGGATTGGTAAATTTACTATCGATCATGGAAGTCCTCCCGCCTCTAAAAAATATTTTTTGAGAAAGTTGCAACCAATTCGGTTCCATAAAACGTACTATCTGAATCTGATACAAAGAAAATTACGAAAAAGAGAAAGGAAAGTTGAGAACCAATTAAGAAAAGCACCTGTGATATGAACCAAAAAGCTTATCTTCTTTTAACCTAATCTCTCTTATTCTCTCTTATTGATTAAGTTAATTCTCGGAAGTTTATCTATTATTAATCATATGAAACTCTTATATAGAAATACAACTTTGTAAAAAATAGAAATCATTTAAACTAATATAAAAATGAAAACTTTAAAAAAAATTATTAAATAGAAAATTACCAAAACTCTTAATGTAAAATATCATAATCCATCTAACCATATTCAGATATCATCATCCCCTCCTTCCATTCAGAGCTTGTCATCAAGTTCCAACTAATGTTATCTAGGCATCCATATGGTAGCAACCACTTCTCTGATTCTCCGTTTCTTGCTTCTATTAGGAAGCTAGATTTCATCACAGCTGGTCCTACTTGTTTCTTTGAAGTTTAGAGATAGTCCCGATTCTAACACAAGTATGTTGTTAGATTGCAATACAACCAACGATCGATCTTGTTGCAATGTCTCTGACTCTATGAGGTTAGACTCCTCCATCTGTATAGACTACCAAAGCAGTGCATCAAATAGATTGATCAACTTTGTTCAGCTTTCTTATGGTCTGATCCAGCAATGAGCACTACAAAAGCAAAATTATCTTGGGACCAGGTATGCAGGCCGAAAGAAGAAGGAGGTTTGGGTCTAAGATCTTTGTCGGAAATAAATAAGGTATGCTGTCTAAAGCTCATTTGGCGTATATCATCACAGAATACTCTCTGGACCCAATGGGTAAAGAGATATCTGATAAGAAAAGGCTCGTTTTGGAACGTCAGCGATACAAGCACTCTGGGTTCTTGGATTTGGAAGAAGCTACTGAAGTACAGAGTTCTTGCCAAATCTTTTCTAAAAGTTGACATAAGAAGTGGTGCTACGACTTCTTTTTGGTTTGATGAGTGGTCCCCCTTAGGGAGGATAATAGACCTTACTCAAATCCAAGGTTGCATCGCGCTTGGGATTAATCTCAATGATACAGTTGAGTTTGTTATCCAAAATTACCGGAGTCGCCGCCACAGAACAGAATCCTTGATCACCATAGATGAAGAGATACTGAAGTTGCGAGCACAAGGACTCAATGAAGAGGACGATGTGGTCTTGTGGAAAGGAAAAGGGGAAGTGTTCCGACCATGTTTTGACACACACGAAACATGGAACTCCATTCGAGTGCAGCAGCCAAAGGTTCAGTGGTATAAGGGACTTTGGTTCTCGGGCTCAACACCAAAATACTCTGTCATGTCTTGGATCGCAGTACACAATCGCTTGGCAACAGGAGATAGGATGCTGCAATGGAATTCTCAGGTAAATGGTCAGTGTATTCTCTGCAATTCTGCAATTGAATCACGGGATCATCTGTTCTTTAGCTGTGTTTTCACAGAGACCATTTGGAGGAACCTCACAAGGAAGCTACTTGGACAGAATTACTCACACGTGTGGGGTCAAATTCTTGTTCTTCTCTCGACTAATACTGTCTCAGGGGTGAAAAGGTTCCTCCTAAGATATGTATTTCAACTCTCGATACATACTATTTGGCTGGAGAGAAATGGTAGGAAGCACAGCAGGGTTCAGAGACCTCCGAGCCTTCTTATCAAGTTCATCGACAAGCAGACAAGAAACCGAATCAGCTCACTTCAGGGACGAGGCGGTACCTCTTTCAAAAACGCGATGATGGTCTGGTTTTCGTCTAGAGATTAGATGCTTTCTACTCCATAATTTTTCTTAGAAAACTATCAAACATGTTAGACTAAAAGCTGCATTAGTTTGTACAAAAGCCTTTTTTGATCTGAATAAATTTAACATTCTTTCAAAAAAAATAGACTCCTCCATCTCCAAAATTACAAGTAGTACTAGGTTTTCCTTCAAAGTAGTCGTCTCCAACTATGCTTGTTTTTTCATCCTCTCTTGCTTCAATGTCGCTTGAATGCTCTTCATTGTCTCCATTATCTCACCAAGTTGTGAAATAATTTTATCACAACTCGCATCCATCGATTTCCATGGATCATTACCTCCCATCGGATCGTTCGGTTCTGATATTAAGTTGATATTAACCAAAAAGCTTACTTCCATTTAACCTAATCTCTCTTAGAGATTAAGTTAATTCTATCTAATTTTAAAAATTCTAAGGTAAATATTTATATTTCAATAAAATCATTTTCAGTTATGCTATTTAAATAGCTTCTTTTAAATATTTGATTAAAATAGAATTACACTAAAAAATATTTAATTTTCTTTTCAAACATATGTTATCTTCCTTAAAATAAAATTATAAGACAATATTATTCAATATTAAATATCAAAAAAAATTAGCGGATTATTTTGAGATTTTTTTTCTATATAAGAAAAATATTAAGCTGCTTTTCTTAAAATTAAATAAATACCCAAACTATTTTATTTTGAGTTATTTGTTTTAGAAATCAAGTGATATAAGTGATATATTATGTTAGTGTAAATTGTTTAGATATTTATAACTTATGTTATATGATTTTTTTTAAAATCATCTGATAAAATATCTTGATATGAAGAATTTTTTATCACTTTAAAATTATATATTATGCTATTTAAAAAATTAAAGGATTATTTTTAATATTAAAATTGTTTTTAACGTTCTTTTTCTATGTAATAAAATTATGTTAATATATGTTTCGTTTTAAAAATGTAATTCTTTTATTTACAAATGTTTTATTCTATATATTATCTGAAAATAATATAAAGAAAAAGGAAACCAAAATTTAAAGAAGAAATATTTAATAATGACAATTAGATATATTATTTTATTTCATTTAGAATATTTTGTAGTTAACCATCATAAAAATTAATGTGAGCATGATAAGTCGAAAAGTCGAAAAGTGACTTCTCCAAATAATATTATAGAGCTTTATGAAATTGTTGATCATATATTTATTTGCTTGTGGAGAGGTATTACCGTTTTTACTGAATTTATACTCATACATTTTCTTCTAATGCAAATAACGGTTAGGTCTATTTCCAAAATTGACTCAAAACTCAAAGTCAAACATAAAGCTATTTTATGATTTTTAAAAAAAAATTCATTTGATCTATTCACCCCAAAAGTTTAGATTATTCACAAAAATGCCACTAATTCTTTTTTTCGAAAATGGTTTTTTTACTCTTTCAACCTAATCATCTTCAAGTATTTACAAGATTTTTATTGTCACTAATACACCAACCATCATGAACAACCAATTTGAAACTCTTAATGCACCTAAAATCGATTTACACTCGTTTTTTCTCATTTCTTATGAACTAAAAACAACATTTCTTACATTTTCTCTCTATATTCATCCAAAAAACCCAAGATTTTGATTCTAAAATTTTTATGCTTCATAGACCCATTCAAGCTTACGATACTTGGTGGGTCACTTTTTTTTTCGAGCTTCTGGATGCTTGGAGTAAGGAAGTTATCTCATTGGTTGAAATTATGAAATCATTTTTTTCAGATCTATTAGTCAGACGATTTCCACGGAAGTCTTCGGCAGTAGAAGACTTAGACGGAAGTCTTCTGGTCAATACATAGATCATTTTGAAATTGACTTTTAATTGTTTTTTCTAAAGACGACTTATCTCGAAGTCTTCCAACTTTCTTTGTAAGAACAAATTTCAAAAATACCTGACACGACTTCCCGTAAGTCGTCTAGAGTAAGCATGTTAGTTTTGGATTTGACCGAATTGTGTCAAAATTTTGATTTTTCCTCGACAATTTACAAATAAGTCGTCTGAAAGAATAATAAAATTTTAATATTTTATTATAATTAGACGACTTTCGTATAAGTCGTTTCAGGTTATCTTTGCAATTAAAAAATAAAAGTTAAATATTTAATTTCTTTCAGACGACTTACTTGTATGTCATTCGTCAGACGACTTTCACGGAAGTCATCCTGGATTTTATTCCAAAATTCTGGTCAAACCTTTGTTTGTACAGAAGACTTCCGCGTCAGCCGTTGACCAGACGACATAAAAGTAAGTCGTCTATAAGAAATTAAATATTTAAGTTTTATTTTTCAGTTTCAAAAGTAACCTGAAACGACTTACAAGGAAATCGCCTAATTATAATAAAATATTAAAGTTTTATTTTCCTTTCGGACGACTACCTTATAAGTCGTCTAAGAAAAGTCAAATTTCTGATACAATCCGGTCAAATGCAAAACTAACATGCTTACTCTGGACGATTTTTGAGGAAATTGTCTCAGGTATTTTCAATATTTTGTTTTATAAAAAAAGTTGGACGACTTCCAAATACATCATCTCTAAAAAACACATTTAAAAGCCAATTGTAAGAATGTCCTTCTGGACGAGTTCCACGAAAGTTGTATACCGGATGACTTCCATAGAAGTCTTCTGCGTCAATGTTTAATAAATTTTCATTTCTCTAAAACTATAAATATTTTTTTTTATATTTTCTTGTTAATTCATGTATATTAGTCTATTAGGACTACTGAAAGAAATTTGTAATTTAATTGGTGATATTTATGATGTTACCAATATTCATGTTTATTAAAGTTTCTAGCTTATCCGAGAAGACTTCCACGGAAGTCTTATATGTTAGTTTTTGTAAACTTGTCAACTAACTTTAAGATAATTTTTTTAACTTCCAAAAGTGTTAAGTAACTCCAAAAATATCAAGTCATATGGTTTAATGTGTCTTCTTAGATCATAAGATATACTTTTTAACTTTCATGAAATTTGAATTTTCAATTTTCACTTAAAATTTTATTTTCCCGCTTAAATTTTCGTTTCCCGCCTAAATTTCCTGCTTATATTTCAATTTCTCGCTTTAAATTTAAGTTTTCCTAGAAGTCTTCGAAGAATAAGTCTTCCGAGAAGTCTTCTGAAAATAAATATTCCGGAAGACTTCCCACAAGACTTCTAGTGAAACTATTATATGTTTGAACTAATGTAATTTTTGATCTTTTGTGAATTTGACCAAGTTTTCTTATGAAATTTTATTCTTTAGTTATAGTAAATTTGACTAAATTTTTGTGTTATTGTGTTTTGCTATTAAAGTTGAATCAATAACTTCAATAATGTGAAATACTTTTGACAAGATAATAATGTAGACATGAACATATTTACCAAAAATTTTCATTAATATCTTTTCAAATTTACAAAAGAATTCACAAATAAAAGAGTACACATACAAATAAAAAAACCATAAACAAAGCTATTATAGATCATTCTTCCACAAAGACAAGCTTGGACTCAACTTGACATGGGAGAAAACTCTGCCAGAAGACTTCCATGAAGTCGTCTATTGCATTAAATGTTAGAAGTCTTCTAAGTCTGTCTCAGATCTGAAAAACCTGCATATCCAAAAACATTCAAATGATTTAAAAAAAAGACAAGAGTTTAAAACAACCAAAAGAGTTTTCAAAATGTAAAAGTTTTAAGGAACAAGAGGTTACCAACTAATCGCCAGACGACTTCTCTGTGAGTCGTCTAGTGCATTAAATGTTAAAATACTCCTAGGAAATCTTCCAAACGATTTAGAGGGAAGTTTTCCAAGTCTGTTTCAGATATGAAAAGCCTGCATATCCAAAAGCATTAAAATGACTAGAAAACATAGAAAAACTTTAAAAATAAGATAAGAGATTAAAACAACCAAAAAATTTTTCGAAAGGTAAGAGCTTTAAGCAACAAGAGGTTAATATGATTTATAGATCTACCTTTAAAGGAGCTAAAGATGAGAATTATGTAACAAAAAAACCTGCAAAAACAAAATTAATCAGTGAGAAGACATGAATAACAATAAATTGATATAAAGTTTGGTGTTTTCAGTTGAAAGAGATTAGAGAGAGGTTGTAGAGTTTAGAATGAGGAATTAATATGACATTTTTGTTGCAGCCATTTGAGAGGAAGAGAGAGAATGTGTAGACTTTCTTTATATTGATAGACAAAAATTCCAATAAGGTTAAATATTTTCGATTTAGAAGACATTCAAGTATGTCGTCTTCTAGAAACTTAATATTCGCTCAGAAGACTTAATATTTTTTAGCGGAAAATAAAATATTTTTGGCGGGAGTTAGAAGACTTTCAGAGAAGTCTTCTCACTGATAATACTAATTGCAAGAAGACTTCCTTGTAAGTCGACTTCCCTGTAAGTCGTCTAGTGCATTAAATGTTAAAATATTTCTGGAAAGTCTTTCAGACGACTTACAGAGAAGTGTTCCAAATCTGTCTCAGATATGAAAAACATGCATATCCAAAAGCACTAAAAATAAAGTAAGAGTTTAAAACAATCAAAAGAGTTTTCAAAAGGTAAGAGCTTTAAGCAACAAGAGGTTAATATGATTTATAGATCTATCTTTAAACAAGTAGAAGATGAGAACCATGTAATGAAAAACCTACAAAAACAAAATAAATCAATAAGAAGACTTGAAATAACAATAAATTGATATAAAGTTTTGTGTTTTTAAGTTGAAAGATATTAGAGAAAGGTTAGAGAGTTTTAGAATGAAGAACATTACATTTTTGTTGCAGCCATTTGAGAGGAAGAGAGAAAATGTACAAATTTTCTTTATATAAAGAGACAAAAATTCCAATAAGATTAAATATTTTCGATTTAGAAGACTTTCAAGTAAGTCGAAAATTCCAATAAGATTAAATATTTTCGATTTAGAAGACTTTCAAGTAAGTCGTGACGACTTACTTGAAAGTCTTCTATAAATTTATTATTCGCCCAGAAGATTTCAATAACTTTAGTGGGAAACTAAAATATTTTTAGTGGAAGTTAGATGATTTTCAGAGAAGTCTTCTAACTGATAATACTAATCGCCAGACAACTTCTCTGTAAGTCGTTTAGGCTCTAAAAATAACCCCTAAACTAATTTAAGTAACTAAACACTTCATAAAACCAATCTAAACTTAAAAAGTGTTTACTATATACAGAAATAAAATACATATAGGTAAAGAATTATTTCTTAAATAAACATTTAAACTTTCAAAAATCTAACCCTAAGAATACATACAATACTACAACATATGATATCAAACCCTAATAAAAGAATATCATGATTTACTACTTTTATTCATCTATGTTGAAAACAATTCAATTTTTTATATCTTAATTTATATTACTTAACAATATTTATAACTACATGATTTTAATTTTTCCCTTATCAAAATACTTTTTTATCAAATTTATAAATTATTTTTAAGATCAACTATACCGGACGACTTCCCTGGACGTCGTCTAAACAACTTATAGTATCTCAGAAGATTCAGAAGACTTTCTGAAACTATATTCGTCAAAATGAGTTTGGATTTTTTGTTTGGTTATAAGGAATTAGCTGTAATTTGACAAGGTTTTTATGTTAATTTTGTATTTGATTCAAGTTTGTGTATAGTTTTGCATTTAAAATCAAGTTTTGAGTCATATATTTGGCAAATCTCCCTAAGGGTTAATTGTTTGAATTGGAATGCGAGATTATATAAAAGACCATTAACGGTCGGGTGTAACAAATTTGTAATCTATGAACTTTATGGTATTTTGAATTTTAGTTTCTTAAGAATAAAATTTTGATGTTTTATATTTGCTTGATAAAAAAGTTACTAAATATTTTATTTAGAATTGTTGACAATATTTCTAATTTTTGGATCGGGTAGAGCCATAAGAAAATCAGAATAGATATAACCAAGGGGATAGTCGGCAAATGCTCTGAATGCTGTAGAAACTCTTATTTCTTTCTAAAGCTTTTTAAATTTGAATCTACAACCAAAAATTTAGAAAAAAAATATCTTAGCTCTAGAAATCAAGTTTTCTACAGCATTTACCTAGTGCTTTAGATGTATTGAAATAAATCTACAGAAAAAAATATTAAAGCTACAGTCAAAATATTCACAGCCTTATTTATAAGCAAAAGATCTAAAATTACAATACCAACCAATCAGGCCATAAACCCACACACACAGTAATGAACAGTGGCGGAGCTAGAAATATTTTTGACTGGGGTCATAATATATAAATTTAATATTTAAATTATATTATATATAACAAATTTTTTTTTCACATATTAATGGGGTCAAATGAAAACTTAAACATAAATTAGTGGGGTCAAAAGCCAAATTTTAACTAAATTTATAATAATTTTAGAAAAACATACACTAGAAAAAAAAAATTCCCCAATTTTACTGGGGTCACTTGACCCCACCACCACCACTGTGCCTCCGCCTCTGATGAAGTTAAACAAATCAACCCTTATCATTATATGTATAAATGGTCTTAAATACTGTTAAATATGTATTTATTTTTAAACTAACACACAAACATCAAAGTGACCAATTTGTCATTTATTAGAGAGGTAAATGACAGTATATCTCTTTACAGATCTATAAAATAAATAAATAATTAAATAACATTTTAAAAAAAATTGAAAAAATCAAAATTTTATTTAAGAGACGATTTAAACACATTGAAAGACCCTTATAAATATGTATCGTATATCTTTATAAATCTGAGTTTTCTGCATATTTAGAAAAATATTCTTAATATTTATAACATCTTCCTAAAATTCAAGAAGAAAATTATAAATATGTTTATTATCTTCATAAAATTTAGGAAATCTTTCATAAATCAATACTATTGAAACAGAAACATGACCTATTGATATAGGTGTGGTCCAACTATTTTAATATAATTATTAAAGCATCTTATTAATCATTTTAAAAAATATATTATACAAATAAATACACAGATATAATTAAAAACATATATATATATATATATATATATATATATATAATAAAAATTTTTTAAAAATGTAAAATAAAAATATACCCGCCCTTTGAAGGGAGAATCAGAATCTAGTATGTATTTAAAGATACATTCTTAAATGAATATTTATAAAGACCTTCATAATTAAACATGTATTTATGAATACATTTCTAAATCTGAATTATATATATATATATATATATATAGGATGATATTCTTGAATATTTATAACATCTTTCTACAGTTTAAGAAGATATTCCTTTTTTATCAAAGTTTAAGAAGATATTCATAACTTAACATTTTACCAAAAAAAAGAAGATATTCATAAAAATATAACATCTTCCTAAATTTTTGGAAAACCTTCATAAATATATATTTAGTCTTTACGAATTTGAGTTATGTGTTAATTAAGAAAAAAAATTCCTAAATATGTGCATAACATCTTCCTAAATTAAAAAAAAAAACATTACAAGATGTGTATAACATATTCCTAAAATTTAGAAAACCTTTTAAAAATGTAAATTTAAAATTTTATCTTTAAACTTGTATTTATGAAGACTTTTTATGCATGCATAAGAACTCACAAAATTTGAGTTATATGTACATTTAAGAGATATTCATGAATATGTATAAAATCTTCTTAAAGTCTGAGAATTCATTCATTAATATGGACAAAATATTCATAGAGTACAAGAAGACACTGAATAGGTATGATATCTTCTTTAATTTAACTTAATTGTATAGGAAAACATTACTGAACATGTATAACATCTTCTAAAACTTAAGAATATATTTCTAAATATGTATAATGTCTTTATAGGTTCTAGGAAAATTCATAAATGTTGCATACATAAATATCAAAATTTCTAAATATATGTTTTGAAAGGATTTTCTAATATTTTTAAATATGTCATACACATTTAGGAAAATCTTCCTAAGTATATATACAAGTTACATTCATGAAATTTAATTGCACGTTTAGGAAAACCTTTATGAACTAGAAAAAAGAAGTTGAAAAAAATGAAATGCAAAATATTTTCGAGTTTAATATTTTTAAATTTTTAAATTTATTTATTTTTATCATTTTAATAAACAATTATATAATTTTAAATAAGTTATATAATTATCTTTTTACTTATTAATGAATATTAGTTTTGGGATTATTGTCCTTAATTGCTAGTTTTGAAAAATAAACATGTTTTAGTGATATTTAAGATTATTGCCTATATAAACATGTTCTTTTTGGTCGAACGATCTTTGCATATGCATTTAGCACCTTTATTTCCCAACTATGGGAAGCCGTAGAAATTGGATCACCTGTGGCTCGTGGAAGATGGGCGACCAATTAACACTACTTGCATATGCAATAATTTGAGGCGAATTTATGCGCCTATGACGCTATATATAGTTCAGTTTATGAATATACCATTTGAATTTGTAATATCATTCCATAATTGTCATGCCACTTTACTATAGTCTCTACACTATTAACGTTCAACTTTATTAATACATTAGTGAAATTACTGTTTCACCCACTAATAAAGTAATTTATCATCTCATGCGTACTACTGTATCAGAATGATCTAAGAATTGTTGTTTACTAATTACTAGTCGCTATCTTTGTCATAATGAATTTCTAGGCAAATAAGTTTTGTGGTGGGAGCAAATAATCAAACGTTTTATGTGATCGGCTATGAGACAATTTCATTGTTGGTTGTTTTAAAAGATTTCGAATGGACACAATCAAAACATTTATTAACTCCTGATCAGGGGATGAGACACATGAGCTGATAATGGTCTGGAAGATGTGAAAGAGTAAAGACTGAGAGTACACATATAGGAGTTGATCAAAACATTATGTGAGCATCATGAAGTATCAGTCGAACACAAATGACGATATAGAGCGCTAGTTGTAGACTCGCAATATCCTATGATTACAGTCTTGGTCCGTGATGAGAAGTTGTTTTAAATAAGTGGAACGATCCATTATAACTCAAAATTTTAGTATAGAAATGATATATATTGAAAGAATTACAATAAATTAGTATTTGTATTTGATAAAATGTAATTGTACCCGAAACCTGCTAATTAGCCAAATAATTGTAGGATGATATACATTTTGAAAATTAATTTTCTGCATGATGAGGTTAGAGCAGTATACGAAAAGAAGTTATAATAATAAAAAAATAATTGGTGACGGTTTGATAAAACTGAAAAAAATATCATGTGAAAAAATACAAATATTAATTTTTGTTTATTAAATTTAGGAGGAGAGTTTTATTTGACTTTAGTTCATCAATACATGATGTAAAGAAAAGTTGAAACTCATATATCAAAACAACCATACATCAAAAACTTGAAAAAAAAAATTTAAATTAATCAGAATATAATTTGAAGAGCAGAAATTTATCTTTTAAAATACTCCAGTGAATAGGATGACATCTAATTTATGCATCTTATAAGAAGTATTTTCTTTCCTTTTGTTATTTGGATTCAAGGGTCAAGGACTCAGGCCATTTGATCCTATCTAAGGAATATTCTCTTCGGCTGATACCATATACAAAGCAAGATGCCGAGTGTTTTTGGGGAAAAGAAAATCTTTTTCTTAGTTTAGTATTTGCTATTACCACTAAAGTGGTGATGTAGGCATCATCGGAAACAATTGACATCCAACGAGAAACTCCAAGGGCCATCATTGATCTTTGTTTGTAATCAATTTTTCTTACCCCTTTTGGCTCTCATTCATCGAGTTTGAAAAGAATATAATTATTATTGATAGTTATTAACCCACTAAGTGATTTAAATAAATTTCACGCTAGAAGACATAGACGAAGTAACTTACCCGTACTGATGTTTTTGATTGGGTAGGAGGGATAACCTACACTGACGATGAATCTCTATAACATATAGGCAATTTGCAAATGAGAAAAAAAAATTAGTTGTGTAATTGATGAATGAGAACAAGATTTTAGAACAATCATGAAACCTCGTCAATTTACCCAAATAAATTAATGCCGGCTAATTCATCCTCATGTGGGTCAAATTCTCAGTTTTATCACAAAATGTGAATATAACCAGTTCTTCCATTTTAAGTACGACTAGTTATATCATGGGTAAGGCTGATATGTTAGATGTGACGTAGAATAATATAATAGCATCATAACTATTAGCGGAATATACTGAATTGAATGTGTAATTCACTTTCAATAAACCGCAGAGGATATGAGAGATTTTTATATAAAGAGAGACCTTACCACGATGTAGAATGTGTAATCCGCTCTCATGTTTTGTTTCTTATCTTTTCTCGGTTTTGCAGTTCTGATTGCTCTGTTGTTCACATGACTGAAGTATTTTGGCTACCCTGGAACTTTAGTCTGCTCACTTCTTGTTTTAGCTATTAGTACATATCTAAAAAATAAAAAGAAAAAGATGAAATGTTTGTATCTTCAAATTAAATATAGAATTAAATAATATATATATATATATATATATATATATATATTTATAATGGTAAAATATTATGTAGATGAATTTAGATAGCATATATATATATATATATATATATATATGTATATTTTTTTGGTCAATATATATGTGAATAACTTTTCAGTCTGTTATTATTTTCTTCTTTCATCACCGGAACTAATATTCTAGAAATATTATAAAAGCCATTTTATTATCTTAAATCAGTATTTGAAAGATATATTTGAAGCATTATATATTTGAAATCAGTGGATATATTTATATGATCTGATTAGTCTCACTACTAGGTGCTAATATGCGTCTTGTGCTGGATGAAGTATTATAATGTTTAATTTAATAGATAGTAGAAAGTTAAAAACTTATATTAGAACGAATGTTACGTGTTAGAGATGTACATTGGTTTCAAGACAGAGATAAAATCCATATCACTCAGTCTTTCTGTGTTTTGAAGTTTATAAGCTGTGATACGATAGAAAGAAATTTACTTTGATATATATAGTAATAACTAATATGGTTTAGATAACAATAATTGAATAAATCAATATATTACATCGCGAGATTAATGCGAAAAAAATTCTTACAGTATCGTGTATAATTTTTAACTGTTCATGAGAATTTAAACAAATTAGTAGTAACTTTCATATATTAACCGAAACCAGAATGCGTTATAAAGATTGCGTATATCAGTTTCCTATTTTGGCAATTGCTATATATATATATATTGTCCACAATAATTTAGACAATCAAATATATATAGTAATAACTAATTAGATTTAGGCCACAATAATTTAGTAAATCAAATATATTACATCTTGAGATCAATGGCAAAAAAAAATCATTACAATTTCTTATATAATTTTTTAACTGGATATAAAATTTAAATAAATTATTGGTAACTTTCCTATATTGACCAAAACTAAAATGTGTTATGAGGACTGCGTATATTAGTTTCCTATTTTTAGCTACTGCATAAATTACGGTTAAACGTAGCAAAAGGAATAAAATAAATATCGGAAAAAATATTATTAGATTTTTGATATTTTTTCCTATATTTACTTGATTCTTTTTGCTAATTTTACATTTTATTTGATTTATTAATCATGATATTTGATCATAAACTTAACCATTTGAATTTTTAAATTGACTCATAATTTATCTATCACCATTTACGATGATTTCCTAATTATAAAGTCAAGGTATCTAAGTTAAGGGATTGATTGAGACTTTGTATGAACCTTTTTTGAATGAAATTGTAGAATCAGTTTCGATTTTGTGAAACTATATTCTAACCTAAACGATTATATCTCTTCATACGACATATATCATGAAAATTTTATATTGTCTAGTCTCAAAGAAACTGTGATATTATCTAATAAAATCAAATAAAATCAATAATATCTTAAGCAAAATAAATGATATGTATATAATTCATATAAAAGAACATGAATAAGAAACAGTTTATATTTGTTGTGTAGACTGATAATATTGCCAATAAATAAAGCTTATGATCTTCCCTTATAATTTTTTGTATCATTTACTATACAACAAATGTCTGAAAATATATTTGTGCCAATTTTCTAAGGTTGTCTAGGGACAATATAAATCTTAAGCAAATGGACGGGAGTATACATACAATGAATGTAGTTAATAACGTAAATATATAGTATAATTGTTTTGTAGGTTTAGTACTTAGTGGTATTACATGTAATATTTTTAGGCAATGAAGAGTTTTTCAGTGAAGAGTGTGAGAAGATTTCTAATATAAGCAATGATAATCTTGTTAATCACAAATGAGAATAAGGTTTATTGTTAATAATGTTTTCTAAATAATGAAAAGGGTATTAGTGCGTGGTTCGTTGTAAAGAAATCACACTATTAGAATTTTGAAAATTGATTACACTTCTTACCATTTTTATCCTATCCTATCCAATATCGATTTCTAATGTCATACCATTATTAGTGGACTATAATATTGATTTACTCAAATATTTAACCTATTAAAAGTAAATAAGATTGTCAATATGAATTTTGTTCCACACAAAAAAGCCATATAGTGCTTCTTGTAAGCTACAGTTCTTATGACCTACACGTATGGATTACGGCATACATACATCAATTAAACAAAGAAGCCAAGTAAAAGATAAGCTTAATCAAGTTTTTCTGCTTCGTTGTTCCACGTCATTGGTCATGGAGAAACCACCTTTGCTTCCACGAGTTGTACCATTGGATCACGACCACGAAATCTATACAGATATTTACCTAAGTTTTAAAAGTGAAAAGTAAAACAGGCCAGCCCGTTTGCCGTGGCCAGATTATTGAGTGGTGGAGTATTCGGTTTGATTCCAATCCAAAAGAAATTTTTTATTTTACAACGACAATTAAATCAAAACAGAAAGAATATTATTGAGTAACTCCCCTTATGAGTGAAAATAAGAACGTGCGATTGATATAAATGATATTTTTGATTAATTTATAGGTGTCAAATGGGTGGGTCGTCTATTGATCGTCCACGTCCATATTTAAATGGACTTAATATGGACACACCCATTTTTTTCATGGGTTATAAATGGACAAAATATGGATGACCATTTAAAAAATGGTCTTTACGGGTTTTAGATTTCATAGGCATGGGTTGTCCAATGGACAAAACAAATTTAGGGTTTAAAAAAAAAATCATTAATTTTATCAAGAGTAATTGTGGACGCGGTGGTTTTCTTTTGTTCGTATTGTGTTCTGTATGTGCGTTTTTATGTTAAAATAGTGTCTTACTTCTAGAGAAATCCACAACGTTTTGTATTTATCAACTTTACAATATGTAAACTGTTGAAACAAGCTTAAAGACTAAGAAAGCTTAGTGAACAAGTAATGAGACCTAATCCTCTTGTATTAAAAAAAAAGGAAAGTGTATTGTTATTAGGATTAGGAAATATCGATCTCTATATAAAGAGAATGTGGTTGAGAGATATAACGTGTGAGTTGTGAGATTGAGAGCTTTTGAGAGATTGTAACCTAAAGCTTGATTGATTGAATAAGAGAAGGACTTCTTATTAACTTGTTTGAGTTCTTTGTTAGCTTAGATTTTATATTTGGTATCAGAGCAAGACAAAGATCCTAACAAGTCTAATACGAAACATTCGAAGCTATGACAGACGAGAAAGAAGAAATCGTGAAGAACAAGGAACCAGGACACTCTGCTGTCAAATTTCCGATGTTAACTACATCTAACTACACCGTATGGAGCATCAAAGATGACGATCGCTCTTAAAGTTAGCAAGGTGTGGGAAACCATCGATCCTGGAAGTAAGGATATGAAGAAGAAGAACAACATGGCGATAGCGTTCTTATTTCAGTCCATACCAGAAGCCCTGGTGTTACAGATTGGTGTCGTCAACACTGCAAAAGACATTTGGGAGGCGATAAAGGCGCGTAATCTTGGAGCATAAAGAGTAAGAGAGGCTAGACTGCAAACTCTGATGTCTGAATTTGACAAACTAAAGATGAGCGATGGAGATAACATTGATGCTTTTGTCGGGAAGCTTTCGGAGATCACATCAAAGGCAGCGACTTTGGGAGAGATAATTGAAGAACCAAAAATTGTGAAAAAATTCTTGAAAAGCTTACCAAGAAAGAGATATATTCAGATTGTTGCTTCAATTGAACAGTTTCTCGACCTAAACAAGACAAGTTTTGAGGAGATAGTAGGAAGACTCAAAACTTACGAAGAGAGAATTAAAGATGGGGAAGAAGAAGCAAGCGAGGATCAAACTAAGCTCATGTACGCTGACTCTGACAGCTATGGAGGAAACAGAGGCCGTGGACGGAGTAGTCGTTCGTCTTGGAGAGGAAGAGGTCGTGGACAATCGTTTCAAGGTCAGAGAGAGGCGTATAGACAACGTTATAGTGGAGATATATCTCACATCACATGCTTTCGCTGTGACAAACAAGGCCACTATGCAAGTGATTGTCCAGATAAATAGCTCAAGCTCTCTGAGACCGTGGAGAAGAAGGAAGATGATACTCACGAAGCCGATGAACTGATGATGAACGAAGTAGTATATCTCAATGAGAATAAGGTTAATCCAACCTCGTTTGAAGCCGATTCAGATACAATGAATGTATGGTATCTCGATAACGGTGCGAGCAACCATATGAGTGGAAATAGGCTATTCTTCCGAGATCTTGATGAAACAATTGTCAGTAAGGTGAGGTTTGGTGATAACTCACGTATTGACATTAAAGGAAAAGGCTCGGTGCGTTTTATCTTCAAAGATGACAAGAAAAAGGTGTTGAGCAACGTCTATTATATTCCTGATTTGAGAAGCAATATAATAAGCTTAGGACAGGCAACTGAGGTCGGATGCGAAGTACGAATGAAGGATGATATATTGACGTTATATGATCGAGAAGGAGTGCTAATGGTGAGCACTAAACGTTCGAGAAATAGACTGTATAAGGTGATATTACACACTGATGAGGTTCAATGTCTGCAAATTTCGTCTGTAAGTGGATCAAGTGTTTGGCATGCTCGTCTAGGTCACATCAACA
This sequence comes from Raphanus sativus, assembly GCF_000801105.2. Taxonomy (NCBI): domain Eukaryota; kingdom Viridiplantae; phylum Streptophyta; class Magnoliopsida; order Brassicales; family Brassicaceae; genus Raphanus; species Raphanus sativus. The sequence goes on from NC_079516.1 coordinate 8,653,491, forward strand.
CCAAGAAGTTGAAACTGATGGTCGAGACAGACTTAGTCACTGGCATATCAAAATGCCCGTCTGGAGAAGAGGAAACATGTGTATCGTGTATGCTTGGGAAACAAACAAGAAGACCGTTTCCGCAAGCAACTCTGTTTCGCGCCAGCAAGCCACTTGAGTTGATTCATGGTGACCTTTGCGGACCCATCTCTCCATCAACAACAGCACATAAGCGTTATGTGTTCGTGCTAATTGACGATCATATGAGATATATGTGGACGATCTTGTTAGAAATGAAAAGTGAAGCATTCGAGAAATTCAAGCGATTTAAAACACTTGTAGAGCAGGAAACACAGAGCAAAATCAAGACGTTTCGAACGGATCGCGGTGGAGAGTTCCTGTCTAACGAGTTTCAGGCGTGGTGTCAGGAGAATGGGGTCAATCGACATCTAACGGCATCCTATTCCCCGCAGCAAAATGGAGTAGTAGAACGACGCAACCGGACACTGTTGGAGATGACGAGGAGTATCTTAAAGCATATGCACTTGCCAAATGCTCTCTGGGGAGAGGCTGTTAGAAACTCGACCTATCTCATTAATAGAGTTGCAACCAGGTCACTAGAAGGAATGACACCGTATGAAGGTTTGAGAAAGAAAAAACCAAACCTAGCACATCTATGAGTATTTGGTTGCATATGTTATGCAAGAACAGAGGCTGTGGGAAGAAAAAAACTTGATGACAGGTCGAGAGTACTTGTGTACTTGGGAACTGAACCGGGATCAAAAGCTTATCGCTTACTTGATCCATCACGGAAGCGAATTGTTGTTAGTCGGGATGTAATTTTCGATGAAACAAAGGAGTGGAGCTGGAATGATGCAGAAAAAACAGAGTACGGTGGCGGAGGAGAGATTATTGTTAGAATAAAAGCTGGTGCAAATCCAGAAGTGATAGATATCGATGAGGAAGAAGATGAGAACCCAGCTGTTGAGAGCGATGAAACTGTGATCGAAAATGAGGAAGAAGGTGACGAGGAAGAAGATAATGAAGCTCAACCTCAACTTAGAAGATCACAACGAACAACATCGAGGCCATCATACCTCGACGACTATGTTATCTTGGTGGAAGAAGAAAGTGAGCGTTTGCTAATGATAATAAACGATGAACCTTGGAGTTTCAATGACGCAAAGGAGATGGATGTGTGGATTGATGCTTGTAGAGATGAGATTTTTTCTATTGAAAAAAATGATACATGGGATCTAGTGGAGCTTCCTGAAGGAGTAAAGCCAATAGGGCTTAAATGGGTGTTTAAAATAAAGCGTAATGCTGATGGAAGTGTGAGCAAATACAAAGCACGATTGGTGGCGAAAAGTTATGTTCAAAGACATGGAGTAGACTTTGATGAAGTCTTTGCACCGGTTGCTCGAATGGAGACTACGACTGATCATTGCACTAGCGGCTGAGAAAGGATGGGAAATTCATCATCTAGATGTAAAAACTGCATTTCTCAACGGAGAATTGAAGGAGGAAGTGTTCGTAGAGCAACCTGAAGGGTTCACCGTCGCAGGACAAGAACATAAGGTCTATCATCTAAAGAGGGCTCTTTACGGCTTACGTGAAGCACCTCGAGCATGGAACACTAAGTTGAATCAAATACTACGAGGTCTCGAGTTTCATAGATGCACGAAAGAACCTTCTTTGTATCGAAAGGAGTCAAACGGAAACCTGCTTGTCATAGTTGTGTAAGTAGACGATCTGCTTGTGACTGGCTCGTCGCTCAGTTTGATACATGAGTTCAAGAAAGAGATGAGTAAGAAGTTTGAGATGAGTGATCTCGGCCTACTAACATACTACTTGGGAATAGAAGTTGAGCAAGGAAGAGATGGTATTATTTTGAGACAAGATCAATATGCGCGGAAGATTCTTGAAGAAACAGGGATGGACTTGTCTAACCACACTCATGTACCGATGGAGATGAATGCCAAGTTCTCTAAGGCACTCAACGAGAAGAAGATCGATGAAAGAGAGTACCGTCGGTCGATTGGATGCCTCAGGTACCTTTTACACACACGCCCTGATCTTTCTTACTCTGTTGGAGTCCTTAGTCGTTATATGCAAGAGCCGAAGACGTCTCATGGTGCTGCTTTAAAACAAGTTCTACGGTATCTACAAGGAACATGTGGGCTTGGACTCCGGTTTCATAGAAACAGAGGACTAAAGCTGGAAGGATATAGCTACAATTCTCATAATGTAGATGGCGATGATGGGAAGAGCACTACGGGGCATATTTTCTATCTCGGTGAAAGTCCCATAACCTGATGTTCAACTAAGCAAGAAATAGTAGCATTATCGAGTTGTGAGGCAGAGTTTATGGCTGCTACGGAGGCTGCAAAACAGGCCATTTGGTTGCAGGAATTATTGAGTGAGGTTATTGGAGAAGCTAGCAAACGGGTGATCATTAGAGTAGATAACAAATCTGCGATTGCTCTAACAAGAAATCCAGTATTTCATGGACGTAGCAAGCACATACACAGAAGATTTCATTTTATTTGAGAGTGCGTTGAGAACGAGCAAGTTGATGTTGAGCACATACCGGGAAGTGAACAGAAAGCTGACATTCTTACAAAGTCACTTGGAAGAATAAAGTTTAAAGAGATGAGGACTCTCATTGGAGTTCAAAATGTGTGTGGAGGTGATTTTAAGCTTGAGGGGGAGAATGTTGAAACAAGCTTAAAGACTAAAAAAACTTAGTGAACAAATAATGAGACATAATCCTCTTGTATTAAGAAAAAAGGAAAGTGTATTTTTATTAGGATTAGGAAATATTTATCTCTATATAAAGAGAATGTGGTTGAGAGATATAACGTGTGAGTTGTGAGATTGAGAGCTTTTGAGAGATTGTAACCAAAGCTTGATTGATTGAATAAGAGAAGGACTTCTTATTAACTTGTCAAGAGTAATTGTGGACGCGGTGGTTTTCTTTTGTTCGTATTGTGTTCTGTATGTGCGTTTTTATGTTATAATAGTGTCTTACTTCTAGAGAAATCCACAACGTTTTGTATTTATCAACTTTACAATATGTAAACACAAATGAAACTTTTAGTATTTTAACATGTTTGTTTATTGCCTTTGCGTTTGCAATTTCTAAAATATTTAGTTGACGAAAACAGAGAGTTTTTTTTTAAGTAGAACAAGTATTTCAACGGAGAAAGACAAACAAAAGTCTTAAAAAAAATTGTGCATATAATAAGTTAATTACAAAGCGCAGCTCGGATATATTTACATTTTCACCGAGATAAAATAAAACTGTGTTAAAAAAAAGAGAAATTTGGAGCCATATACATAGTAGGAAAAATATCAACTCTATATCCATAACAAACTGATGGTTATGATATTTGTGTAATATTTGCCATATTGTCCTTCAATGGGTTTTTTTTTTTTTTTTTATAAATATGGTTTCCCCTTCAATTTTTAGTTGCTTTCAATTTCTGTAAAAACAATTATACAATTTTGTTGTTTAGATAATAAAAACAAGTCTTTTTCTACACATAATATGTTTTGAAAATTTTAAAACAAACATATATTTTATAAATTTTATATAATATTTCATAATCGCAATTTTGAATCTATACTATTTTAAATTACAGTATAGTCTGATAAATTTCTTTTTTTCTTCTTTTGTAATTTATATCTCCTTCTCTGCCTCCTGATTTTTCTTACTCACTACTTGATCAGTTACACTGTTTTGTTATCCAACACTGTCGCCACTCATCATCTCTCCCTCTAAAGAAATTTTAGAGAATTTTATATATACAAAGTTTGTAGGAGTGTCGAGTATTCCATACTATAATATGTATAGCATAGTCACGAAATGGATAAATGTTTAGATTTAGGGTTTAAGGTTTAAGATTAGGTTTGGGTTTAGGGTATATGGTTTGGGTATATGGTTTGGGTTTAGGGTATATGGTTTGGGTTTAGGGTTCAGAGTTTGGGTTGATGATTTAGGGTTTGGGTTTATGGTATATAATTTGGGTTTAGGGTTTAATATTTGGGTTTAGGGTATATGGTTTGGGTTTAGGGTTTAGTGTTTGGGTATATGGTTTGGGTTTAGGGTTTGGGTTTAAGGTATATGGTTTGGGTTTAGGGTTTAGTGTATATGGTTTGGGTATATAGTTTGGATTTAGGGTATATAGTTTGGATTTAGGGTATTTAGTTTGGGTTTAGAGTATAGTGTACTCTTCACAAACCCTTCATCCTTTTTAGCTTTTTTATTTTTTCATTCTTTTTATAATGGTTTTACTTCATTTTTTTTATAATGGTTGTTGTTATAAAATAATTGTTCTGTACTATATACTGGATAAATATAGTATAGTATGATACTGAGCGTTGTGTTTATTATCTCTCACTCGCTGGAAAAGAGAGCGTTGTCTAATTTTATGCCAAATTGACACAACTTTTCATGCATGGCTATATTCTTTATATATGGTGCTGCTATGATTATTAAGCAAATTGACCCTAAAAAAAAGACTAATCTTTTTTTTTTTTGAAAAGAAAAAAAAAGACTAATCTTGAAACATATAAAACTGTTACTTAATCTTTGTAGTGCTAAAATGTATGCAGGACTCGATGAACAAACAGCACTAGAATACAACCGTTTGGTTAGTGTGCTTCGATTCATATAATTAAAAGCTACGTGTACGTGTTATACGTAATATTACATCATGGATCATAGTATAGATGGAGATTTAATTGTTTAATGTATTTAAATATTATTTCTAAAAAAGAATGCATACAAGATAAATTTAAATATTATCCTTGTTCAATGCAACAGAAGTGTGTATTTGTGTGTGGGGTTCGTGACGAGTTGCACTACTCACACCTTTCTTTATAATTCCTGAGTACTAATGAGTGCGTTATATATATACAGTATATATATATATTCAAATATATACATTTAAGTGAGTGTAATTAAGCTCGCATAATGGCCAAGCGATTTAATATAATATAATTTCCACCTCCATTTTTCCCTTTCCAATACTTTAAAATTTAGCAAATCGCAATAAAGTTAAATCGTCTCGTAGCTGCAAACCATCTGTGTGAGAAAGATATAATTCCATTAGGTTAATAAGTGCCAAAACCAAAAAGAGAAAACTACATTTACCTTCTCCATACGTCTTTCTCTCTATATATACAAACTTTCTTCTATGCCTCTGAATGCCTCTGTTAAACACTAAACCTCTCTCTCTCTCTCTCTCTCTCTCTCTCTCTCTCTCTTTCTTTCTCCTTCTTCACGTTTCACAAAATCGACATATCTCCTAACTAAGTGGGAAGAGATTATATGCGAAGAAGATGGTGAAGTTCTCAAAGGAGTTAGAGGCACAACTCATACCAGAGTGGAAAGAGGCCTTTGTTAACTATTGTCAACTAAAAAAGCAAGTAAAAAAAATCAAAATTTCTCGTAAACCAAAGCCGGCTTCTCTTTACCCCATTGCTCATCATCCTGATTTTGGTCGATCTCTTTTCGACCCGGTTCGCAAATTGGCCAGGACCTTCTCGGATAAACTATTTTCCTCCTCAGAAAAACCAGAGATTATTCAGGTAATTTATCGATGCTCTACATTAATTTATCTTGACAAAACATGATGCATTCTCCTGTTTGTTAGAATGATTAGTATTAAATTCCGTGTGACTTCTGTAACCTCTTTTCATTTATGTGATAATTAAAACCTTTAGACCCAAAAAAGAGCAATTAGAATGATAGTCTAAATGCACATTACGTAGAAGAAGAAACTTAGTGAGACCATAGGTCTTGAGTATGTCGGAAATTATTGTAAATTTAGCTGCATTTACATTACTCATTCTTTAGCTTAGCAAATTCGGCATATGATTTTTGAGAGAGTGAAAAAGTATTGATTTAACGATTTAATTTATTTTGTTAAAGCATCAGTTTTTCTCTTATGATTGTTTCTATGGAGTGTCGTGTCTGCTTACGTCTTTGTATTTTCCATTCCCATTCTTTTCGCGTCTTTGCTTACGCGTTAAAGTCACCGGTTAGTTCTGCTTTGTGTCATGAGAAATCTGCTTTTTACTCTTTAAAAAAATATTTATTAGATTAAGATATGTAAATAATACATATTTGATATGATTTAGTAGAACTCCAATATGTTAAGTCGTATATCGCAAGTTGGGAAGCTTTCTGAAGTCTTTTTGTGTATCTAATACGTAATATTTACATATTTTGTTTGTCAAAAAGAATATTTACATATTTTGTGTATGTCTGTTAAGGAAAGGTATCATTAAACACTTAAGCCTTTTTTCAAAAAAAAAGGTATCATTAAACACATGATTGAGACCATTTAGTTCATTTCTTAACCTAGGAACCTACATGCTTCCTAAATCTGGAAACGCCTTATAGATTAACAAACTCCAAAATCTGCAGTATAATTGTTTGCGGAAATAATTGCTTATTAAACTTTTTTAAAAACTAATTATTACACTTTCTTACTTACATCTTTGAATATGCTAACCACTAATTCCAAAATAAGGTATGTTTTTTCTTCATACTCATCACGAAAACCAAGAAGCGAAAAACGGTTGTGAAGATTATGATATCTCACGAAACCATCGTGACAAAAACTATATATAAAGCCATAACAAACTCACAAGTCACCACCCTCAAAAAACATTCAAGTCAATGACACCTATAGAAAAATATCAATAAATATAAAAATGATATTTACATGGTTTGTTAGACTAAATTAGATGAATTTTAATTCATGTCATTTTTTGCGGATTCACAGGTAAGGAGAAGAAAAAGCTCAGAAGATGGGGATGACGTTGAGGAGATTTACCAAACTGAACTTGTTCAGTTGTTTTCTGAAGAAGACGAGGTATTAACTTATTAACTAATTAGTAATTAAAATTTTTATATAATTTTCCTTGTTATTAATGTTACGAATTCTTATTTCTTACTTTGAGCAAGAAGCAAAATTAATAAACGGCGTGTATATTAGTGGTTTTATTCCGAGAGTAAATTGCACAACACCCACTCCCTGAATCCTAATGAAAATAGTCAAAATAGTGAACTACTTTTTACAGTTATTATATAACTTTTTGATAAGTGTTTGAATGCTTTTTGCTATTTCTTGCTTTAGGTTAAAGTGTTCTTCGCAAGATTGGATGAAGAGTTAAACAAAGTGAATCAGTTTCACAAATCAAAAGAGACAGAGTTCGTGGGAAGAGGAGAGATTCTGAAGAAACAGTTGGACATTCTTGCAGAACTCAAACAGATCTTAAGTGATCGGAAGAAGAGAAGCCTTTCTGGCTCTAATTCACAACGCTCCTTTAGTTCTTCTGCTCGAAACTCTGACTTCTCTGCAGGTCAGTCTTCTTATCTAGTAGGCCTTTTTAGTTTTTAGGTCAGGTTGAGGGTACTTTAGTAAATTATGTATGTTGACATTGACTCTTAAAAGCTACTATCATACATCTGAACTATGTCGTGGCATGCACCCATTAGAAATAAAAGTGCATGTCCCAAAGGCTGATTTACGTAGTATAAAAAAAACAGTTATCAACAAAATTACACGATTTACGTTGCTATTTCTTAAAAAATCAACTATAGAGATTTGTTAGACTTTTTGAATATTTTTGCATGTGGATAACAAAACTCAAAGCTACTAAAATATTTGAGTTTTGAGATTTTGTATCGACATATATATAGTCAATGGCCGACAAGTGCATGAGAACACAAATTGATTCTACTAACAAACAAACAAACAAATCGTTTGTGAGTAAGAAAGTAAAAATAGACAGACAACAAATGTTGTTTACGTATGGGCAAAGATAAACGCGAAAAGAAATCTTCTTATCTTTAGATATTGTGTCTTATGTTGTTAGGTAACACAATATAAACATGTTTTTTTCTTGTTTTTAGGGTCACCAGGAGAACTAAGTGAGACACAAAGTGAAACATCAAGAACAGACGAAATCATAGAGGCATTAGAGAGGAATGGTGTGAGTTTCATAAACTCTGCTACGAGGCACAAGACAAAAGGAGGCAAACCCAAAATGTCTCTCCGCGTCGACATTCCCGACGCCGTGCCCGGATCTGACGGTGGTGGTGCAAGATCCATCGCTACGGCCACGTCGGTACTATGGGAGGAGCTTGTTAACAACCCAAGAAGCGGCGGAGGAGATTTCATCAACCGGAAAAAGATTCAGTGCGCAGAGAAGATGATACGTAAAGCCTTTGTTGAGCTCTACAAAGGTCTTGGCCTGTTGAAGACCTACAGGTAAATTCATTACCCACTAAAATATCTTCTTTTTAATATATATTTTATTTCCTAATCGCATGATTATAGCTCTTCTTTTGATATATTATATTTTTTGGCAGTTCACTGAATATGATAGCTTTTACAAAAATATTGAAGAAATTCGACAAGGTAAAGAAACTTTATTTGACTAGTTACGATGAATCGATGATAAACAAAAATATTTGAATAAAAAGAAGATTATAGTGCTTAACGATGGACTTTGATTTATGGACCAACAGGTTTCTGGTCAGCAAGCATCATCAAGTTATCTAAAGGTCGTAAAGAGATCGCAATTTACCAGCTCTGATAAGGTATTATATGACTGAAAATAAAAGCAGATCTACATCTTTTGTAATGTTATAGTAAATCATTTTATAAAAAAGATTGGAAAATAATTGGTGACTATGATTAATATAAATACAAGATGGTAAGACTGATGGACGAAGTGGAGTCCATATTCACAAAGCACTTCGCAAACAATGACAGGAAAAAGGCTATGAAGTTCTTGAGACCCCACCAGCAGAAAGATTCTCACATGGTCACTTTCTTTGTTGGTATTGTTTTATATTTTCTCTGTTTTTTCACCTCTTTTATTATTATTTTCGTTATTATTGTTATGTATGTTTTATAGCATTCCACCATGAATTCTTGTAACAAAATGAACTGCTTTTTTTCTTTTGCAGGATTATTTACTGGTTGCTTTGTCTCACTGTTTAGTATTTACATAATACTGGCCCATCTTTCTGGAATTTTCACCTCTGGTGCTCAAGTTTCATATTTAGAGACTGTTTATCCTGTTTTCAGGTATTTTATTTATAATTATTAATTTTTGTTAAAGAACACAGAGTTTTACTACTAAAGAGATCACCAGAAAATTTGTTTTTATAATCTGGTTTTTTCCCCGTAACGCAGCGTGTTTGCGTTGCTGAGTCTACACATGTTCATGTATGGATGCAATCTGTTTATGTGGAAGAGCACGAGGATAAACTACACCTTTATCTTCGAGTTTGCACCAAACACAGCGTTGCGTTACCGAGACGCGTTTCTAATGGGAACCACGTTTATGACATCAGTCGTGGCCGCTATGGTTATACATCTCATCCTCCGCGCCGCCGGTTTTTCCGCCAGTGAAGTCGACACCATTCCTGGCATCCTTCTCTTGGTAAATCATTTAGTTAGTTAATCAATCACATAGCGCGTCCCAACCGCGATCGCAATTCAAAACGCTAATTCATGTTGGTGTATGACAGATCTTCATTTGTGTCTTGATATGCCCTTTCGACACATTCTATCGTCCTACAAGATTCTGCTTCATTTGCATCTTACGTAACATTGTTTGCTCACCGTTCTACAAGGTAATTAAAACTGTTTTTATTACTTGTAGCTCAAGAAATCTGTTGAAATTTATTTTTAAAAATGTTTTGTTGTACAAAAACAGGTTTTGATGGTTGACTTTTTCATGGCTGATCAACTTACTAGCCAGGTAATTAACTAATTAAACTTCAAGTGATGGTGACCATACCTAATTTTTAGGCCACAATTAACACACTAATCATGTTCTAACTTGTTTATATTCAATTCAGATTCCATTGCTAAGACATATAGAGTCGACCGCGTGTTACTTCATGGCTCAAAGCTTTCGAACACACGAGTATAATACCTGCAAAAACGGAAGAATCTACAGAGAACTTGCTTACCTAATCTCTTTCTCACCTTACTTCTGGCGTGCCATGCAAGTAAGTCCCCTTCATGTTTTTATTTTCTTTTAAGATCAAAAGCCCCCTTCAAAACTTTCAATTAACGTTTAATTCACAGTGCATAAGGAGATGGTGGGACGAATCAAACACCGATCACTTAGTCAACATGGGGAAATACGTTTCTGCGATGGTTGCTGCCGGAGTCCGCATAACCTACGCAAGAGAAAACACCACCCCGTGGTTAGCCGTCCTGCTGGTGAGCTCGGTCGTGGCCACGCTTTACCAGTTATACTGGGACTTTGTCAAAGATTGGGGTCTTTTGAACCCTAAATCCAAAAACGCATGGCTAAGGGACGATCTAGTTCTCAAGAACAAGAACTACTACTATTTCTCCATTGTAAGTCAAACCACATAATTGTTTAGCGTGTCTCACAAGTTAAGATATTTTACTAAATGCTGGTTAATTTATTTTATCATCCAGGTGGTGAATTTGGTATTGCGAGTTGCTTGGATCGAGACAATAGTAAGATTCAGAGTCAATCCTGTTCAGTCTCATTTGTTAGATTTCTTATTGGCATCACTTGAAGTCATTCGTCGAGGCCATTGGAACTTCTACAGGTAAAACAAGCTTCACCTAGCTAGTTTTAAAGATTTGTTTTATAAACTTGATTTTTGGATGTTATTAAGTATGAAATTTACTAACCTGTTGTGATTACAGAGTGGAGAATGAGCATTTGAACAACGTGGGCCACTTTAGGGCAGTGAAGACCGTACCATTACCGTTCCGTGACATGGATTCAGACGATTAAACAAAAATAATAAAATGGAGAGTCAGTCTTGAACCAGGTTCCATGAAGCATCTCGGAGAAAACCTCTGGGGGGGGGGGAATCGCTTAACTATTTACCCATTAAACAAACAGAAGAGGGGACTGCTGGATTCTTGATTTTACAAAACTTTCCAAGTGCAAAGACAATTTAGCTTGCCAGTTCATAATATTAATTTTCTGTAAATTTTGATTAGAGGTTTATGTTCAACTCTTCTCTTCTTTTCTAATAAAACTGTCGCTATATTTTCTATGCTTAAGAAACACACAACTTCTTTAAGTTCTATATTTTGATGAAAACTTAAACAGGTGTTTCTTAAGATTGATGTGTTTAGCAAAATATTTCAATAAACATAGCATAACTGGTAATAGAACGAGGCACTTGCTTTTGACACAGAGACTCTGCTTGCTTGCATTGTCAAGCCAGATTTGAGATCTTGACCAGACCAAGATAACATTTTATAAACTTAGCTCAGATTCCTTCAATTAGATCCTAAGGCTCCCTGCCCATAACTCGTGTTTAGAGAGAGGTGCACCTAAAGTATTTTGTTATTGCTTAATTTCAAGAGGCTTTCACATGAAAGATCAATACTTTCTGCTCGAGAAAACAGAGCCTCATGAGTTTCGTACAAATTATATCTCAAAAGTAACCATTTCAAGTGCATAGAAAAACAGTAAAATCATATCTAGATGATTCAAAATATAGAGTTGGGGGGAAGGGACAAATCTTATACGAGGGCTAAAACAGATGGAATCAAGATCCAACGAAATAGAAAACTTGTAACGAAATAAGATGACAACAGCTTAGAAAAGAGATGTTCCCTTGCCCTTCTTGTCTCCACCGATCTCAAAATGCTTGCACCTCTGAAGAAACAAAAATCCAGTTAGTCTAAGAATAACTACCGAGTCTCATCAGCAAGGAGATAGTTCGTTTTAACCTTGATTGAGTGCTGAGAAAAGTGCTTGCAAGTTTGGCACTGAAGCCTGAGGACGATCTTCTTCGTAGTCTTAGCCTGTTCAAATTACATTTATAAGAAAATCAGTATTCAAAAATGATTTTGAATCTGAAAAGTGGAGTGCAAAGGAGAAAAAAGATCACACCTTCTTGTGGAAGACAGGCTTGGTCTGACCACCATAGCCAGATTGCTTACGGTCATAACGACGCTTCCCTTGAGCGGCGAGACTGTCTTTACCCTTCTTGTATTGGGTAACCTTGTGCAATGTATGCTTCTTGCATTCCTTGTTCTTGCAGTATGTCTTCTTTGTCTTTGGAATGTTCACCTATTAACCAACACTAACTCAGTTTAACTAGCACAAATAAGCATTTTATGACTCAACAGTAACTAGTAACTACATGTCGATAAAAGATGTTTGAAACAGTATTTGGTCAGAGACAGAAAACTCAAAAATATAGATCTGTAATCAATCAACAGGACTCAATACGAATCGATCAACAAGTTCAACCAAAATACGGAATCAAGTCGAAAGAGAATACCATTTTAGCTAATCTGATCTCTCTCTCTAGGGTGAAGATTGTGTGCCGTCGTCAGCGAACGAAACGTTGCATAAAGAAAAGAGAATTTATAGTAAAGCTTTTTAGAAACCCTAAATATGTGGAAACGGGCCTTCGTTAACGTTAAGGCCCATGCTTTATATAACAACTTTTGGGCTTTGCACAGAGCTTCTAGTAAGGATAATTAAGAGTTTGCTGGTATTTTTACAGAATGATGATAAATGATTTACATAACATATTTTTTTTTTTGTTTCTATTACAAATGATGATAAAATATTTTTAATGTATGAAATACTAATGAACAATTTTCGTTCTACGATATACCTCTTTCCATAACACTTAGTTAATAGTCTGATAGTTTACACGACTAGTCTTTCCATCTCCAATGGTTTTAGCTTTATTTTTATCTTAAAAAATTTAACTTTTTTAGAATGAAAAAAATGAAGCAATATTTACTCCAATGGTTTGTTTCATTTTTTTGTAAAGAAATATTCTATTGTATCTATTTCCAACTTAACACTAACTTATTAATAGTTATTTCACCTTTTTAATGTTTACTAATGGTACTCAATTATTTGATTTTAAAAGTAATCCAAGATATATAAATTAAACATTATTATATAATAAATTTACTAGATAACATAAATAAACAAACAAAATATCATAATTTGTAAAAGGCACCATATGTATATATATTCTATAAGTGATTAATAAATGTGTTTTGAAGTAAAAATAGAATTATTTATTTTTATTATTCTTAATCGAGTTAAAAATTCTTAGAAATGAATTTCTTCATGATCTTGGATATAAACATCAAGTTAGATGATAATAATGGTTGAAAATTTTAAATGAATTGGATAATATTAATACAAATAATCTATTTTGCCAAAAGATAATAAAAGTAAAAGTTAAGAACCAGTTTACAATTAACAAATTTATCTTAAAAAATGAAACATGAACAATATATTTATTGTTTAAATTTTTTAAAAAGTTTAACTTATTATTTTTTTGATGAAATGTTAAATTTATTAATCATCATAAGAAAAAGAATTTATGTACAAAAGTTGAATAAAAGAATAAGCTATATATCTAGCTGTGTGCTTAGGACCAACATTGCATTAGTCCCCTTAAGCAAGGTTTCTCCAAGTATCTCACAGACATGATCATATTTCTTACTGTGATGAACTTGTCTAGGTTTCTTAGAGTGCTTCCTATCATTTCTCTCCCTCCATATCATGTAAACTGTGACTTGAAACACCACATGCAGAAGGATGAAGCGAAGCTGATCGAGCCCACCTGTTTGTAAGTGTTCAAGTGTGTTTTCCAGTCAGGATCAGGGTCTCTTCTCAATAGATTACCTACATCTATCCAAAGCGTGAAGGTATATGGGCAAGCAAAGAACAAGTGATCTCTAGACTCATTTGGTTCACCACAAAAGAGGCATCCCTAAGCTAGCCCCCAACTACAATACGATCTCTAGTGGATAATCTGTTCCTTATTGCCAGCCAGGTTATGAAAGAAAACTGTGGCACTCCTCCATGAGATAACCAAATCACCTTACTCTAAGCCGTGGCTGGCTTGTGCATACAAAGCTGATTCCAAATCGCTGAGGTAGAGAAGAAGTCACGGAACTCAGTTTCATTTTGCCTCCATAAGACAACATCTTTTGCTGTTCGGTCCTCTGTTAAGCGATAATTCTCAATCATTTGGATAACTTCACACATCCTAACATCGCGACAGCGACGAAAAACCCATTGGAAGTAGGATTGATTGAGAAAGCATAGCAGACCTAAATTATTGGGGTTGAAGGAGGAACCACAAACAAACACCACACTTACCATTGCTTCAACTCAAAGAAGCCAAAGAAACATCAAATTCCAACCCGAGCAGCCAATGAATATACATGTTTGGCGATCGACTACTCCATGACCTCACACAAGTGAGCATAAGCTCCACACCCCTTACCAAGTAATTCAGAAGAACCCGTAGGTTGCAGATCAAGGGACAACACAACTTCAAAACACTGACACTTCACCCACTGAAATCAAAAAGAACGACCGAGGTAAAAAGGCGAGACAAAAGACAACCACAAGAAGTCACCATATGCTCCAAGGAAAAGGGCTTCTAAACGGAGACCACAGAGAAGAACCAAACCGCAGACCCGAGAGAAGACACTATCCTCACTTGCCGCAAGACCACACGAACTCCCAAGCACTTATGAAGTCTGATTCTCTTATTAGAACCAAGACCTAGACAGAACAAAAGAGAGATTTTGATGCACTAACGAAAGGGTAGAGCTGGAAAACTAGCACAATGCACCACCATTAACCACCTGAAAACTGACACACCAGGATCGATGGAAGAATTACCACCCCACATCAGAGCCGACTTAACTTGCCACCGCACACCAGAAAACAATTTCGAAACTAGCAAGACCCCCCCCAAGCAATCTAGTAGAAACACAGACACACACTTTCACAACAAAGCCTTTCAAGTCTAAATAAAAATAACTTCACCATACTACAAGCATCGGAGAAAAAGGTTGCAAACAGGAGAAAATCAAGACAAGATGAGGCCCAGGAACTTCACCGGTGTTGGACCACTACCAACAGGTCCACGACCACCGCACTGAAGCCAATCACTACCTCAGACTGCCGATTCTCCAATACCATACAAATAATCTCTCTGAAGCCAGATCCGCAACCCAAATCTTCAACATCGCAAAACAAAAGTGAAGATCCGCAAAACTAAGAAGAAAGAAGATCGAAAAATGCTTCCGACGGTGGCAAGAGACGCCAACCACCGGAGAAACAAAGATGAAGGAAGACGGCGACTTTTTCTTCAAGAGAGAAAAGGAATATGTTTTTTCGATTTCTGTTCAGTTCAAGAATGAGTAAGTTTTTAATTCAAAATGACACAAAAAATAAAATATAAATTAGATTTAGAGATGGTCTAGAAGAATTTCATCCCTTAGAATGAAAAAGAATTTCTTACAATCAATTGATTAAAAGCTATAAGATTGAGGAGACAAAGTGATACTGAAAGATAATATCATGATCGTTTAAGAATCTCCAACATACAAATGGCACATTTTTCATTGGTTTTGAACTTCAAGAAAGAAAATAAAGTTTGAATAATAGAGCAAAATTGTGTTAAAATGGCTCCATAATCTGAAGAACTTGAATTACCGTATTTAACTTGAAAACTCTGAGTTATCCGAAAATTTAGAACCAATTATCAATTTTACTGTATAATCTGAAATTACCCAAAATTAGAACTGGATTGGGCCCAAATTTTATTAGATATCAATCGGTTCCCAACTTTGCTACTTGAAACAAAAACCAAAATAACTAAACCGATTTTTTGTATTAAATTTGGTTTAATATATTAAAAGCTGTAGTTGCGTTTAACTGAGCAAAAAAATCATAATGCGACAACACAATCGAAATGTCATAGAGGTCAGACTAAGTCTATACAAATCAAATAGCCAAATACAACCTT